>NW_022631055.1:497362-838650 GCF_010015895.1 Lontra canadensis | reverse complement strand
TCCTTAATTTCTCTTTCTTCTGTCTTGTTGTTGGTGTAGAGAAATGCAACTGATTTCTGTGCATTGATTTTATATCCTGACACTCTACTGAATTCCTGTACAAGTTCTAGCAGTTTTGGAGTGGAGTCTTTTGGGTTTTCCACATATAGTATCATATCATCTGCGAAGAGTGATAGTTTGACTTCTTCTTTGCCGATTTGGATGCCTTTAATTTCCTGTTGTTGTCTGATTGCTGAGGCTAGGACTTCTAGTACTATGTTGAACAGCAGTGGTGATAATGGACATCCCTGCCATGTTCCTGACCTTAGCGGAAAAGCTTTCAGTTTTTCTCCATTGAGAATGATATTTGCGGTGGTTTTTTCATAGATGGCTTTGATAATATTGAGGTATGTGCCCTCTATCTCTACACTTTGAAGAGTTTTGATCAGGAAGGGATGCTGTACTTTGTCAAATGCTTTTTCAGCAGGGCAACCAGTTTTATACAGTAGTCTCTAATTGGACTTGTGATGTGCTTTGGAATCTCACAGGCTCATGGTGTTAACCATATGATACAACTTTACATAACATCTTATGTGTCTTTGCATCTATTTCAGAACCATGTGTCTTGGATGTGGTTGGTCCCTCACTTGTGAGGTAGGTGATTCTTGGAGAGGAAAACTAGAGTAGAAGAAGAGAAAGATAGAGTAAGAAAGAAAAAAAAAAAGATGGAGAATTAAAAAAAAAAGTCAGGAAAGAGGTTCATGTGATTTGAAGCCATTCGGTCAGTTATGCATGCTTCAGGTGTCAGACACATCACGCATTGAGCTGACCTCAGTCAGCAGATTTTCATGCCTCTTCCAATTCCTTTCAGTCACTTGAGTCTACTGGGGCTGCATTTGAAATTTCTAGCTCACTGACAGAATCCTTCTGCAGGCATTTATAAGTGGGTGTGGTGTTAGTGCCCCTGGGGCAACCCCCACAACAGAGTTGGAAGTTAGTAGATAAATGTCCCAGCCTAGGCAGCTAGGCAGCTTCTGGTGGAATGCTTTTGAGGTAAGTTCCACAAGATTTCTCAGAGGCTCCCTAGAGGAAATGTGTACCAGTTGTCTATAGTAGTGATTTACTCATTAACTCATTTATTGGCATCTTTCCTCTCCCTGACTCATTTTCCCCACTTCCTTGCCTGTTCTTTCTGAGTTAACCTCTCAAACTATCCACACTCAATTATTATGTCAGGTTCTGCTTTGGAGGCAACACAAACCAAGACACCTGGTTTATTTTAAATCACAGGTAAGTAATTTACCACTCAAAGAGATAAATGTAATCTAAATATTAAAATACAAAAACATGGAATAGAGTTTTTAAAGGAAATAAACAATTTGGAGATACCAAGAAAACGCAACAAAATTATTTATTTGTGTTATATACATCTGTTTAAAAATAATGCTGAGATTCTGCAGAAACTAATTTAGTATCTATGGGAAGATAAAAAAGAACTGAATTCTTGCATTAAGGTCTTTAAAATTCTCTTGCATTTGTATTCTGACTCTGGCTTATTAAAGGGGTCTGTGCTCCATTAACATACACATGCGCTTACAATATAAACAGCTTAACTAGACATCTGTGTTGACTACATACAAGAGGCAGTTAACTTTTAGCCTTGTTTCTGTTCAACGATCTTGATATTTTAGTCTGCTGGCCAGATGAAACAAGATTGGTTTTTTTGGTACCAGATGTGTCACAGTTTGGGTTTGTATTTTGCAGGTGTTCCCCCCAGCTGGGAGGATGGAAATGTGCCATCTTTCTGAGATGATGATTCGGGATAGAAATATAAGTCTGTTAAAAATAATTCAACATATTAATGGAAGGTTTTGTCCCTTGTGGGCTTCTTATGCATACCATATGAGCAGACCAGCAGCTGTTCTATATTTTAAAAGAAGAGTTAGAAAGTTAGAACCATACACGGCTATTCAAAACATAAGCAACATCTTGGAGTCATGGAAACAGGATTCAACAATAAACTTGTATTTGTGAAGCTTCCCAAAAATAATAATCCCACTGGGATGTGTTCAGGTGGTCTTAGGATACTGAACAATCTTCCTATTTCCATCATTTGGCTTCACTAAAACATCTCCCTTGTAGAGGCAAAGTGGTAGAGATGACTTTATTTATTCGATATGGGGATTGGTTTCCAACTGATTTCTACCCTTCAATATTTATATTTTTAAATTACAGTTTTATTTATTTATTTTTTAATTTATTTTTTTTAATAAACATATAATGTATTATTAGCCCCAGGGGTACAGGTCTGTGAATCGCCAGGTTTACACACTTCACAGCACTCACCATAGTACATACCCCTCCCCAATGTCCATAACCCCACCACCCTCTCCCTACCGCCCCCCCACAACCCTCAGTTTGTTTTGTGAGATTAAGAGTCTCTTATAGTTTGTCTCCCTCCCGATCCCATCTTGTTTCATTAAATTACAATTTTTAAAGCCCTACTTACTTTGCCATTTTTATTTAAACACAGTGTGAACAAACTAAAAGCCCCACCGAGGACTGAGTTGTTAATAAAACGAGGCATCTTATCTTACTCTGGGTGATGATGTTCATTTTTTGTTCCTTCAAAAATCACCTAATGTTAGAAGACACCTTAGAGTGCATTCATCAAAACCCATGCCCACTTCTCAGGTGAGGTAACTGAAGGCCACAGAGATTAAGTGGCTTGATCAAGGTCACAGAACCAGATAATGGGAAATCCACAAACAGAATGCCTAGCTATTTGTCAATAAAGTGTTTACTTTAAACCGTGAAAAAAAAAATCCCCTATTGAATATTAACCAATGTCAAGGAATGGCAATAATCTACACAAAAACCCCTAACTTTATACTAATCCTATGGAAGGAAGGACTCTGCAAGTGTTTAGGCCCAGCTTCTGAACCAGGAGAGTGTTAGCCTCACTCCCTCTTCACCACTGTTGCTCTCAAAGCTCCCCCAGGCAGAGAGCTACATCTGGATCTTTAGTAATAGACTTTTTCTTTTGGGAATTGCTGTCCTCTCCAGTATAGTAAGGTCGACATGATTGGTCCTTGACTTTGAATTCCTAGAGTTTAGGAGTATTTCGTGTAACACGATGACTTCTTCATCTATGGAGTTTTTAAAGAGAACAAATCAGCTAAAGTTTAAGAAAGTAAATGAGAATCAGGTTGGCATCTGTGTTATTTCAACACAATTGCACGTAACAGCAGTGGTGACAACTGGTCACAGTAATCAGCAAAGCTGGTCCACGATTTGGGGTGGACACTTTGCAGGAAAGAAAGCGATTGCTTGTTGGTGTTGAAATTTGGAGTATGGCCAATGAAAAGAACTTAATCTAAATCAGAAGAACTGCATTCTAGGCAGAGCACTGTTGCCTAACAAACTGTGACCTTGAGCAAGTCTTAAAAATAAAATGACCTGACTAGGTGGCATTTGAATTTAGAATCCTGTTATTGTTATTGTTATTGTTATTAAAAAGAAGTGCACGTAATAAGAGGTTTTATGTTTAGAGGGAGTGGAGATAGCAAGTTGTTAAAGAAATCAGTTAAGAGGGAAGTTTTGCAGCTGAAGGGAACTCATGGGGGGGGCAGTCTTAATAACCAAGAGGCCTTTCCTAATCACTGTCAGAATGGAACTGTCCAGTTATAGAGCGCGGAAGCTTCTGAGCCCAGGAATGGTTAACAGAATGGTGAAGTGATGGAAATGATCAGTTGTGTCTTTATTACTGAAACTTACTAAGAATATACATATTTCCGGGGAAGCATGTTTGGAAGTGTGGGAACCCGTGGCTGGACTTTTTTCACTGGTGAAACAAGGCAAAATGACTTTTCATTTAACATGAGTATTTCTGTTTCAGTATCAGTGAAAAGGAGCAAAAACATGCATAATTTAACAGACCGAATAGCAAAAAAATTATTTTGAATTGTAATTTAAAAATTTATAGCTAGGGTGTCTGGGTGGCTCAATTGGTTAAGCAACTGCCTTAGGTCCAGGTCATGATCCCGGAGTCCTGGGATGGAGTCCCACATTGGGCTCCTAGCACCATGGAGAGTCTGCTTCTCCCTCTGACCTTCTCCCCTCTCAGGCTCTCTCTCACTTTCTCTCTCTCAAATAAATAAATAAAATCTTTTTTAAAAAAAGTAAAAAAAAATTATAGCTAAATTGGTCGTTGGCCCCAATTAATGAAGCCACAGTGTAAAGATCTATTTTGGGGAAGGCACTATGAATTTTCTCTTCTACCAATGTCCAGTGCTCCCAATAGTTACTGGACACAAGGAGTGCTCAGATGCTTTAAAAAATTTGGCAAATTGAGGTAACTTATCTGTCAGTGCAGCCCAGGGGTAGGGATTAGTTACAGTTGTTAAATCTGGAAAAGCTCCTTTCAATATCTCAGTTTTATGGATAAAGAAAGCTAAGTCTTACAAGTGGTTAATGTTAGAACTGGTTCTTTTATAATACATCACGCTCTTAAACGTTGGAAAGGATTACTATAGAAGTTGCTCAATAAATGTTTGCCTCTGAATAATAATGATTCTGGGATGTATTTGTCTTGTAATTCCCATCTATGAGAGCTGGTTTAAATCAGTGATTCTCATTGAGAAGGGGAGGAGGGAGTCATGTGTAGTTCGAAAACAAAGCAGGTCTTTGTCTTACTGGTTTGGTTTGTTTTTAGTGAAGATGTTTACTTTATTTTGAATTTCAAATTACATTAAAAAGAGAACAGGAGATTTTTCTGTTTACTGAGGATGGTTGTACCTGTAAGGGAAATCATGTGTTAGCTTTCCAAATCTCTTTCCAGGATTTTGCTTCTGAGAATGAAAAATATTTTTTTTCACTAGCTAGTTTTTTTTTTTTTTTTTTTAGTTAAAAATGAAACTAAAAATGGGTGATTTAGGTTGTGAAATTAGTGGATGAGTCATCTAAGAATCAGTTTCCTTTTTGTACCTAAGACAAAAAGGAATTACAGGTGGAAAGAACATATCAGCTTCTGTTCCTCAGCTGATGAATGTGAAACAGGGAAACTGAAGGACTCCATAAAAATCTGCTCTTTGCTTCTTTTCCTGGTTTTATTCATGCTAGGACCTGTATCCCCACTTTACACATGCCTTAGAATGCAAATAGTGTATGTCCTCCTTGTAAGGAATAAGGAGTTAACGATTCCTTTAGAATAGAGAACATCTAAAGAAGGACCAAAGCCATCATAAGCATATTTTAAACCAACATTGGAGCTAGACATCTTGATGCCATGACCCCCTGCTTCCAAGGAATAACATCTAAGTCCTTGTCTTTGTTCTAACTGGTTTCTGGATGCCTAAGAGGACACATACACCAAACCAAAATCCTCACCAAAAACCTCCAAACCCCAAGCAAAGACCAGACTCCCACCTTTCCTTTCTGAGTCTCCCAGACACTCCATCTGTATCTGCTCTATGTTTTCAGTAAACTCTGCTCTCACTCCCTGCTGGCTCACTGCAAGGACCCTCTTGGCTTGTCTTATGGGACCCCATTCTGGCTCCTTGGACCTGGCCTGCCAGCATCAAAAGGATAAAATGTGGTATGTCTACACTATGGAATATTATTTAGTCATAAAAAGGAATGAAGTACTGATATATGCTACAATATGGTTGTAGCACCTCTTGTATGACTCTGTTTATATGAAGTGTCCAGAAAGACAAATTCAAAGACAGAAACTAGATTAGTGGTAACTCCTGCTACTTTGTGGGTTGGGGAATGAGACGTTACTGCTAATGAATATGGGGTGTATAATGGGTATAGGACTAGATAGTGCTGATATTTGCATAACATCGTAATATACTAAATGTCACTTAATTGTACACTTTTAAATGAATTGTATTGTGTACTTTACAATTCATAAGGGAATCGCATCAGTGACATTTCACTGTATCAACCCTTCCGATCTATGATTTGTGAACAGGGCTAGGCTTTGGGATGAAAGTGCAGCCATTTTGCCTATAGTTAATGCTTTCTTTTAGTTTCTTTCCTTTTTATGATTTCTTTATTTATTTTAGAGAGGGAGGAAGGGCAGAGGGAGACAGTCTTAAACAGACTCTATGCTGAGCAGGGAGCCCAACATGGGAATTAATTTCACAACATGGGACTGAGATCATGACCTGAGCTGAAACCAAGAGTTGGATGCTTAACCGACTGCCCCAGGCAGGTGCCCCTGCAGTTAATGATTTCTGTATCTATCTATCTAATTATTTTATTATTATTATAAAAATGCAGTTTAAAAATTCTTATATTTTATAACATGTTTTATATATTAATTACATAACATAGAAATAATTTATATATTTACATATTTACATAACATATAACATCAAATATATTATTCCATAATGTATAGGATATAATTATATAATAGTAATATGTAATTCTACAATATTATATGAATGCTTAGAGGTGGGAGTGGAGGGCCAGGGCTTATATATAAATATTTCAGAGAAATTTCTGTTTCTTCTTCTGTAATCCTTTGCAGAGTTACAGATAAGAAACTGTCTTCTTACTTAAAAGTGAAAGTTAGAAGGTCTTAGACTTTCTTTTTAAACTCTCTCCATTCCCATCACTGATTTGAGAACTGTGTCTATCTGTAGAAAAATCAATAGACTGATTAAAAACAGAAAAGTTTAGTTCAAGCCTTAATTTACCTGGACTGCAAGTACTCTTGTGGACGGAGTGACGGGAATGCCCTCACCAGCCCTGCTGCGTTGAGGTTGCTGTTCATTCTGCTTCTTTGTATGGCTCTTGGCCATATCTGTTCTCTCATCTCTGTTTCTATGCCCCTTTAACAAAAGCCCATCCCCTGTTCACGTAAATTTGTGTTTTGTTTCTTGATTTCTTGGTGAACTTACTTTTTGACAACTTCTGCACATTTAGTCAACACTTTGAGAAACACCTGTTTCAGGGCTGAGCTTGCCTGGGTGTCAGAGGTTACTCATATGTGTTTTGAAACCGGATGTAAGAGAAAATTGGCTGCACCCTTCTTGTGGCATGATTTTAGCAGTCTTTCCTTCCCCATTATCTCCTAGATTATCTATTAGAAAAAAACCAAATGGTTGTTCTTGTTCTAGCAGCTATAATTAATTTTTTTCCCAGACAAAATTATACTGACTGTTACTGGTTACACTTAAAAAAAACCTCCAAAGATAGAGTGATCCTCTAAAAGAATATTTATTTTTATTTAAAAATTTGATACATCAAAGTGAAGCAGTTACACTTTAAACAAATAATACATAAAACCTTTCCTTTGAATTCAGAGGGAGGGCGGTTTGCTTTAGTTCACGGTCACTCTGGATGCTAAGAATAAGAACCGTTCTCATTTTCTTCCTCTGTGAGCCTCACATATAAAGATGAGAATTTTAGTTAAAAGTGAATCTCTAGAGTTTTAATTTTATTCAGAAGCTAAAGTTTCCTCAGTACAATACCTGTTAATACCTATTCTTCATTTTGCTCTACATCTTGTGGAAGACCTGAATTCAGGGATGTACTTATATTTACTGAGTGTTATGGATTGAGCTTTTTGTCCTCCCCGAATGTTGAAATCCTAACTTCCAATGTGATAGCATTACAAGTTGAGGCCTTTGGGAGGTAATTAGGTCATAAGGGTGGAGGCCTCATCAATGAGATTAGTACTCTTACAAAAGGGACTTCAAGAGAACCCTCTCACTCTCTTTCTACCATGTGAATATACAAGTCTGCAACCAAGAGAACAGTTCTCATCAGAACGTGACCATGCTGGAACTTTGATCTTAGACTTCCAGCCTCTAGGCTGGAAGAAATAAATTTCTGTCATTTATGAGTCACCCAGTCTATAGTATTTTATTACAGCAGCTTGAACTGACAAATACATTGAATTTGCTTCTTCAGGTCAACTCCAATATAGTTTTAAAATAATTTGTTTTCTTATCCCTCTGTGATGTCTCAGTATAATAATTGTTCTATGGATAATTTATTCACTTTGGGAATTTTGCTTACTTTTTTGTTCACATTCATAATAAAAAATTTCTGACCAAATTTAAAATATTCAACAGAAACCAGCAAATATACAATAATTGTTTATTACTAAGTTAGTAATAAACAACTGTGTTTAGACTGATAATGAAAATAAAACAACACAAATATGGTAGATCCTCATTTTCTAAAGAAATATATCTTTATTGACTTTTTCCATTTTCTTACAAAGCAGTTAAAAAATTCATTCTTGAACTTGCATGCTGTTCAGTGTTATGATGGTTGCCTCCTTATGAGACTGTCAGTGGAGCTGACAGGTAAGTTTCCTTATGCACCACAGAAGATAATCATTGCTTTGTCCCACTTTGACAGAAAAGAATCCAAGTTTCATTGGCTAGGGTATGCTTAGCTCTCCTGAAGAAGACCAGTTTAGTGGATTAATGTCTAATTTATGTACAGTAATAAAGACAAACTTTGAATCTTTACAGATTAAATGCCCACTTTATACCATGGTGTAATTGTTTGAATTATTGGTGAGTGTACAGCATATAGATGTAGATGTACTAGATATGTCTATAAATAAAATAGTGCTTTATGGTAACAATATTCTTTGGCTGATTTAAGTGCCTATAGTGGACTCTTTGAAAAGACTAAAATGAAAATGGCCCCACTATTATTGTCAGTCTTAACACCGAGCTTGTGCGGAAGGTTCCTATATTGTTCACGGTTAGCATCTCCAGGTCCACGATATATTCTCTTGGTCCTGATAGCGACTTCACCAGCACAAGCATTGCACTTACAGGACTTGTTTGCTAAAATAAAAGAAAAAAGAGGGAGGGAGAGAATAATTTTTCTTGAACTGAAGTTTCTATTATTTAAGAGTATACCTAGTCCTATAAGAATTAGGGGAAGAATTTTGAGGGTAGGATAAAAGTCACTACTTAATTCCTTCTTGGTTTCGACCTTTCTTGGTTCTTTCCCCCTTGTCCACACATAGTCATTAGTTCCATGTTACTGGGACCTGCTTTCTTGATAGTTCTGTGTTTCCGGTTCACCCCTCTCTGTTAATGTTTCTCTTCACTTTTACTGAGTAGTACCAGCCTTTATAAAGACTGTAGTTCAGGTGAAAATCTGATAATTTTTTTGAACAAGTAAAGAAAGTTACTACCTTCCACTTCTTAGCATTATGCATTTGTTTACATTCTAGTAGCCAAAGAAACATGTAAATAGTTAATTTCAATAGAACATAGCAAATGCTACGATACATGAGGTTTTGTAGGGTATACATAAAGAAGACACACAAAGGTGAAAAATACAGGGAAAAAGAGGAGGAACCTTGAAGCATTGAGGGGAGACTTTTTAATGTCTGAGGAGAGTCACCAAATATAATTGGAAGTTTTATAAAGAAGTATGTTCAGGAGAAACTCATTCATTTTGATGAAGAATGTAATGGGTACTGGAGAGTAGATAAATTGGAGGAGCAGGCAGGCAGGCAGGCAGGCAGATGTGTGAATCTGAATGCCAGAGGAAAGCAGGGGTACAGACAGTGGGTTAAGATTTAACAGGTAATGTCCAATGGGTGGACATTTAAACCAGGGGAGAAAATGTATATGTGGTAAGACTGGAACTAGGAGAAGCCACTATTTAAGGAATGGGCAGAGAAGAAGCCATTGAGGGAAGCTGAGAAGAAACAGATGATGAAGTGGGAAACAGATGAATGGCCAGCAGTATCCAAAAGAGTAGTAAGGCTGAAGGAGACTGGAACTAAAAAATGCCCTCTGGAGGTGGCAGTATGGATGTTATTGGTGGCTTTTTTCAGAGCAACTTCAGTAGGATAATGGGACAGAAGATTGAAGGGTGACTAGGAAGTAAGAATCCAAAGACTGTGTTTATAGGCTGTGTTTTAGGAAACTTGGATGGGAAGGGAGAGGAGAGAGAGGGCAATATGTACAGGGAGGCAAGTTGAATACGTAGGAGGTAGATGGGAGTTTGATGGAACAAAGTTCTAGAGGAGATAGAAGCAAGAATATAGGTGGTGAATTGGCCTTGATTGACAGAAGTAAAACCTCATCTTTGGAAAACTCAAGGGAGAAGGTAAGAAGGAGGACACATGAACCTAAATTTGTAGGGGATGAGTGGAAGGTTCAGGTAATTCAGGTTTCTTGGCCTCAGCTGTTTCAGGAGAGTAGGAGATGAGGCCACCTACTGAAAAGAAGGGTCCAAGCTGAAAGGATGTCCAGACTGAACCCACTTTCCTCTCTAGACTGGCTCCTTCTTCCCTATCTTAATAAATGGCTCCATAATCATTTACTGTTGCTCACAACAGAAACTTATGTTGCTTTGGTGCTATCTTGGTGCCTCCTCTTCCTCCACCTCACCATAGCCAATGATTCACCAAGTCATGTAGTTCTTCCTATATCTTCATAAATCTCTCCACTGTTTGTGGACTCACTGCTACCGCTGTAGTACCCCATTCTCTTGAACTACTAACTGGTCTCTTCATTTCTATTCATGTCCCACTCCAATTCAGGCTCTGCAGTGTAGCCAGCCATCATTTTTTAACATGACAATCTAACAGCCATTCCTCTACCTGAAACCTTAGTATGATCTTTAAGGTATTCTGTGATCTGCACCCTGCTCATCTCTCCAGGATCCTCTCAAGCGACTGCACTGGCAGTACTTGGGAGTTTCAGACCAACTGACTGCTTTTTACTCCTTCCATTTGCTAGTCTTCAACTGCCGGTCTTCAGCTTAAGTCCACTTCTTTCAGAGGCTTCCGGACCACTTCTATCTTCTTAGCAGTTGACTGGGTAGGCACTCATAAGCACTTGCAGCAATTGTAATATGCAGCATACTTGAGAGCACTTGCTCAGTGTCTTGGCCATGAGCTCCATTGGGGCCGGGATTGGCTTGGTTTTATTCACTGTGGTATCTCTAGGACACAGCATGGTGCTTGACCCTTGAAGGTAATAGTAATACCTTGAAGGTGCTAGTTGAATTTATTCATTCATTTAAAAATATTTTTTGAACAACTGCTCTGTGCCAGGTATATTCCTTGTGCTGAGTATAGAAGAGTGAACACACAGGTAAAGTCTGCTCTCATTACACCCACACTGTAGACCATACAAGAAAATAGGCTCAATAAGGTGTAGATACTGGGTGGTACGGATGGGGAGAATGGAATTCTACCTTCAGTTTTATGTACTACTTCTTTACACTATGTCCTCTTTTCTAAGGAAGAAGGTTTTCTCAGTATTCTCTTAAAAGGAATATAAATAAAATTCTATATTCTGTAGATCCTTCAAAGATCAGGTCCAGTATCATGACCATCAAGAAACATTCTTTAACTCTTCCAGCCAACATTAGTTCTTTGATGTCTCAGACCACAGAATTAAACAAACACAAAATTGCTCCCTTTCTCCCCCCATAGACGTTAACTTTTGCCACATGTAATATTTAAAGCTCTTTAAAGTAAGGAAATATGTATTACATGCACCTGGCATGGGACTGAGCATACAGGAGGAGCTTAATTAAAATCTGATGATTGATTTTAATGCATCAAATACCCTCTACACAAGTGGATTTTCAGTAGAAAAATGTTGTGGGATTTAACCCAACTACTTCTTCAATTATGTGATAAGAAATTATCTTAAAATGACTTTTTATTTCAAATAGTTTTTGTTTCAAATAACATAATATTTAACTCTGGGATTAGCAAAATGGCCAAAGTTTTATATCGTTCATGGAAAAAAAAAGATTTTATGTGAGAAAAACACTCTGAGAATTTATATTTGAAAATATCTAGTCGATAAATGCACTGATATGAATCATAAAACTTTTGAAAGTGCTATGTTTATTGCAAGAAAAATAACATGCTGGAACTTTGCTTAACTGTTTGTTGATTATGCTAGTAATTTTATTTTCTTAAACAATAGCTGAAAGTTCAAAGTGAAAACTATTTTTAAAAAAGATTTTGAGATGAACCTATTCTATTGCTATGGGTTACAAATAATGTTATTTGTTTGGGCTAGAATTATTAAACTGGCATTATCTGAACTGCATGAAATTCATTTAGAGTAAACTTCTTACAAATATCTAGTATATCTCAAATTTAAAGCATCAAATGTTAAAGAAGTTTATCCTTAGCTATTAGAAAAAAAGAACAGTAATAAATTTTGGGTTGGACTTTTCTCTTCAGAAGTTGGTCATGAGAAATTAATCATTTCTAATTTACTGGCAAAGAAGCAGAATCACATAATTCTGGAGTTGGAAGGGAACTTAATATATCAAAGAACG
This sequence comes from Lontra canadensis, assembly GCF_010015895.1. Classification (NCBI taxonomy): domain Eukaryota; kingdom Metazoa; phylum Chordata; class Mammalia; order Carnivora; family Mustelidae; genus Lontra; species Lontra canadensis. Next base: position 826,362 of record NW_022631055.1, on the reverse strand, counting down.
GGATAAACATGTAAACATTAAAAATCTGTAAACTTTACCACAAGGATGAATTTCCCAATTTATTTTTCATGTTCTTAAAATGAAATATTGACTTTAAAATTTGATTAAAAATGAAGAGTGCCCAAAGGAGTTTTGAGAAAATTGTAACTTGATGAATAACATCCTTAGCGTGAAACAGTTACCGGAACCCTGCAAACTGCTTGGTGGGGTGCCATCATTTGCACATGAAGTGGTGAGCCGTATTTAAAATATGTCAGAATTTTCACCTAAAATGACCTTGCTGAGATGTTGCCTGGGGCCTGGAAGGCTGAGGCACTGGAGTCAGGGAGATCTGCTTGGAAGCCCTTAGAGGGATGAGGGGGTACAAGAGCCAGTTTAAAGGAAGAGAGGCAGGGGCAAGGGGAAGCAAAGATAACCATGAAGAAAGAAATGGCAGAATTGAGAGAAAGATTTCATATAGGCAATGAAAGAAATAGAAAACTCAAAGGTGACCTCACATTGTCTGCCTGGAAGTTTGCAAGAAGGCTGCAACTATTGGCACATTTGGCACCGGGGGTTGGGGTCATTGCTCAGAGGCTTCTAGGTTTCGGTTTTGGTGTGAATGTAAATCATCTTGCAGATGTAACAACAAGGAATTTATGGTTTTTGAAAAGCTCTCCAGGCATTATTTTTTTCTATGTACAATGAAAGAACTATCACTGATTTGTGGTATCTATCTGGAGTGTGTATGCGTGTGTGTAGGCTTGTGTTCTACTGGTCACACACTACCCCATTAGAGTCTTCAACTTGGTATCTGAGTGACTTTAGAGAAGCTACTAAATATGTGTCACACTGTTCCGCAAAAATGGAGAAGAAATATTAGTATCTATCTGACAATGTTACCAGGAGGATCCAGTGAGATAATGCACACAGGAAGATCTTACACAAACTCCTTAAATATTAGCTTTCCTTCCAAGTGAATACTGCCAAACCACAGCAAACTTGCACCTGTCCCAACAGCTACGGCTGCCCTCAGGGTACTACTCACTCTTAGGTAGAACTCTCCATTTTCATTTCCAGATTTAATCCGAAAAGTATTGATGGTGTTGGCATAAATGGTTGTGGCCTGTATCTGGAAGATGTCTGATGGCACAGACCTATCCGATCGGATGCTCATGTACTTGTAGACTATAGACTGGGGAAGTTCTCGGCACACCGCACTTGAGACTGGGCAAACACATCGGCTGCAGAGAAAAACAAAAGTATTTCCCAGTTTAGCGTGGTAAGACCAGAAGCTTCTCACTTTCAAAAGCTCTGATTTTTCTTACTTCTCTGATGTTAGAACATAGGGATCTTGACAAGGATTTCGCGGGTAACAACGGAAGCCACCATGGTAATTCCAACACATTTCATCTTCCCGACATTCATTTGTGGTCTCACACTCATTTATGTCTATAAACATATAAGATTAAAGAATTTACTGATGTGAGAAAATTGTATAATACTTTGTAGCTTCACTTCTTGTGCTCTGCTTCCCTTGGGCCATGTAATCTCGTCCCAGAGCATCAAGTCTCCACCCGCATGCCTTGCTTACCAAAAGCACACCTCTAGGCTTTACTTTTCTGGGAAGCTCCTGAGTCAGTCAAATGCCCTCTCCTTTGGTTTTGCTTGCTGCTTTCCCAGTGAGAAGGCCCTCCCCACCCTAATGATAAAAATCTCATCTAACCAGCACACTTCAAGGCCAAATTGAGATGCCTCTTCCTTCCTCAGCCTTCTAACCCTCCAGGCAAAATTTATTCTAATTGTTCAGTGCACTTATCCATCTCTTATTTAAGTCCATTTTATCTTATAATTAACTATTGCCATATCTATATTCTTAACTAAATTACAATCTCCCCAAGGGCAAGAATTGGTGTCTTTCACTTTTATATAAGCACGGTCAATGGCTAATGTCTGGCTTTGAATTCAACAGATGAACAATAGGTGCTTGATAAAAAGATCATAAAATGACACATATACACAAATCTGCCTGGAATGACTCAGGTACATCTGTCCTCAATTAAATGCAACGAACTCAGGTCCTACTCAGTCTCATGTCTAAAAGCACATTAAACTTAACCCAGATCCCCCATACAACCTGAATCTGTCTGGATCTCTTCCACCTTGGGTGGCATAGCTATTTAGAGACAGTATGGAAGAAGGTGAATTAAAGAAGGGGCTGTGGTGAGAGGCAAACCAGGAAAAGGCAGTGCGAGGAAGCTAGAAAGGGAGAGAGTCCCAGAAAAAGAGGGCTGTAAGAAGGCCAGGCTGGACACAGACTGGTTTGGGACTTGGGAATTAGGAGCCTCCAGATGACATCTGAGAGAACACTTCCACTAGAGAGCCATTATATTTACTATTACAACAGCAACAATGTAAACTATATTAATATTCACATCCCTGTCTACCTCCCTTTACATTTGAATAATGATTTAAATTTTATCCATTATAAGGCTTTTCTGAATCTTTCCGCCTCAGTTAACCAGACACTTTCATTCATTAATTTACTCATTTCATAAGTGATTTACCAAATCCCTGCTGCAAGCCAGGAATGGGCTAGCTGCTGGAGTTAAATCTGTTTTTCCTATCAGAATTCTCATACCCCATGTTCTTTTTGGGGGGGGTCTTTATTGCTCTCTTCTTTGCATTATTGAAATCTGCATGTTTGTCTTAACCTTCTTATTAGCTTATAAACACTTTAGGGCAGGACTATGGTATCCATCTTTACATCCCCTTATCACCTAGCACTAATGCACTCAGGGGCACCTGGCTTTTAAGAAATATAAAATGAACTAAGTTGCTCTTCACACAAATCATGTAGACATAGGTGAGAGAGATATTATCTCTACTTGACATGGAGGAAAAACAAATAAGGGTTAAGTAAGTGGCTCAAGTTCATACAGGTAGTAACAGGCATCTTTCCACTGTAAGGTTGTACATCTTCCTAAATGAAAATAATTCCATGCCTTTTCTTCAGAGAAAAAAAAAAAATTCTTTTAGTTTCCAAACTGGCCAAAGCTATCTGGAACCTAAGAGGAGACTGGAAAATTTCCAAGAGTTTCCAAGGGTCAGTTATACAAAGTGTCTTCTTTTGGACTGGCTATGGCTAAAGAAAGAATTTAGATCCCTTAGAAGAAATCGTAATTGACTTGTCCTTTCAATATTCTTGACTTCTCTGAAAAATGAAGATGCTGTTAGCTACAAGTTAAACTAAGACTGGTTTATGATATAGAGACCAAGAATGGCAAAAGGAAACGTTATGTAATAATTTCATTGATTACTTCCATTAATTTAGAGCCTGGCATAATCAATATCTTAATCCTTCTGGAATGTTTTTCAGGAATTATCAATAGTATTGAAATATTTTATGAATGTGTGTCTGTGTGTATGTGTATTCTCTGTCTCTGTTTCTCTGTTTCCTTCTCTGTGCCCCCCTTCCACCCAAACACACAGAGTTTTCATTTTTGCAAGGTTGTGGAAATGAGCACAGTTATTTCATCCTCAAAAAAAGCCTTTTGGTTTTACTTTAGTCTATGAATGAGTTTGGGAAGAGATAATTTTAGTGAAGAAAACCAATTGCTTTGTACCTTAAAAGAATGTTAAGTCTCTCTCATAAAAATGTTTTGGCTTAACTAAACATTCTGGAGCGGCATATCTTCAAGATATGACACTCATAAATCCCTTATTTGCAATTCCAGTGCATTTTACTCCTTTAATTGTAATGGATACGTTTCCATACACATAGAGTAAGCAGGTAAGACTCCACTGTATGTTAATTTACTTCTGTCTTTTGCTGAGTACCAAATCCACTTAGGATCAGAAACACAGAGACAGGTATTTGAAGGACTCCAGGGAAATGGGTTAAGATATCCCATTGGCTAACATTTTCCTCCATGTAATATTCATTTTAAAGGTTTCAGGCTTAGAAAATAAAATCACTGGAATGCAAAGTTTTTCCACAATTAGCATTAGAGTCTCTAGGAACCTGGAAAGGGGTATAGAGGTGTTCATTGTGCAATGAATGGCATTCTGATTATGCTCATACTTAGTGGTTGGAGTCTAGTTGAATGATCATATGCATACTATAAAATCCCAGGTCCTGGGTGTTCCTCTGAGTTAATATTCTCCTGTAAAATCATGATATAGACTGAGAATCCCTAGTGTCTCCTTTCCTTGATTTTTTCCTTTCTTAAAGGATTTTACTACCGTTGTTATGTCTTTTCTGAGTTCTGATTAAAGGGGACTTTCTAGGGCAGATTTGCTACTAATCACTTGTGTTGCTAAGTAAGTTTTATGAAAACACCTTGGATTATAAGGCTTTATAGTTTACAAATAATTTTTATGTATGTTATCTCATTTCATTCTCACAACTCCCTTTTCCAAATGAGAAAGCTGAGACTTAGAGATGTTTGATAATTTGTTCAAGATTATACAGATAAAAGGTGGTACAGCTAGGACTAAAAAAAAAATTTTCTGTCTTCAAGTTCAGTTATTTTCCCCACTCTTTCACTGCTTTATGTAAATGTAAGTGTCTATTCTAGCTTTTCTAGGATTAACTATACTTTTGATTTTATCTGAGCAGAATTTTCCCTGTTAAAAAAATTTGAAACTACATGTAGCATTGAGGTATGTAGGTATGAAGACCACCTGAATGTTTATTTTAAAACTGGACCCTAGGATATTAGCTATTTTTGGATCAATAGTTTTTTGGTGAAGAATTTAAGCACATTTAAATATAGATGAGGCTGATTTTCTCAGCACCTAAATTACTACCCAGTTTATAATCTTGGTGTTTTAGAGGATATGAGACTGCTTTGAGATTTGCCTAACCCACATATTAATTTTATTCTCTAGACTCAAACTGATGGTGAAATATTTTAATAATTTAATCTTTTTGGTCAGGTGATTAGAAGATGTGTATGATAGAGATTATATAGGCTATATAGAAGAGGTATCAATATTTTATTAAAATTTTTTGTACCTTAAGAAAGAAAAACAATTACTTTAAGTTTTAAGAAGTCAGTGTTCAGGTGCCTGGTGGCTCAGTTGGTTAAGTGACTGCCTTTGGCTTGGGTCATGATCCTGGAGTCCTGGGATCAAGTCCTGCATAGGGCTCCCTGCTCCACAGGGAGTCTGCTTCTCCCTCTGACCCTCCCCCTTCTCATGCTTGCACTCTCTCTCTCTCTCAAATCAATCAATCAATCAATCAATCAATCTTTTAAAAAGTCAGTGTTAACTGAATAATTCCCTTTTTATGAGATGTGCATATTGCATATGAACAAAGGTAAAAAGAGCCCAGATTTTATTCAAGAGAGAAAAAATGAAAGTCTATGGTAGAGAATCTTAAAAGTTTCTCCCTGATTTTTCTGGTTAAAAATGAACACTTAACAGATATGAAAACAATAAACTCACCCTGACAGGTTCTACTTCTCACCACTTGGTATCCCTGGGGGCACATACATGAGAATTTCCCAGGTTCATTGACACACTGATACTGACACAGGTAGCTTGAGGTTCTGCATTCATCAATGTCTGTTGAATCAGACAAGAGCAGGGACACAGAGTTGAAAAACTTACAGGTCACTACTTTGGTAATCATTTTAAAGATAAGAGGATAAAAATACTGCAAACTCGAAAACAGAAATATAATACTTTGTAAAATGCTTGAGGGAAAATTCTATAATATCAGCTCATTTCCTCTAGAACTTCACCACACAAAGAGTTTTTTTACCATCAGTTTTAGTCAATCACTGATGAATGTTTGGCAAATCTTGGACCTAACCATACCGACTGAGCAGACTGAATGAATTGGGAATTAAGGGGAAGAATGCTTTGCATTTCTCAATTGGTGATGTCCTTGTAGTTTGCTCAGACGTGCAGAGGCAGCTGTCCAGAGTCAGTCCCTTTTGGTTTTGAGTATAGTGGCATGATATGAGGCCTCCCTGGGTGGGGTATGACCTTCGTGGCCCCAAGTAAAGCTGGGAGGAAGTCAGAGACCTCAAGTGTCAATGGCATCCCCCTCAGGATGTCTTATGCCTTCTGAATTGCACAGTGGAACATGCATGGGCAATGGACTCTGAAGGTCATCCTTCCAATTAAATGGGCCTCTTTTTACTCATGTGGAAAGTGAAACCTAGGCAACTTAAGAAATGTGTCCAAGTCACACAGTGGCAGGAAGAAGACTAGAGGACAGGCCTCTTGGTTCATATTCTAACGTTTCTGACATGTGATTATCTCTCTTCAAATTTAAATGTGCATAACAGCCTCCGGGGATTCTTGTTAAATGCAGCATCTGACTCAGTAGGTCTGGTCTGGGGCCTGACATCTGTATTTCTCCCAAGTAGAGACAAGGAGGTATCAGTGCTGCTGGCCATCAGATCACTTTGAGAAACAAGACACTGGAACACCCCTTCTAATTATTCGACTCAGCCTACATCTAATACTTCAGTTATTTTGTTCCTTCTCCTTTCTCTTTATAACATGCTAAAAAGGCAATGTTATAATTGAACTTAATTATCTGGATTTTAAAATAGAATTTCCATGGTGAAAAATTTGTTTTCATAAATAGGTACAAAATTGGATAAAGCAACAGCAATTATACAGATTGAACTGTTATTACAAATTATTTGGAAAATATTTTACCTTCACAGTTGAGCCTGTCACTGCTCAGCTCATATCCTTGATTGCACTGACAGATGAATGAGCCGAGAATGTTGTAACATTGCTGAGCACATTGATTGCTAGCATCACATTCATTTATATCTGAAAGGAAACATTGTATGCATTTATATATCTATGTCTTAAAACATATCCTTGCTTTTTTGTACCTATGCCACCTAATGATAAGTGAATGATTCCTGGGTTGGATTCTTTGCCCTGCAGAAGCTCACTGGAGAATATCCATTCAGGTTTCATATTTGTTGGAATAACTTCAAACATCTATCATGCACTTCTTTTAGAAATACCAGAATATTTCTTTCTGGGAATGACAGTTAGTTTTGTGTTTGATGAATCTTTCCAAAAGAATTTAATGATTCTAATAAATATACATTCCAGTATCTATTTTCTTTTTATTGTTGTTCAGATGCGAAGTGCCAAGTCTATAAATAATTGATAGAAGACATTCATATTGATACAGTCTCTCAGCATGCTGTGGTGAAGATTTATCTGTACTATTTATTACTTTTTAAATGGGTTCTGTTAAATTCCATTACAATTATAACATAAGCCGTTGAGACGCATACAGAGTTTTGCAATGCTCTAAGGCACTGAAAATACTGTGAAAAGGCATTTTTCCTGCACTAGATTCTTTCTATGTCATGCCAATCCTAAAACTGTGTGCTATGACACTGCATTCTGAAAGAGAAGAAGAAGCATGTAAAAATCAGATGCACTTTCAGTGAAAATTTATGTACTTGGACTTACAATAACCCATTGGCACCTTCAGCATTTATATCACACACTGTTGACTAATCAGTGTGTGTATATCAATTGATCTGTAGTTTTTTATATCTTTGATACACCCACAGAGGATAAGTAAAACCAAGGTTAACAAAGTTTTCCATTCACATCTTGATGTGTTTTAAGAAACAGATTGGTTATTGTCTTTTCAGCTTTATGTAGGGAAGATAATGCCAGTTCACTCAAGAGCAAAGAAAACTGGAAATATTGCAACATGCCCTGACGTTTGTTTTGAAGACAGAAATCAGTCAGTATGGCAGTTTCCCCAAATCTTACCTACGCAGGTATAGTTGTTTGCGGCCAACTGAAATCCAGGACTGCACTGGCAATAAAATGATCCTGGTGTGTTCACGCATCTTTGATGGCAATATGGAGGGATGGTGCATTCATCTATGTCTAGGTTATCAGGCACACAAAGAGAACCATGTTATTGACTATCCACAGCTGTTAGCTCTTTAGTTCTTACTGGAACATTATCTAGAAAACCTAGCTGGAGAAAAATCTCATTTTCAAGGTAATTCTCTCCCTCTCTTTCTAAATTAGGGTTTGCTTTTTAAAAATATACTTTGGTTTGCATTCTGCAGTTGAGTGAGATGTTAAAAACAAAGAGTTCATAAAGCTGGTTGAGTGGGTTGAGATTTAAAGACAGAAAAACAGGGGCGCCTGGGTGGCTCAGTGGGTTAAGCCGCTGCCTTCGGCTCGGGTCATGATCTCAGAGTCCTGGGATCGAGCCCCGCATCGGGCTCTCTGCTCAGTGGGGGGCCTGCTTCCTCCTCTCTCTCTGCCTGCCTCTCTGCCTGCTTGTGATCTCTGTCAAATAAATAAATAAAATCTTTAAAAAAAAAAATAAAGACAGAAAAACAATGAAGACTATTTCACATATATATATATATAAGAATATGTATGTCAGTTTGGGGATCTAAAAGATTATCTGTAATTACAGAAGGGAAAAAGGGCTATGGAAGAATCAACGGATGTAGCATAAAACTAAGAGAAAGGAGGCGTGGCCTGCCGCTCAGCTGGTGACGTTGGCCAAGTAATATAAACATTTGGCTTCTTGGTTTTTTTCTTTTGTTAAATGTGGATAGTAATGCTTGCTATGTGTATCTTACGACATTTCTGTGAGAACCAAATGAAAGAACACTGTGGAAGGAGTAGGATGCTAAACAAATTACCTCTTGAGAGTGCCCTTTGACACTCTGGTGAAATGTTCCAGGCTGTGCTCTTCTCAGATAAATATTTTCAACTATAAAATGGTCAGTTGAGAATGTGTGGAGTAGGGTCAACATCTTAGAAGCATAATAAAATTTCATTAACTCTACACTTTGTGACAACTCTAACATGGCGTGTGTAACTTAAAATAACAATTATGCATGTACAAGGTAAGACAGCAGTGACACTACCTTATGGTAAAAAACAAAAACAAAACAATACTTTATGCTGAGTTCCTCTGACTGAAACTATGCTCAAGTGGCCTCAGGGTAACCTGGGATGACTCTTTGTTCCGGTACTTACTAGCATGGTCTTAACCTCTCAGAACTTCCATTTCCTCTTCTGTAAGTGATAACACAACAATGTGGTAGACTTTTGGGGAGGATAACATGAAATTATATAGACAAACTTCCTCATAAAAAACAGGTAAAAATAAATGGCAGCTATTATTAATAGACTGCCAAATATATTTGATTTCACTTCAAAATTGAAATAAAAGGTAATGACATTGACCTGGCTTTCCACCTTATTTATTGAGGTGTCTGCTCAGATGTCATCTCAGGGAGGCCACCTCTGTCCACCCATATGAAATGGCTTCTTCTGTCGCATCTGTCCTTTTTTTTCTGCTTTGTAACCATTTTTCTTTCTTTGTAGCCAGTGACACTCCTTCCCATTGTGTTATGTGTTTATTTGCTTCTTATCTGTCTCCCTCACTATAATGCTTGGCAAATAATACCTGTCTCCTCTTTAGGTGAAGGTAGAAATTTTTTTGTCTGTTCACTACTGTGTGCTTAATACCTGGAACAGGGTCTGACATAGTAGGTGCTCAATAAACACCAGTTGAGTAAGTGTAGACTTTATACTAATTAAGACCAGTTTTAGCATAGTTCTTCCTACTACCCAGTATTATAGCCAGTTGCCACTATTGACAGCTAATTTGTATAAGTGGTCCCTCTAACAGTTCCGTGAAGAGCGTGATTCTGTAAAATGTGTTTGTTTACCATGAAGGCCCAGCACTTAGAACAGTATCTGGTACACAGTCAGCGCTCAGTAAATACTTGATGGATAAATGATGCCTGTCTTCTCAACCAGTGAACATCCAGTGAATCATTGTTATTTTCAAGCACTGTGTTTGGCACTATAGTTTTATAATGATGATAAATACATACAGTACATATTATTGCATGGAATGATAAGATCAATGGTAGAAAGCTATACAAGGGACAGAAAGCACCATTCTGCTCAAGGTGTGATCTGCTGACTACTGTTGGTCCATGTACTATTTGGACCAGTCTGCAACAAATAACTACAGAAATTGAGGATATGTGTTTAGGAATAGCCATTTGTGTTACCACAACATTTTTACGGTACTGTATAATAGTATTGACCTGCAACAGACTGGAAATTTAAAAAAAAAAAAAAAAGAAAGAAAGACTCATTTAGGTTTGAGAAGTAGTGAGGTAGAGGAGGGAGTAACTAATCACGGCTGGGTAAATCATGGAAGACTTCCCAGAGGAAGTGACCCTGAGCTGGGATTTGGAAACTGAACAGGAGTTTGCTAGGGCTGCATGTTCCTGGTGCTGAAAGAGCTTATGTAGAGGCACTAAAGTGTGAAACTGTGTGATGTATGTGGGGAATTATAACTAGTGGACAAGCCTGCAGTGTAATATTCTGGGGGGAGAAAGGTGTTGATACAACAGAGCTGGGCAAGAATCTGATGGAAGAAGACCTTAGATGCTCTGTTGATGATGTGGATTTGGTTCTGTGGGTGAAGGGAACAGCAGGGATGCCACATAATTAGATCTGAATTTAAGAACATTTCCTCCTGCTATATCATATAGGGCTATGGTCATACATTTTATTCCCTTTAATTGTTCCCATAGTAGGTTGAGTTAGTTCTTTTTCTGTACTTTTTACACCCTCAATTATTTATTTTCCTGATTAATCCATCAGGCAAAACTTTGGTGGCTGTGGTGTTTTCTACACAGTCTTCTCCTAAATCACAGCTTCAGTCACACAAGGCCTGGGCATTCCTCAGAGGCTGAGCATTCACCCCAGTACCTGGGCAAAGCCCCGTGGTGAGCAGAACTGGGACAGGGCCCATGACGAGCTCAGTGTTAACATTCCTGACATCAACAGTGAACATTCTCAGGCGAAAATTAATGCTAGCTTCCTGTCCCCACACTCTTATCCTCTGTTCCAAAGAGGAAATAAAGGCTCCTCATTGATATATGTTAAAAGGTGGTATGTAAATCGCTATTAATATCATATAGATAGAATTGACACAGGGAGCCAGTAAGCAAGTTTTACTCCTATTGCAGGATGAACCTCTTGACTGAACTTAGGACACATTTACTTTTTACTGTTTACTTCTCATTTGCCAGTCAATCTCCTCACACTGTGTTCTTCTAGTCATTAAAAAATGCACAGAGCATCTACTTGGCAGGCACTTTTCAGGTTCTGGGGAAACAGCAGTGACATAAACCAGACCTGACCCCCGCTCTCAGGTAGTTCAAGTAGAGCTCTCAAGTGGAGGCATGTGATGGACTTGGCTTTGCCTTCCCAGGACTGCCCCCATGTGCAGCATAATGAATATTTAGTATATGTCTGTTAACTCATCACACAATGATAGCACACAGCTCTTCTACCCAGGACTCATCGCAGCTCTAAGCACTCCCACGCATGAGCTCCTGAGTCTGTAAGTCATTTGTCCAAAGCCTCAATGTGAGTCAGGAGTAGAGCTTGGACTTAAACCTCACCATGTGCCCTATAAGCTATGCTGTTTTATGAACCAGTGAATGAAGGTCACATAATCAATGTTGTGGTGCTCCAGCCTCCAAACAGCTAATTTAAAATTATTTTCTTGGTTGCTTTTGTGGTCCCATTCATACTCCACATTTTGCTTTTGCTTAGTCTAACATGTAGGCAACACTTTGATACCCAAAATATGTTCAGCCTTTAAAGTTAGCTCTTTCTTGTTAATGTGGAAAATGGACCAGGAGTCAATGAAAGACCCTCTCCAAATAAATGGGAGTGCTTTGTTCTGGATGACTGAGGTTTAAACAAGCAGGAAGTCTAGAACAGGATCTGGGTTATTGCTCTGCTGTACTTACCTACACACTGCTCTCCTCGCTTCTGGTACCCTGGGAGGCACTGACAGGTGAAGGAGCCTCGTAAATTGATGCACACCTGGTCCATTCTGCAGTTGTGAGTCCCTGCAGTGCACTCGTCTATATCTGGTAAAGAGAGCCAGCACAGAGCTCGAGTTGGTTGTGCAGATGTTACTATTTCCTCCAGTTAAAAAAACCCGAAGGAGTATAGTTGACACATAAGTGACATTAGTCTCAGGTGCACAAACATGGTGGTTCGACAGTTCCATACAATACCTCATACTTACCGCAAGTCTAGCAGCCAGCTGTCACCACACAATGATACTACTGCAGTACCATTAACTATCTTCCCTCTGTTGAATTACCATCATACTTTTTTTTTAAAGAAAGAAAGTTTTTACTTTATTCTGAAAACAATACTCTGTAATTTTATTATATTAGAAATGTTTAAAATGATAAATGATTTCAAGTGTTCAGAAAATAATTTCATAGGAGCCATGCTAACATTAGCCGTGCCTGCTTTGGCTCACTTTATTTTCAGAAATGAAACGTCCGAGACATAGCTAAAGACAGTGGATTCTCATCTCTTTACCCACCCACCTACCACTGTCCTGGTAGGTGTGAATCCTTCCCTGAAATGTGTTTATACTTTTATTATAAATCATCCTTTAGAATATACAGTGTATCCATTAGAATATACAATGTTGTTTTATGTGTTCTAGTGTAAATTGTATAATACTTGCTTTTTCTACCCAGTATACTGCATTTGAGATCATTTATGTTGACGTCTCTAAAGATCTGTCCTTGAGATTCCTCCCCCTCCCTCTGCCCCTTCCCCCCAAAAACCCCCCAAACAAAGAAACAAATAAATAAATAAATCTTAAAAAAATAAAAACAAAAACAAAAACAAAACCTTTTTGGAGTGCCTGAGTGGCTCAGTCTGTTAAACATCTATCTGCCTTTAGCTCAGGTCATGATCCTCAGCTGGGAGCCTGCTTTCCCTCGGTCCCTCTACCTCCCTGCTCATGCTCTTTCTCTCTTTCTCTCTCTCAAATAAATAAATAAAATCTTTAAAAAAAAACAAAACCCAAACAACCCCTTTCATTGCAAATTCAAGATGCAAAGGATTCAACTTGATCATATTCCTCTTGGAGAGTAATATGGTGTAGTTTAAAATACAATATTTTCTCCAAGCACTTCATTTCAGTTTAAAAAAGATATTTCCCTAAACCAGTTCTATAATTTACTAAATGTGCCCTAAGGAGTAGGTAGATTATAGTTTTAGAAAAGTAAAATATGCTCAATCATAATATAATGAATCTGTTATAATGAATTTCTTTGGGTTCAAAATGTGATGTGAATTAGTGCGCGTGCATTCATATTATAGTAATTTATAAGTGAACTTTAATTTTGCCTTTTCAACATTACCTTTGCATTCAATTAACTCTCTCCCATTATGAAGTTAAATAGGTGAGTGAGGAAGATGAAAGGCTTATGTGATTTTGGCATTCTTCAACAACTGAAGAGTCTAAGCTTTGTTAAAAAAACATTGTCAAACTTGGAATTCCTAGATGACAAATTTTGCATGAAAACGAAGAGCCTTAGATCATCACTGTGGCAAACCCAGGGTGGTGCTTTGGAACAGACAGTGGGCTAACATTCAATACAACAGATGAGCCGTCAGTAATTAGAATGTCTTCCTCAATTCCTGCCTTCCCTTAAAGAAACTCAGAGAGTGGTTCCTGCCGTGTTGCCTTTCAAGTCTATTTCCAGGGAGAGCTGTTGCACCAATGTAAAAATGTAGGAGGTTCCTGTCCTATCGTAAGAAAGTTGTTTTCAGATATCGGTTTTGAATGATAACAGAGATTCTTTCCAAAAGAAAGAGGGAGGGAAGATGAAAAATACTCAAGGGATGTATGGCCGTTTATTGGATAATACCCTATAAAAGCATCTACTTAACATGATTCTTTGAACCTGGTTTTAAAGTTACGGTGAACTTTTTGTGTTATTGTTTTTTTATTTTTGTTTTGACACCCATCATCATCATCATCATCACTATTTTCAAATCAGTGATTCTAACTCTGTCCTTTTAAGGTACTGTGCAGAAGTGCCACAATCTTGCTTTGAAATTATCTGCTCTTTTTTTGTGTGTCTTATTATATTCTCATATGCACTTGATGAAAACATTTCTACTGGGGTTTCTTTCAGAGCTTTATGACTCGCTAATGCAGAAATGACAGCAGAATTCCTATTGTTTTATGTCAAGAGCATCTGCCAGCATTTGCAGTGATAACAGCCCTGAGAGATACCGAAATGTGAGATTCAGATGTGGCAAGTTTCCTCAGTGCATGCTGGCAGGAGATCAAGGACTGGGGCTGGCTGCTGCATTTTCTAAGGGAGGCCTCACCAGCAACTGTGGCTTTTCTTTCTGAGACCTCTCTGCAAACCCCCTCCACCCCATTGCATTCCCCATGTCCTACAATTTCCTTCCTACTTTCTTGTTCAGTTCTAAGGCTCTTTGATAAATAGGCTAATATTTCCAGTGGACTTAATATATCATTAAATGGTTTTATTATTTATTTATTTTTTTTAAGTTTTTTTTTTTTTTTTTTTTTTTTTAATTTGACAGACAGAGATTGCAAGTAGGTAGAGAGGCAGCCAGAGAGAGTGAGTCCCAGAACCCTGGGATCATGACCTGAGCTGTAGGCAGAGGCTTTAACCCACTGAGCCATCCAGGCACCCCTTATATAGGTTTTAAACATAAAAACTGTGCTACCTGGACCTACCCCTTCTTAAGAACCAGGTCCGTTGAACTTCTGAGAAAGATTATCAAATAGAAATATTAGGAGAGTTAAAATAATTCAATAATAAAAAAATACCACTGCCTCCACTACCACTATATTCTTTTCCTTTCTCTATCAAAACAAACAGACAAACAACAAACAAACAAAACTGCTCTAGGACTCACCACACCTAACATTGACTGGTGATATTTTTAACACACTTTATACATACTTGGACTCACTTTAATTTTTAATTCTTTCGGATGAGAAACTTCCTGAAATTCAATAAAACACAATTGCATGAAATCCCCTCCAAGAAATTATTCCAAAGGAGTTGAGTGCAGGCTTTGTCATATATCTTGAGCTGGATCTGCTAGGAAATGAATGGGCTACATTTTCATTTACAGCTTCTCCAACTCAAACTGAGACAATTTATCTTCTCCTTTGCTATTAGCAGTTTATCTAATGCTGAAGGATACATCGACAGGATTTCTTTGAACTATCTTTGATTATACTACCAATTCATACCGTTATTTAAACAATATAATTTTATTATTTTAAAAGTTGTACTTTGAGACCCTGTTATTACTTACTCACAAAGCATATGTCATATGAGACAGTCATGTAAGAATTGTTACGCATTGTTAAGTTCTCTTACACTTTTTTTTTTTTTTAAGATTTTATGTCTTAAATAATCTCTATACCCAACACAGTGTGCTCAAACCCACAACCCTGAGATCAAGAGTAGCTTGCCCCACTGGCTGAGCCAGCCAGATGCCTCTACATTTTTCTTTCCTACTTGAATGCATTTCTATTAGTCTTAAACATCAGGAGGTTAACATGATAAGTCACTAAAACCTACATCTATGTCAGAGACTCGAAGAATATCCATCCACTTGTGCTGGTGTATCAGAAGACCTGGTGTCCCCAGGTTTTTCATTCTATGAAAGGCCTCTGTGTTGGGAGTATCTTAAATGGCAAAAGCACTGCTTTATTCATAAGGGAAAGGACTCAGGTCAGCCATGATTTTCATAGTAATCTAGGAAAAAGTACTCCAGGAGAGGTTTTTTTTGGTTTTTTTTTTGTTTGTTTGTTTTTGTTTTTGTTTTGCTTCTTAACGATCTATAATTTATCATCAAGAGTGAAGCTTACCATGTTCTTAAGCAATTACTTAACACATTCCCTAGGCCCTGCCTCAAGATCTTTGAGGATAGTGTCTATGTCTTACTTTTTTCTGTACTCCTGATGCCTAGCAGAGTGCATGAACCATTGTGGGTTTTCAATAACTGTTCAATAAATGGATGAGTGAATGAATGAATGAATGATAATCATTTGCTGGAACCCATGCCTGGACTTTGAGAGAAGTAGGATCAGTGTTTTATCTTATGGAACTAACCATTTCCAAGGAAGGGCGATGGGCAAGATGTGAGAAACAGCAAAATCAGCAAGATGTCTGCACATGGAAACTGTAGGAAAACAATGATGTTGTGAAGTCAGAAATGAGGAGGCATAAGGCAGCATTGGAGGCGAGTGGCTGTGGAAGGTTTGCTGCGCCTGGGGAGTTTTGAGCTGCATTTTGAAGAAGGTGGGGAGGCTATTTCTAGGCAGGAGGCAGGCTGCAGTAGAAAACATCTGATGAAACAAACGTGGTCTGCAAGACAGTTGGGAGTCAGCATGGCTGGAGGGCCTGTGTGCGTGGAGCCCGCTGCCTGGCCTGCTTGAAGGTGCTCATAAAGTAGGAGCTCAAGTCAAAAGCAAAAATTCAGGACCTTAAAGGTGGGATTGGAATTTGAATTGGACACCACAGGGAGCAGCTCTGAACTATGTAGACACAGCTTAATGTAAACATACCCAAAGAACAAAATAATAGAATGTGCTTCCTAAAATATCACAACACGTAAATCAACCCACATTTCATCATTCTAATGCATTAAGAATAGCTAAGGGCAGTATTTGGTGATTCCCTCATTTTTCAAAAATGTGCCCACACTCTCCCTCCTAGTGATTTATACTGTTGTGGGTCCCTTTCTTGCTGACTTTGGCACCATCCTTTCTTCAAATAATGCAGTCTGATCTTTGCTCGGCTCTCGCTCCTAGCCTCTTTATCATGCTGACCCCCAGTCTATGGAACTGCTTATTTGGTTTCCTCTCAGAAGTTAATGGAGGCAACTGTGTCCACATCTCTGTGGTGTCCATTAAGTCCCTGCTTAGGCCCTCATTCTCTATGTTTTTGGCTCCTTCCCGTCATTCTGACTCATATTTCCCAAACCCTGACTCATGCTGCTTTCTCTCTCTTATGCAACATTTTAATCTCTGCAATGTTCTTTTCATAATTTGATAACTTACCACGACATGGACATTCAGTATGTTTTCACGGGCAAACGTTTTCTGTACCTTAAATGCTCTAGGTGACCATGTAGACTTTGCTGCTTTAGGTTTAAAGAATAATTCAGAACTACTTTTGGAATAATCCACCACTGACAAGGGATGAGAACATACTGAAATAAGGAGGAAGGGACTAAAGTGATTTTGCATCTATCACTGTCCAGGTGATCTTGGAACATGGCATCAAGTCTTTTTCTCTGTTCCCCCATCTGTAAAATAGGCTATCCATCCTTACTGATGCATGGATTTTTTAAAAAAAAGTTCAGAGTCTTGAAAATATATCTTTTTGTTTCCAGACTGTACACTGTTATAGTAAAGCAGCCACACCTTTCCTAGTTCTGTGAGGAGCACTGTGCATGCTTTGTGAATATTACTTGATGGCACTGTCCTTTGAGCGCCTGTGGTTAAAGCAAAGGCAGTGGTTAAATTCAAGTTGCTGTTTCTTCATCTGTATGGATTTATAATCTTATATATTCGGCAACCATATTAATTTAACCTCATAAATGGAGTAAAGGTAGAAAAAAGAGGTCAGGGATTCATGTTTGCTGTATGAAGGAGCTACTTTATTCCTAGCCCCTTCCTTTCTCTTCCCTTCCCTCTCCCCATCTTTCTTTCTCCCTTTCTCTCTCTCTTTCTTTATTTATTTCTCTTTCTTCCTTTCTTAATATCTTTTCTCTACTCTCTCCTTCCTTCTTCTCTCCCCCATCTCTCTTTTTTTCTTTCACATTCTTAACAATTTAGATAGACACCTATCTTCTCAGAATGATTGGTCCTAATCCTTTCTAGTGATAGAACAATAAATTAGTTCCCAGTACTTTTTTTACTTTATAAAACTTTTTAAATAAAAGGGACTCATTGGGTAAGGATCTTCTTGTTATTTTGGGTCTTCATTTTATTTTTCAGTATAATCTTGCAAAGTAGGAGCTATCTCAAAAAGTGCTGAGAGCATTGCTGTTTTACTACTTCCTCATCCATTCATGGCTCTTAGTAATCATAATCGGAGTATTTAAGACAGTAAATTATATTGCTTAAGTTTTGACTAGGAAGGAGGTGTGTGATATTTTATATAACTTCATATACAAATCTATTAAAATTCTAAAATTAACTGGGATAAAAATAGATATTAGCTATAAAAATCTATTATTTGATTAGAAAATTGGATCTGCAATCCTCTGATTTAATCCTGATAACAGCTTTGTGGAATAAGTGGTCACATCATGCACAATTTATGGAAGAGGCAGGAGGACATCACTGAAATGTAGATTCATGAGGTGACCGGCCCAAGGTCACACAGAGTAGCAATTCAAATCACAGATTTTCATTTTGCCCCTAAGTTTAAGTCTCCGTAAAGACTTATTTCCTAAGAGCTCTGGATAGCAGACCTTTAATTGTAGTTTTATGTATGTATATATATTTAATTTTTCTTAGAAGAAAAGAGAGGGTCGTTCATCTGTAGTGCCTTGATTCCTCCCTTGTGTCTTTCTTCTACATTAGAATAACATTCACAGCTCTCCAAGTCTTCTGTTTCCCTCCCCAGTCCTTAGCCAATTATCAACAATTTTTGTCAAAGACTTTCTATTTCCCTTGCTGCTTCTTTCATAGTACTGGAATCAGATTTATCTGGGCTAAATGCCCAGTTCTAGTTAGCTTTTCACCCTCCTGAAATTAACAGCTAGAATTCACCCAAGCTAAGCAGTTCTAGTGGAGAAAATAAATACTGATATTAAGTAACAAAAGAGAACTGTCTTCATCTATGGCCAGCAGTAGATTTATAGTTCTAGATTCTTATCTGTTCTGGCAAAAAGGACTGTTAATAATTTGGTGTGCTTTAAATGATAAACAAAAATATCACCAAATCAACAAACATCAGCCTCCCTGATAGCTCATTTCTTTGTTTTATAGAGTGGTGAATCCAGTACCCTGGAAGTCCCTGTCACTGCACTGTGTTCTCTCAGAACCTTGAAATATGCTGCTCTCATATGGAAAAATCATGCGACATGTACTTGGAGTTTCTTTTCCAGCAATGATGATTGATTTGCACTGCAGATCGACCTTTTCTCACCCAGTCTCCTTTGTGGCTAGTGGTGTTCATTTGCAAGATGACGGGATGAGGTTAGACATACAGTTCATGAACAAGGGGGAGAAAACCAAGTGGCACACAAGGTCAGTTCAACTTGTGACTCATCTTTACTACACACAGACCAAAGGCACCAATTGCTCATAGGCTAAAACAGAACCAGTAAGGAAACAAAGGCCGTAATTATTCTTCAGCTCTTTTTGCACACTGGCAAAGTGAAGCTTAATGCTTTCAGAATCTTCAGGAAAAACATTTTCTACTGATAAATGATTGCTAATCGTTAAGAGTGTTCTCTGGCATCTTTGTGAATGTGTCATTCCCAGCTAAACTTCCTTTTTTACTTCTTTTTTTAAAAAATTTTATTTATTTATTTGAGAGAGAGAGAGCGAGAGAGAGATGGAAAGGATGAGTGGGGGTGGGGCAGAGGGAGAAGCAGACCCCCTGCAGAGCAGGACCCTGGGATCATGACCGGAGCTGAAGGCAGTCGCTTGACCAACTGAGCCACACAGGTACCCCCTTTTTTTACTTCTTAAACTTAATTATCTATTACAAATATGTTTGGGGAAAGATGACCTTGGTATTTGGAGTGATATTATAACCAGTCATCAATCCACAACCCTGTGGAGGTAGGACTGTATTTTGAAACAAGTAGCGTCATTAATCTTTGCTTAAAGACTGAATTAAAGATGGTCTGTGTGAAAGTTGAAGCCGAGTCTACACGAGCTGGGGACCAGCTTCCAACCTGATGGCCTTCACAGGAATTATAATCCCATCTTATTACGGGAGACCTCTGAACTGACATTTAGTTTTCTGGTGCTTTACACCTCTTTGCCTCATTCCTCCCAACCACCTTCCATCCCCAGCTCCAGATCAAACCCCCGGAGAGTGATGAACTGAATGGACACTACATTCAGCTGAGTCCACTAGGCCTTGCCTAAGCACTGGGACTTGATTTCTGGCCCCCTCCCTGAGCCTTGCAGCCAGATTAGTCAGTCTCCCTAGCCCAAAGCACACACATTCTTGGCTTACTCCTTCAGGCCAATCATCGCTTGAGGTCGCACAAGCCCCTGGCTATGGCAATGCCAATTATAACAAGCATGGCTTGGTGACCTCCTAATTGTATGAAACCAATTACATTATACTTGTTGTTCATTCAACAATAAACAGCTTTTGTGCCCACTAAATTGGGGCCCACTACTAAATTTGCTGAGTGTAATTTGGCAATACTTCTCCAAATCATTAACTGCTTAAGGCTTTTTAAATAAAGCATATCTTTGTGCTTCTTGCCTTCAGAGCATGTTACCTCCTTGTGTATATTTTCCTACCCATTTCATTACATCTTACTTATGATGTTTCTGCACAATGTTTCCCCATATGCCTCAGGGCCCTTATGTTTTTCTGAATTCCAAATGAAGTAGGATGAAGGAGGGGTGGAACTCACCAAATTTGCACTAAATTCCTTTCTCTCTTTTTTTTTCTTTCTTTTTTTGATTCAAAATTCCAGCAAAATGAAAAGCAATGAAAGGATAAATATGTGAGTAAATCTAAATGAATATGGACTGTATACAACAAGAATAGGAAGGTCTTTTGGGATTTATAAAATATTTACAATTAAAATACATGAGAATAATAAGTTGGCAGGGAGGAAAATAGAGTTTAAATACTTGGCGGTCCTTGCATCATTAGGGAAGAGGTAAAACTACTAATTTATTTTAGACTTTGATAAATCAAGGGTGCATGTTAAGTAGCCCCTAGGGGAAAAAAAAACTAAGGGAATAGTAAAAGCCGAAAACTACAAATCTAATATGGGGGAGAAAGGAATAATATAAAATGGTCCATTATTTTAGAGAGAAGGCAAGAGAGGAAAGAAAAGGAAACTAAAATATGTAGAACAAATAGAAGACAAATAGTAAAATGGCAGTTTAAACCTAATCATAGCAATAGTTGCATTAATGTAAACAGATTAAATGCTTTTACTAAAACCCCAAATTCTCAGATTGATTACAAAAACAAAACCCAAATATGCTGTTTCAGGAGAAACAATGTAAGGATGGAAAGAAAGGATAGGTTAAAGAAAAAAAGATGAAAAATGTACTATGCCAACGCTAATCAAAAGAAAGTTGGCTTTGTAATATCAATATCAGACAAAGTTGACCTTAAGGGGAAAAGGATTACTACAGAATAAAAAATACTATGTAACGATGAAAGTTTTGGTTTACCAAGAAAATGCAGAAATTCAGAATTTAACTACAGTTAATCACACAGCCTCCATATAGACAAAGCACAGACAGGCAAAACTAAAGGGAAAATGAATGCGTGCAATTACACTAAGACATTTTAACATACCTCTCTTAGTAACCAAATGAAAAAACATATTTTCAGAAATGAATAGAAAATATGAATAACATGATTATAAACTCTGAACTACTTGACATAATATAGAACACTGTATAGAATATATAACCTATTCAAGCACTGAGAGAATGTTAAAAGAAAATGATTATATACTAGCCTTAAGGAAAGTCTAAATACATTTCAAAAATTACAATATACAGACTTTTGTTCCCTCACTACACTGTATATATGATGGAAATGACAATGACCACAACAAAACTAGAAAAATCCCCTTCTTTCAGAAAAGAGGACCTACACTTCCAAACAATCAATGGTACAAGGAAGATAAAACTGAAATTTGAGACGTTAAACTGAATGAAATGAAAATATCCCGTATGAAACCTTGTGGGGAAAAAAATGCCAGCCCTCAAGAAGGAGTATAGCCCCTCCTACTCTCTTTACATCTCCTTCTCTTTGTCCCCACTCTATTCAATTTACAAGAGAAGATTTTCAATTTTCTGAGATTTGTATCTGAGATAGTCTGTTATGAAAGTGAACTTGAGGGATTGGAAGGGCCAGTTAGAGAAGAAAGAAAAAGACTTGAACTTGTCTTTTCAAAGGCAGAACTAGAATAAATGGGTAGAAATTTAAGGAACACAGATTTTAGATTGGGGTTAAGAGAAGAATATGGTCATTGGACTCTTTAATATATTAGGAAGTAGCGAGGTGCCTATCACCAGAAATACGCAAATGGTGCACTGTGGATCTCAGTAGGTGCACTGTGGATCTCAGTAGCAGGTGGCAATTTGACCAGTCATCTGTGTTGAAAAATGATGCTAAGGTGCTGCATGCAAATATGGCTGAGTGTTAATTTTTGAAACTGGATGATGCATGTTCAATGTTCATTGTATTGTACATTTAATTCTGAGTTTGAAAATGTTATTTAAGGGAGCCTGGGTAGCTCCCAGGTTAAGCATCTGCCTTCAGCTCAGGTCATGATCTGAGGGTCTTGGGTCATCTGAGGGTCATGGGCTCAGGGTCTTGGGATCAAATCCCACTTCGGGCTCCCTGCTCTGCAGGGAGCCTGCTTCTCCTTCTGTCTCTCTCTCTATCTCTCATGAATAAATAAAGTCTTAAAAAAAGAGAAAGAAAATATTAATGAAAAAGTTGAAAAACAGGGCACCTGGGTAGTGCTCAGTTGGTTAAACCTCGGACTCTTGGTTTTGGCTCAAGTCATGATCTCAGGATTCTGAGATCAAGCTCCACGTCTCACTCAGCTTGGAGTCTGCTTGTCCCTCTCCCTCTGCCCCTCCCACAGTTCTCCCTCTGTCGAATAAATAAATAAAATCTTTAAAAAACAGTTGAAAAACAAGGGGTGCCTG
This sequence comes from Lontra canadensis, assembly GCF_010015895.1. Taxonomy (NCBI): domain Eukaryota; kingdom Metazoa; phylum Chordata; class Mammalia; order Carnivora; family Mustelidae; genus Lontra; species Lontra canadensis. The sequence goes on along the minus strand of NW_022631055.1, from coordinate 803,600 downwards.
GATGGCTCAGTCAGTTAAGCGCCTGCCTTTGTTTGGCTCAGGTCATGATCTTAGTGACCTGGGATCAAGCCCTACATCATCAGGCTCCCTGATCAGTGGAAAGTCTGAGTCTTCCTCTCACTCTCCCTCTGTGTTCTCTTTCTCTCAAATAAATAAATTAAATCTTAAAAAAATTGAAAAACAGTTGCTGTCTCCACCTGAATAGAGAAAGTTGTAAGGATTCAACAAAATGAATGAATATGTCTACATTCTCTCATTTGACACATGATGCACATACATATATCTTCGTACTGTTGTGATGTTTACTTTTATACCTTCATAATTTATCCTCTAACATCTGAAAACCTTGCTTTATGATAAAGTATAGCAAGGAAAGATCTTACCTTAAGTGGTTATTTATTTTATCCCTCTTCCTTGAGCAACGTGGCAGTTAAAAACTAGATTTCTTATTCCTTGTTCTGTATGAATGATTTTTTTATAAAAGATTTTATTTATTTATTTGTTAGAGAGAGAGAGAGAGAGAGTGAGCGAGCGAGCACAGGGAGACAGAGTGGTAGGCAGAGGCAGAGGGAGAAGCAGGCTCCCTGCCAAGCAAGGAGCCTGATGTGGGACTCGATCCCAGGACGCTGGGATCATGACCTGAGCTGAAGGCAGCCGCTTAACCAACTGAGCCACCCAGGCGTCCCTCTATGAATGATTTTTTCAGGAAGGAAGACTCTGCAGCTTTCATCATATTAAGGCATAAGGTTATTCAGTGACTAAAATGTTAAATTTGAACAACTATCAGCTTGTGTCCAAATCTTTCATATACCATTACACCAAGAGAGATTTAACTTTTGGTTTTGTTTCAAATTGACACTATGGTTGCCATTTTCCCCAAGTTATTCATGAATTTGCATGCATATTTGAATTTAATTTGCTGATAAATTGTGTTTGACATATGTAGGCTATGGGATATTCCCCACCTGTCTATGTTAAAACACTTTCAGCGTTGTGAGGTAATACCATTCAAATAAGTCCTATGAGTTCAAGGAGTACCTAAAGGCAATAGGGAACTAAAGAAAATACTGTTCAATGAAACTATTGACCCTGTGAGTGTTTCAATCTTAAAGATTTCTCAAGCTAACATATAAAATAGTCTTTGGATTTTTAAGTGAATTGGGGGCATTTTACCTTACATTTACATCAGAGACAAAATTATGTTTGGACTCTACATTCTCTGTGCTCATTTCAGCAGCACATGTACTAGAATTGGAATGATACAGAGAAGATTAATATGGCCCCTGCATAAGGATGACTCACAAATTCGTGGACTGTATATTCTCTGAGATCTCTTTCAGTTTTCAAAATCTGAAATTAAAGCTCATTTTACTGAATTCCTGAATACTGTTGTAAAAAATACTCATTTTCTAGCTCCTACCTCTTCTTCCCTCTCTACCTTAAAATACTGGATCCTGGGAAACCTGAAAAACATGCTCTTGCCTTTTGGGGACCATGATCATATGTCTCTGTTTCTTCTTCCCTTCTTTTTCTTTTCTTTTCTTTTTTTTTTTTTTTAAAGATTTTATTTATTTATTTGATGGAGAGAGACACAGGGAGAGAGGAAACACAAGGAGGAGGAGTGGGAGAGGGAGAAGCGGGCCCCCCGCTGAGCAGGACCCTGGGATCATGATTAGAGCCCAAGGCAGATGCTTAACGACTGAGCCACCCAGGCACCCCTTCTTTTTCATTTTTCAACAGTGGTTTCTGATCTGTAGAATCAAAAGAGGGTCTAAAAATGGACTCATCTTTCAGGATTAAATGGCTTTGTTAGTAGAGTGGGATAAATAGAAAGTTCTCTTCAGTGTTTAAATGCACTACTGTGTACCTGTAAAGTTACAAACTTTCAGGAATTTAGAGTTGCTTAAAGCCTGTTTGGCAGCATAAACTAGAAAAAAATCTCATGGGGAAACATGCCCTGTACACAGTTTCTATGTCTGTAGAATACAAAGGAAGATGGACCTGTGCCAGTTATACAGTTGATATGTTAAAGTAAATGCCAAACTAAGTCAGTCTTTAAGGGCATTTCTTAGCATGCATAAACATAGAAGAAAAAAAAGACTATGTTCTTAGATCTGACACACACACACACACACACACACACACACACACACACACACACATATAATGGTTATTGCACAGAGCATATCCGTAGAATCTATCATATTCCAAGTTTTCAGTTTAGAAGAAAATGGAAAAATTGAGCAATTCATATTGTTAATTTTAAAATTAGCCTGGAATTATTTTTCCCTAGAAATGTAATAATTTGTTTTTGGAAACCTTTAAATTAAAATCTTTGGCTTCAGGCATGTGTGTGGTTAAAGGGGATGACTGTGAGGTGGCCAGAGAGGTGTAGGGATCTCTTTCAGAACTACAACAATCATACTATTTTCTCACTGCACACAATTTTAAAATTCTAAATTTTTTTACTTGAGATCATTTCTTTAGTTTCTTGTGCTACCTTTTTTTTAACCTTATTACACCAAGAATTTATTATACCAAGAATCGATGGGAAGACTTGTCGATCTTTTTAGAAAGTCTGAGAACCACAGAATCACTTTTTTTTTTCTTCTGCAACTCACTGACAGAATTCTGTGAACTGTAACTGAGACAGAAGAGTGGGAAGATCACAGGCTTTAGCATCATTGATCTCAGTTCAAACCCAAGCAACACCACATTTTAGGTGTCTGTTCAGGGCAAGTTCTTTAACCTTTCCAAGTTGTATTGACAAAGTCTGTAAAGAAGAGATAATATCAATTTCATAATATTATTGTGACTACTAACTGAAATAAGACACCTCTCAAATGGTACCTGCTTGACACTAAGTGCTCGAGAAATTGTACTTAACACATTGTGAAATGGCTATAAGTCGGTGTACATCAGGTTGGTATTACTGCTGTCTGCAGAGCGAAGGAAGCAAAACACTGCAGAAAGTCAGGTCTTTCAGTATAATTTGCTATTCATTTGTATGTAATTACCATCTCATCTTCGCTTCCTTGCCCAGTGTCATATTTTGAATGTGGTCTGTTATGACTGAAATCCAACCGGGAAGGACATCACAGCTTTGACTGACTTCCCTTCCTTTGGTGTATTCCAGATGAACAGATAGGAGAATAGGCCAAATCAGCCTTTCTTTTTAAAAGCTATTTCTTATTAGGGAAGTTGCAAACATTCAAACAAAAGAGATATGACAAGGCAAAAAGAAAAATGTAGCATCTTTTGCATTTCATAATATTTTGCCATATGAAAGGACAGTTAATACTATAGGACCCCCTTCATAGCAATGGAATATTAACGTTTATAAAGACTACTTGGCAAACATAGCTTAATTGGAGCTCTAATTAGAACCTATAGGAACTCTGAGAAAGAACTTTTGTGTGAACAAGTTCCAACTATGAAAAAGCTATGAAGATACAAATTTCAGCAGCAATTTTTATTATATTGGCTATGTCAAGGACATTATGGTCATCATCTTTCAAGGCAGTGATGAAGTTAGAAATCAGAACTAAAGGACAGATGGGGAGTGTTTTCGAATGTAGTGGAAATAACTACATTTAAAGTTAGGACAAGTATTTCTGGTTGTTTATTCATAAGGACAAGACTCTAAGATGAAAACATCGATGTCTGACTTTTTGAATGAGCTGGGGTCTCCCCAAAACAGAGTGGAAGATAAAGATGGCAAAAGCACCCTGCTGAGCTCCCAAAGGGTACACAGGAAGATCATAGAAGCGCAAAGAAGGTGGGCCCGAGCTGAACATTGAAAAGGAATCTTTGTGCTTCTTTTCCTAACTTCCTTTGGTCAATGTAAGATCGCTACAGAAAGCAGCTTGTCCAGCTGACTTTGGGACAGCTATTTTCTTGTTAAGAAAGAGCAGTAGCGACAAATTTGCTCTCTCTAGAAAGTCAGCCGCCTTGGATAGGTCTTGAATAGCTGCTCCCAACCACCTCCTTAACTAGAGCCATGTTAAGAGTGAAGGTGTGCCCTTGGCACTTTATCTGGTTCAGGGTCCTAAACACATTTTGCTCCAACTACCGATTTCTGGCATTCTTCATTAGGAAACCAGCTGCTGAATAACCCTAGGTACACATCAGTGGCCTATATAAATTTTATGGCCGCAATTTGTTGAAGGTACCAACTGAGCTCTCCATTGGGTCTGATGCATAAATTCTAGCACCGTTAAATTACAATATGGCAAAGCATAATAAATAACACTCAATGCTTCCATAATATTTATACAATTGTTATTATATTTTTTTACAAGACTAAGGAATGCCATGCCAAATAAGGTGAGTGTGTAGAACTTCTTGTAGCTTCTACAAAGGCTGAGTTGAATTTTGCTTTCAAATTAGTCTTCCAATAAGTTTTAGTACGAGCTTTAAGATGGAACAAACCTCAAGTAGTAAAAATCCTTTAAGAATTATAGTTATATTCTGGGTGGATAAAATCATAATGACCTAGAACAATGCACTAAATGCTGAGTGAATTTTATTGCTGATGTTTTAAACTTTTCTTTGAGCTAAGATATTTTCCCCACTGCATTTTGTTTGGTTAAAAATGTGATCTATGCTATTTTTAGAATAAAATTCATACTTAATTTGTCTCTGTAGCACTAAGTAGAGAATAAAACCTGTCCTAATTACCTACAATGAAATTATCTAACTGGACTAACAAAGTTAGGATTCAGAAATGTTTTGAAAGTAAATGATGTGTTTCCCTCCTCTTTGACCAAAGAGAGTGGACTTCATTTAGATTTGCAGAAGTTTCATGTTTGTATAGGACATCTTTCACTTGGTGCAGATGAAAACTCATTATGTCATTTTCCAGTATCTTCAGGATGAAATCCAAACTTTCTAAATGTGATATGCAAGGCCCTTCATGATTTGATCCTTGCTTACCACCATGTACTACACACTGAATCATACAGAACACTTACTCACTTCTGTCTTTTCCTTAGGACTTTCACAAGGGCTATTCTCTCTGCATGGAACATTCTTTTTCCTTCGTCCTTCCCTTCCTTCATTTGTTAAAGGCTAATTCCCACAACCTCCTTAGAATGAAGCCTGGTGTCACCTTCTCTGGGAAGTCTTTAAAATGAAACTCAAAATGTCACATTGTAATTACTGTCCCCTCCCTCTTAGACTGTGAGCTTTTCAGGGTGGGCATTATAAGCATTTTTATCTTTGTATTCTCAGCACCTACTGTGCTTTGCACACAATAGTTACTTAGGCTTCTTGAGTAGTCCTACAGCTATAAGGATATTTAGTGGTCTTGTGCCATCTCCCAAACTGTAATTAAAAAAGCAAGTGTTAAAATTTCTTTTCCCCATTCTATTCCCAAATCCAGCATAAAACAATAAAGTAAATCTAGGCAACTAACACATCATCCCCAGAAGATCCCACTTTTAAGGAGAAGTATAGGCATTACTACTGCTTATGGAGTGTTTTAGAATTGAAACTTAAATAGATCAATGAACAGAACAGGTGTTTTACCTTTGCAAAATTCTAGCTGTGGATAAGTCTTAAACACACACACACACACACACACACACACACACACACACACTATCATGACTTAGTGAAGTGAGATCTAAATCCAGTTAAAATTCTTTGGATTATTTCATAAGGTAAACTATATATTCTTATGTTTTTAAGTTCTTGCTTTATCAGCTTAGCCGTCCAGCTCTACTCCCAAACAGCCCTTCTAAAGCCCTCCTCCCCTTTTTGTACTCCATTTAAATTCTCATTTTTTTAAAATTCTCATTTCTAATTAAGTAACTGTTAACTAGGAAATGCATTTCCCCTAGCCATGTTGGGAGAACTTTTTGCTCTCCTCTATTTGTAACCAGATTTTTCCTTGGTTCATGCTTATATGCAAAATGGACGGTAGGGGACTTACTGGGGCAAGTGGGCCTTTGTAATTACCTCTTGTCATAATTTCCTGTAATTGTAAACCTCGTTATAATCAGGGCATGACTCTGCCTAGGTTACGTTCATTGCATTTCACAGCATCACAGCCTTAACCATATTAGAAATAAAAGCAATCCCTGTTAAAGGTCTATGTTCAGACATAGTTTATGGTTAGAGACTTACTCTATATTCCTTCTGCCATATATTATGACTAATGACCATTCTACAGTTTAATGGATGTGAACACGAGGCAGAAAAGCTGATTGTCCGTAAGATCACTTAAGGGCTTGTTTAGCTCCTAATTGGTTATTTCATAGGAGCTGAAATTACACCTAAATATTATTAATTGACTATTTTATGTTTACCTTTATAATATCTATGAATAAATACATTGCTAAACAATATTATAAACTGTTTATCCTACTTGGAGTGGAACTTGTTTAGAATCGTCTTCGACTCAGAATCTGACTCATCACTTATTTGCAAAATAGGTGTCTGTTAGAAATGACTTTAAACAAATTTTTATGATCCTGAAAATAGTCCTTGTGGATCAAACTCTTTTTATGCTTATTAGAATTGTTATTTTATGTACAGTACTTGAAAGTTAATGTAACTCTTTTCTGAGGAACTTAGTCACTTTACAAGAAGTCAGATCTGCCCCCATGTCCCATCCCAGCCCTATTAAAATGATTTAACACATTTAACCATATGTGTACACTTATTTTTCCTCTCTCATCCTACAATTTTTGGAGGTAGCATTTTCATTATGTCACTCTTTGCTCAAAATCTTTTCACAAGTTATGACATTACTAAATCTAAATGGCTTAACCAAGAATTCAGGATTCGTACAAACTATTCCCCCCTTTCCCTAAGCATTATTCTGCATATAGGGCATCTACCCAGCAAAGCCTGCCTTTTCTCTTCTCAGGATTATTTATATACAGCTCATCCTTCATGATCCAGATTACATCCACTGCCTCTGAAAAACCCGTTATGGCCCTTGAATGTAGCAAGCAATCCCTCCTCTGGACTCCCACCACTGCTTTTACCATTGACTCCATGGGGACTGAGGCTCTCGACTAAAGTTTTTTTTTTTTTTTTTAGATTTTATTTATTTATTTGACAGACAGATAGAGAGCACAAGTAGGCAGAACGGCAGGCAGACGGAGAGGGAGAAGCAGGCTCTCCGCTGAGCAGGGAGCCCAATGTAGGACTCCATCCCAGGACCCTGAGATCACGACCTGAGCTGAAGGCAACCGCTTAACCGGCTGAGCCACGCAGGAGCCCCTCAACTAAAGTTTTGTTGACCTGAATTGTTAAGCTGATTATTTGTATATTTAATTTTTTTAAAATCCAACCTTACCTTATGCCTGAAAAGTCCTTGCAAGAAAGGGGATATGTCTAGGCATCTAGTACAGTTTGGATACATATTAAGTGAATACACGGATGCATGAGTTGATGAAAAATGACTAAAAATTTAACAAACGAATGCATGAATGGTGCAGATGTCAGAGTATACATGAGAAAATATATCCTAAATTTACATGAACAACTTGGGGTCTGGAGAGGGAAAGGTGGAGTTCTTTAAAGCCAAGGCTCCTGATATTTAAATGATCTTTTAAAGTAGTGGATCCAGCAAGAATGGCCAGAAATAGGCTTTTTTTAGTTCCATATTCCCTCAGTTGAGTCCTGCATGTTTGGGGATTTAAGATCAGCATGAACTTGTGGCGACAACTGACCACACAACGTCCCCCTTTCCTTCTACCCAAGGAGGGATTGTGACCTCATTCTTTGAGAAGCGGATTTCCTCCAAAGCATTCAAGAACTATCCCTCTGAAATACTAAATGAAATGCAAAATGGGGGCAGGATAGAACCAGTTTTGCTCAGAGAGCATGCATAAGTTCTGGGGGAAAAAAGTCATTGCTGAGTTTTATAATTTTTTTCTTTTAAACCTTTGAAAAAAAGAGATCAACTCTGGTTTCAGTTTAATTTAAAAAAAAAAAACAACACACAACAAAAAAACCCCTACATGGCCACTTCTTCAAATTTGTTCCAGATGGATTTAGTCATAGAATGATTGATTATCCACTCAGTGTGAGCTATGTGGTTAAGCTCAGAAACCTACAACAAACTGGTTTAGAGCTGTGTTTCATGGTAAATGGAAGAAAGGATAATCCTTAAGCTGTCATTTTAGAGTTAGTGATGAGGAAAGAGGAATTTAGTGGGGCTACTTATGTCAAGAGAATGTATTAGCAAATGGATGGTTGAATATGAAGAAATCTTATGAATGTAATACTGTTTTTTTTTTTTTTTTCCTTCTCTGGACTTCACGGTAAGGGGAACCGGGGCTGCCAGTCAGATCTGGGGAACCAGATCTGACTGGCAGCCCCCTTGAAGGCTTCCCCAGCTCTTACTGCCTGCTCCGTGGACCAGACCCAGCTCCCCAGGATGCTCCAGGCCTGAGGCCAGACGCTGGCCTCTACCTGGAAGCTGAGGCACTCATTTATCCTAGCCTACTCAGTAGGCCCACAGAGGCTTTTATTATTGGTATCAGAGACACATGGGCAAATCTGGAAACTAATGCTGGGGAGAGTGAACCAAAGAGATCCATACTGCATTCCACACAGAGCTGTAACATGCACTTCAAAAGGCAATTTAACAACATTTCATTTTAAGGAAAAAAAAAACTTCCTTTGGATTTTAATTACTCCTTTTAATAACTGCATTAGCCCTTTATCTATTCTTTCCATCTGGTTAATTTACAATTTAGCTACTAGAATATTTTTTTTAGAAGAGATTGGATGTGGCTGGTGGCTTTCTCTACCTGCCGCCATTTGATTTTACACATTCTCCTATATGTTCAATTTTTTTGGTTTCCATCTTCACTGATTTTTCTGTTTTTGCTCATACATCTTTTCTCTTTTCTTCTTTCCCTTAGAGGGATCTTCTACTCATTATTGTCTCCTTGTTGAAAAACAAGCCACTATTCATGTCTCTTAATCAAGATACCTACTCCTTAGAGTCCTAAGAAAATCCATGTTGGATTTTATGGCTTCTGAATTTCTAAGTCTTATGTAACCTATTTACTGTAACTTAGGTTATGCTCAGCACATGTCTCCTAGTAGACATTTGAGGCAAAAGAAAAAGATGTAAACAAGTGTAAACATAAAAATGACAGTTCAAGGCATGGGTTTTTGACTAGGCTAAAGAAGGAAAAATGTGACCAAAACAGAACAGAGGTTTCTATGGGAGAGATGGAGAACATTTTCCATGACTCCCCAACAAACACACAAATATCACAGATGTCTAGGACAAAAGTTAACATGAAGCAAGAAGAATTTTTATTAAATTTATTCTATATAACAGACCTATAGGTATATGCTAATCTGCAAGAATAAAGGTAGTTGTTCTGTTTGCTTGTAAAGTTTTTGTTTCATGGATATTGTTTATTTATACAGTAGATTAAAGGGGTTTTTAATTATGGAGTTTCAGAATCAAAGGACATAGTCGTAATTAGTTAGGAGTGGTTTTGGAGAAGACTGGTAGTGTTTTAGAAGTTCCAACTCCACGAAGGAGAGAAGGGTGCATTCATTCAGAAGGAGCTGTCAGAAGAGCAAGGTTCTTACATGGTACTCTGCCTATTTCAACCACACCCATCAGGCTATGTATCTGAACGAGTCATCTAGTCTCTTGCACTGCTGGGGAGGTGGGTGCATTTTGTTTTTTAACTCCTATTCTGCTTTTCAAAACTGTTCAAAGTTCTAGATTTAACTCTAAATGTTTGGGCTGGAATCAATGGAGGGGGAGTTTTCATTACAGATTGTGGTAGGCAGCTTCTGACATGGCTCCCAAGGATGCCAGACTTCTGGCATTCATACCGTTGAATGTGGACTGGATCTTGTGACTTGTTTCTAATGAACGGAATATGGCAAAAGAGCTGGGTTGTCACTTTCATTGATTATGTCACAAAAGACTGTGACTTCAGTCTTAGTAGCATTCTCTCTCTTGCCCCCTCAATTGCTTACTCTGATGAAGAAGACTGCCGTGCTGTAAGATGGCCTATGGAGAGTTAGTTATATGTGGCAAGGAGTTGAAGGAGGAAGGACTCATGACCAATAGAGGCAGGAAGTAAATCCTGCCAACAACCACTAGTGAGGGAGCTGGGAAGTGGATCTTTCCCAGTGAAGCCTAGAGATGACGTCAGCCTTGTGAAAGACCCAAAGCCAGGGGATCCAGCTAAGCCACATCTCAATTCCTGACCCAGAAAAAATGTGAGATAATAAGGGTTTGTTGTTTCAAGCCGCTGAGTTTTAGGGTAATTTGTTCTGTGGCCACAAATAACTAGCGTGTAGACTTCCTTATGGTTTCTATGTGATGGATAATAATGCATACACTCAGGAAAGACTGGTTACTTTGGTTGTAAACCTAGTTTGAGTCTGAGGTTGCAAATATCCCCAAATGTGAAATGAACAGACTTGTAGAACTTAAACAGATTGCTCTTTGCTGAAAGGTACTTAGGAAGGCAGGAAACCTTAATTCAGAATCAAGAAAATAGTACAGAGCCTTTTAAAGTTTAGTGTTGGCACCTTTACATATTAAAGCAGTTTATATTAATACATGCAAAAAAGTATATTTACTGTGCACCAAAATAAAAATAACCTCTTTCTTTGCTGGGATTGAAATGGAGTCCTGGGCTATGACATGAACCACAATAATTACCCCTGTCAGTGCCTGCAGAAAAGACTGCCGTGATCAAGCTTTAAAGCTTCAGTGATTTGGTCCAGACTTAAACAACCAGTACTAGGTGTGAACTGTTTTGTCAATAAAGCTTCACGTCTTTAGAACTCGCTGGTTTTTTTTGTTTGTTTGTTTCCGAGTAATTAATGCTATTATAATCACAGAATGCACCTGCATTCTTCCCAGGGCAGATTTTAACTTGTTCTGGTATGTTTTCCTGGTAAAAATACCATCTGAAAGGCAAAGAAGGACTCCTATCGATACAAGCAGTTTAAAGGCCAGGCCCGTATCAAGAGTCACAAAGCTACCATACTTCGAAAGCTTATAACCTAGACAAAGTGCACTCTCTTTACCTCTCTCTTAATTTCTCTCTCATTCCTTTAAAATTGTTTTGAGTAAGAGCTGGGAAAGACAACTTCTTAATTTTAACAGCTGAGAAAACTGAGGCCCAGAGAGGCTAACCGGCTTAATACAGTCAGAGTCACTTAGGGGAAGACCCAGATGGGAACCTTTGTCTCTTGCTGAGTTTCCTGGGGTTTCTGCCACACTTTGCTGCCAAAGATTACTTTCCGGGATCCTCCTGAGCATTCAAGCATAAAAACATTCCACTACAGGAGAAAATTCTGTTAATTAGTAAGCAAAGGAAATATCTATGTATTACAGCTGTAGCTATAACAATGGAATTTACATGGGAGAAAATGAGTACTGACCAGAGGAGAAAAAGATCTTTTTGAAAAATGAACAAACAAAACTCACCACATGCAAATTATCCAAATTATACCACATTTTGCTAAAGGCAGAAAATAGAGGACGAAGAATCACTAGACATACCAGCTTCCTAGTGGGGAGCACAAACTTTCAACTACTGGAAGACAGGTTCTGTATATATATCCACAAAATCTGGAGGCTTTATAGAAATGTGAAATCTCAGGTCTCATCCCACACCTACTGAATCCAAATCTTCATTTTAATGGGCTCCCCAGGTAATTCATGTTGCATTGAAGTTTGAGAAGCACTGGTCTATCACACAAAGCGTACAGAAGATTCTCAAAAACATATTACACAGGGGCACCTGGGTGGCTCAGTGGGTTAAAGCCTCTGCCTTCAGCTCAGGTCATGATCTCAGGGTCCTGGGATCGAGTCCCACATTGGGCTCTCTGCTCAGCAGGGAGCCTGCTTCCTCCTCTCTCTCTGCCTGCCTCTCTGCCTACTTGTGATCTCTGTCTGTCGAATAAATACCTAAAATCTTAAAAAAAAAAATATTACACAACTGAATCGCAAATGTAAAGCCTCCACTAGCCAATTTTGTAAAAACAGCTAAACTGATTTGTTCAGAGTCACCCTTCCTTTTTTTTTCTTCATAAGGTTCTTTTTTGAGGAAAATATGCATTTACGTGTATGAACATAAGTGGAAAGTTGGTAATTGTAATACTGTTGGATGAGATACTTCAGTAGAACATATTTTCAATTAGTGTAGTCTACACTTGCTCATTGCCCTTAAAGCGCCTTTCTCTCCTTTACTCTCCTTTCCAGTTCCATTCTACATCTTTTTTCCTGTCCCCCCATTCTTCTTACAGTTGCTCCTGACTCCCAGGGTAAGAGGAGATTCCTGGAAGAGAAGATTATGGCTCAGCTGTTTGCCCTATCTTGCTTTTTTTCTCCACAAATGTGTGAATACGGTCCTGGCCTAACAGGTGTTCACTTCATTTTTTTTTTTTTTTCTTTTTCCCTAGGTGACTGATTTTCATCCCGAGTGCTATGTGGGGATTGCAGGTAGTGCTGGGGGGAGAGTGTCACTGTTACTTGAGTCTCTCAGCAGAAGAGCTAGGGAAGTCCCATAACAGTCTTCACCATTTCATCCTAATAATATTTGGTATAAATATTTACAATCAGTCAATGAGCAAGCCACACTTAAGTATGAATTTTCAGCAACTGCTGTTACTCAGTTGTGATCTTTGTGGATAAGAGGTTCACTTAACTGTCACAGCAAAGAGAAATTATTTCTTCTCCTTTAAGGGAAAGTGGTGTTTTCTTTCTGCTGAGTAGTGGAATTGACATACCAATGATGTGTCATTTTTAAGAAAAATTTGTAAATGTAGCTCTCCAAATCAAGTACAAAGACGTGGTCTGAACTTGAATCTTCACTGATTCTTCTTTCCTAACTTGAGAACTACACTGAGTAATTAGCAGGTAGTTTTACCCACTTCTCAGAACCTTTATTTGATTTGTTTAAGCTCTTGAGAAAATTCAAAACACTACTCATATTTGATCAGATAATTAATGCAATCTTCCTTGTTGAGGTCTTCCTTATTTTCTCTTGTCACTATAAACTGTTCCCTTAGTATGAGACAAAAAACTGTATTTCACCAAGAAGAACCAGGTATTTTACCAAGAAAAACCATGTTATGACTCTGTAACACTTTTGGTAATGGGTAATTCTGCCTACTCCTGACTTGGATATTATAACCAGATTTCCAACAATTCTTTAAAACTTTCTATTAGAACCCTAATACTGTTTGTCACTGGGTTTTTACACTGGCAACCAAATAGCCCAAGATCTTCTAATAGAGCAATATTCTGATGGTCTATTTGGAGTATTAACCATCTGTGACAGCTTGGTTTATTGAAAACTATGGCTCTGGCATGCTTACACAATCCATTTTCCCGCTTAAATTGAAAAATCAATGAGAAGATTTTTTTAGTTTACTTAGAGTTGAACTCTAATTTACAGTGGTTTTGTTATTTAACATTTTTTTTTTTTTGAATGAGGTGTTCACCAAATAATCTTTCCTGGTATTTCAGAACTATCATTAGCTGCTTAAATTGCACCATGATTAAGTTTCCTTCTTTCATTTAGTTTCTTTTTTTTAAATCATTAGCTTATTTATTTATTTATTTTTCAATCACTGAAGAAGGAAGGTCATGCAACTGAAATTCAGAACAAAGCCCTGCAACTTTACCAGCTTGTGTGGGAGGATTCCCCCCTCCCCACTCTGGGTACCTCCCTGGATTAGGGTTCTTCTGATATGTGAGGTCATGAACTATTTTTACAAAAAAGACCCACAGCTTTTACTGGGAAGTTTAATTAATCATGAATGACTGGAATTTTCTGCCTTGCTTGTTGAGTGGACTTTTATTCTGGGCTACCTTCTGACTATATAATTTACCGAAGTCTGAAGAATGAAAGAGCATAGGGATTCAGTGTCACACCCAAATAAGCTATTTTTTAATCCATTCTATGAGGTTCTACCTAAAAAGTTTATTTTGTTAAAAATTCCGTTACTCATTGTAGAATACAGAGGTGGGTCAGGATGGAATCCAGGTAAATCTCCAAGAAGGATTAGTGAGGAAATGACCAGGGTGCTGTAGAAATGAAGACAACAGGGCCTTAGAGGTCACCCCTAATACTTTTACTTTTATTCTGTTGACCCTGCCTCTACTCCATCTAACAAAATTACTTGTTGATTAAATAATGCAGTAGCTGTCCAAGGTGTCCTGTTCCCCTGTGGTAGGTGAACACATGAATTTAGAAAGCAGTTTCCAATTTTGATTTTACAGAAATAATGAGAAAGTAACAGAATCATTTTAGAAACTTTATCAGCTTTGATTGGTTTGATTTGAATACATGTTAACTTCCTACCAAAAATGACGTTGCCTCATACATGTCTGGGCACGTGCCTGTATATGGGTATGAACCTGAGTAGGTGTATGTGTGAGTATATGTGCATGGGTGGGAGTAAATGCAAGCCAGGTGAGAAAGAGGGCCTTGAGCCTGCAGAGGCAGATTTCTGAGGTGTCTTTTAACAACTTCTTTTAGAATGTCCTTTCCTCTTTTAGATGAGGTGTTTTCTGATACCACAAACTGCTCAGGAAAAAACACGGATAAGGAGAGAAAACCATCTTATATAACATTCTCTCTTCAGGCTTCAAATTATGAAATGTGGTGATTAGAAAAAAATTCATCAGTGAGTTTAGTAAAGTTAAACAATGCCAGGTATGTCAACTGCTCCTGTATTTTGGGAGAATAATTAGAGTTGAACTAATTCTCTAAGAAGCCTCTTCAACAACAGTTTGAAGGATTCAACAGCAAACTCTGAAATACAGATATACTGCTCTTCATAATTAAATCCGAGTAAAAATTTGGTAATTTTTGGTAAAAAAATTATTTTTTACTAATATTTGGAAAAAAAAACCCTGAGATATTTAAGGTTTTTTTTTTTGTTGTTGTTGTTGTTTTGTTGTTTTTTACCAAATAGTAAAAATGTCAACCAGAATTTAATGGCATGCTCATCTGTGACTATATGTATGACAGGAGAACTCTGCTGCAAAATATTTCACAAGTAAAATCTAACCAATCACCATAGAACAAAAAAAATCTTCTTTAATCCAGATTGTGATAGACCTGGTTTCCAGGGAGGACACTGAATAGAATTCTGTGAGTTGTTTCCCATTTTGGATCATGTTCTACACCTCTACTCAAGGGAGTAGGGTAGATTCCTTACAACACCCATAGCTGTTTAGGGAGCAAAATTTGTTTCATTACATTTGCTGGAACTTTTTGGTATTTAACAGTATGCACAGTGGTAGTTCCAATTCCCATAATGATTCTTATTTTACCTGGACATACATAAAAGCTATACACGCAGTTTTTGTAGATGTCTCTGATTCCATTTCCTACTTGACACTCTTACTTCATCTACAGTTCAAGTATAAGCTAGTTATTAGCTCCCAAGGCGCCCTCAGTAAACTGGGTTCTTTCTTCCTGGGCCCCTAGGATCCACCGATTTTCTTCTTACCTCCCAAGCAATTCAGGTCTTCCTACCTTGGGAACAGAAATGCACTTCTTTAAGTCACCTACACCCAACTAAGTGATTTTCCTAGACTCTACCCTTCAGCATTTGAACAAAGTTGACTTGAAAAGGGTAATTTCTGGCTAGTAGTTGAGGAAAATGACCAATATGGATTGCTCTGAATCTTTCTTATTTTAGAGAGCTTTATCAAGTGCCTTGAGTTTGTTCACAATATCAGAGAATTTATATATTTTCTAACATTCCCCTCAACCATATTTTCATTATTCATCATTAGATTTCTGAGGAATTATATATTTGATACAAAGAGGCATTCACAATTTAAATGACTTTTCAGAAAGTAAAAAAGAATCTAGTATTTCCAATTACTAGTTTTGCTCTAGGGATAATAGAAACCTGTTTTTTCACCAACGTTTATTAAAACAATCTAGGGTATAAAGAATAGACTTTATAGCTCCTTTCAAGCTGCTTAAGCTTAAAATGGGAACAAGGTATCTAAGACCCCAATTATTAATGAGAAATTTGATAACATATATAGTTGGGAAATATACCTTATATACATTTGGTACTTAATAGCTCATTTACAAAGATGGTTTTAGAACTCAGAGTAAACTATAAGCCTGAGCTCTCTGATGCTAAAAAACCATTCATTTATTCAATTAGACACACACACGTGCACAAAAAACCACATTTGCTTAGTGTCTATTCAATAATAAATAAAACAGGACACAGTTCAGGAAGATATTTAGACAGAGTTGGAGGAACATATTAGTATTTTGCTAGGGAGCTACTGAAGATGGAACTGGTCATAGATGTTTGCTGTGCAGCTCAGCATCAAGTGTGTTTCTGTTTAGGTTTTCCTCTACCTACCGCTTTGCCTTTCCTCATTAGCCTTCCTATCAGCAGCTCACTGTCTCTGGGGACTGTCCTGAGAAACCATTCCAGGGTAGAAGGAACACATTGCTGATTCTCACCTATTCTGCTTGGCTACACTGATTGTTACTTCCTCTACTGTTTGGATTTTAATTTCCTCATGACACCTCTCAACTTCCTCTCATCATTCTCTTTTAAACAGTCCATTCTAGGGGTGCCTGGGTGGCTCAGTGGTTAAGTGCCTGCCTTCAGCTCAGGTCATGATCCTGGGGTCCTGGGATTGAGCCCTGCATCAGGCTCTCTGCTCAGCAGCTCCCCCTGCTAGTGCTTGAGCTCGTGCTCTCTGTCAAGTAATAAATGAATAAAATAATGTTTTTTAAAAAATGGACCTTTCCAGGAAGGAACCAAACTTTTGTTCTTGACCACATTTCTGGGGACATTTCTTTTTTCTGTCCAAATATAGATTTCAGTAAATTGGAAGGATACCTGTATTACAAACTGGTGACACTTTTAGCAGTTCGTTATGTACTTCTTGTAAAGTCCCGTGTGTTACTTTGCTGGACTATTGTTGGTTTCTTTTTTTGCGTTTTGTTCACTGAAGTGTTGATGATGCCAAATTCTCTAAGAACAATGAGCACTCCTTCCTTCTATTTTGATTTTATCAAAGTGCCCACAATAGATAGTAGTTCTCAAACTGGATTATGTTTGTTGAGCATTAGCTGAATGGGTTTGTGTTCTATTTGATCAATTTCACTCGTGGTATTTCTTGGTTACCCTTCACTAGGACAGATGCACAATTATTTGAAAAGTAGTTCAAGGTTTAAAAATTGATTTTGCTCAAATCTTAAGTTTTTCAGTCTATTTAATACACATTTATATAACATTGGTTCACTGTCTCTCCCTCCTTTGAATCTGTAGGCATATGAAATTGACAGCAACAAGTTATCCATGCTGCTGCTGATATCTTGCCACTCAGCCTTCCTTTCATGTCATTTCTTCACTTCATCTTTATTAAATGTTTACAAATCAGTTAGGTTCAAACTACAAGCCTGAAATTGTGGCTAAATGCTTGCAATGACAGCTGTAGTTTTCTGCCAATATTTGAAAGCAGTTTTCTTGCTCAGTTTTGTTTTTGAGTGTGCAATTTGCAGATACCTCCTGGAAAAAGAAGCTTGCTAATGGATTTCAGATGTGGTGTGAAGTACTTATTTGTACATTCGTGCAAAATCAAACACATTTGGGACAAATTTTGTTTATTCTTTGGTTTCAAAGAATAGAATTGTACCAGTAATTCAGCAAGTGTAAAGGCAATCCCTACAAAAGGGGCAACTTGTTGATTTCAAAGAATACAGTTTGAGACTTTCTGCTGGAGAAAGAAATAATGAGCCAGCAACCAGTGCACATTCCTGAAGCTACCCAGGCTTGCAATCCTACTCTCATCTGCTTCTTTCTGCTGCTACAGGGAGAGGGAAATTCATTCCACAGATTAAGCGTTAACTAGTTGTTTTCTGTTTTTTTTTTTTTTTTTTAAGATTTTATTTATTTATTTGACAGAGAGAGAGAGATCACAAGTAGGCAGAGAGGCAGGCAGAGAGAGAAGGGGAAGCAGGCTCCCTGATGTGGGGCGCTATCCCAGGACGCTGAGATCATGACTTGAGTTGAAGGCAGAGGCTTAACCCACTGAGCCACCTAGGCACCCCAGTGTTGACTAGTTTTAACAAGGATCTCATCTTTGATGAGAAGTAAATCTTTGATCAAGTTTAAATAGAACAGAAGACACCATGGGAACACTCTTAAGTAGAGTGAGATGTCAGCAGGGCATCCAGTAGTGGAAGGATCTCCTATCACTTTGGTAAATGAAAGATGCTTTAAGGCCAAACTCAGAGTCAACCTCCTCATTTGTGACTCTGCATGAACTAAACCTCAAGACAGCATTAACTCATCTTGCCAGTTTGTGCTGTGAGCATAAGGGGGATGCCTATAGAAGGTATAAATATCTCTTAGCACCAACCGTTACCACAGCCAGAGCAGAATTTAGAGTTTCACTGACAGTTCAAGACTGTTATGGTATTTCACATTTGCAGGTTTTATAGAGAGATGCACAGTCTCTTGTTTTCTTCTTTAGATGCTTCCTTTCACTCTAGACTACACATATCATACCCTACTAACTAGAACTCATCATCACTCATGTTTAGGAATCAGAGTCCTGGTGATGACAATAAGAAAGGTGAGAGAAATAAAACAAATATTTTCTCCTAGAAACAGAATATATATTTTTGATGGTTTCTTTTTCCTACTTCACATTTTCCCATGTGTGAGGCGAACATGATAACCACTACACTACAGAAACTACATTTTCCCTTGTAAAGTATTATGACCTTACCCTCTGATTTTTGTAGCTGAATTCAATTTTCGGAAGTTAAGATTAAGTTGGGGCATTGGTTCTCAAACTTGAACACACATCAAAATCACAGGATTGTTAAAACACAGATTGTTGAGCATCATCCCCCAGAGTCTCTGATTTGTAGGTCTAATGGGGTCCAGGAATTAGCATTTCTAATAAATTACTGGATGATGCTAATGCTTCCAGTCTAGGGACCACACACTATGGAAGATAGTTTTACGGCATAGTCTTTGTGTGCAGAAGTGTGATCATACTGACCTCTTTCATTCTTTCACGTCAAATAGTTGCCATTCAATTTTTATGAAGCAAATTTAAGGACACTTCTTGAGTCCTTAATCATATACATATACACATTGTTCACAATTGTATATTAGAAATCTTTCTTTTTTTAAGATTTATTTATTTATTTGAGGGAGAGTGAGACAGTACATGTGCATGAGGAAGGGGGAGGAGCTGAGGGAGAGGGAGAGAAAAGAATGTCAAGCAGATTCCCCACTGAGTTTGGAGCCTGTAGTGGGGCTTGATCTCATGACCCTGACATCATGCCTGAACTGAAACCAAGTTTCAGTTCTTAACCAACTGAGCCACCTAGGCGCCTATATTAGAAATGTCTTAAATTTGAAGGGGCAGGGGGTGGGAGGTTGGGGGAACCAGGTGGTGGGTATTGGAGAGGGCACGGATTGCATAGAGCACTGGGTGTGGTGCAAAAAACAATGAATATTGTTACGGTGAAAATAAATTAAAAAAATTAAATAAAAAAATCTAAAAAAAAAATAAAAAAAAAGAAATGTCTTAAATTAACTAGGCATTCAGTGACTATAGTAATTTGGAAAAGTAAATTATGAAACTGCTAGATTTTTCAGGAGAAAATCAGTCACTTCTATTGCACTGCATCAGCTTATTTAAAAAGTTATTAAGTTATCCCTACAACCTCGACCCCCATTTATTTACATGGCTTTAGAGAATTTTTAGATACTGAAAGGCAATTAACAACTAAAAGCAATGAAAAGCAGTAAGCAGGCTAAATACCCATTTTCCTTTCTGCTTGAAGTATTTGTTTCTGTTAATATCATAATTTACTCAATTATAGTCTTCCTTTTGCAAAATACCTATTTTCTGAGATCAGAGTTCTTCACTGGGTTGTATAATTATACGTAACAAAAATTGGGCATTTCCTCACAAAACTAACCAAAACAATGAGAAACCCTAATGACATTCGTAGAGGATCCAAAAAAAGAAAAAACCCCAAAAAGATAGTGTTTGAAAGCTCTTTTGTTATGACAATGCCAGGTATGTTAAGCCACTTGATTACACTATAATTTATAAGTCCTCTTTTGTATATGAGATCATATAAGTTTCAAATGAAAGCAATCAAAGAAAGACGTCCCTAGCATCTGAGAATCTGTACATGTTAGTTCAAGTTTCTCTTTTTAAAAGTATATATATAGATAATAACTTCTTTCCTTTTCAAAATAGTATTTTAGTTATCCTTATGTTTATAAAGAAATGTGCAAAAGATAATAGGTGATCCCCAACAATGCAGAGCTTTTTAAACCCTGAGCATAATTTTTTTTGTTGTTCCTTTGAGCTTTACAAAAAGGCAATTTTTTCTCTTTGGCTTTTTAGTTGCTCTTGAATCACAGACAACAGTGATAAAAATGAAATCATTTAAAATACAGCTAAATTTTTTTTCAATTTGACAAACAAAATTTTATAGTTGAAGCATGATATTTAATTTGGCTGTGTGGTACATTTTTTCCCCCAGAAGAAATGTGGAAAGATGAGCTACCTATTGTATGACATGACATGTATCTCAGTATGTAGGTGCTAATGTCTAGGTATTTGGCACATGCAAAGTCTAGAACAATGTGGAAACCTGCTTATTGACAAACCGGTAAGTGGGATCCGGACAACGGCAAGGGAAGTCCCTGTCCAGGTACTTAAAAATCAGTGAAGTTTGGTTTTTGAAAATTCAAAACAAATTAAAAAAAAAAAAAACAGTTTCACTGGACAAACAGTGCCATAACCTGAAAAAAAAAATGGCTTTAACGTTGAGAAGTTCTCACTCTTGGCTGTGAGGTGCAAGAGATTCGATTATTGGGGTGCTCTAGGGTGATCAACCACCCCAGTTGTTGAGGACAGAGGCATTTCCCAGAATGCGGGGTTTTCAGTTTTCGAACCAGGACAGTCTTGGTTAAACAGAGACAGTTGGAAACCCTGGGTTGTGTTTTCACATCTGTCAGTTATACTTTATATAATACAAGCCAGGTACTGTACTTGGCTTGAGTCCATAATCAGCTTCATTAGGCATTTGTAACAAGTTGATTTTTTGATGTTACAGTTTCTTTGGCAAGTTAGTAATAATACCTGTGAATCCTGACCAATTTTAGTAATGGCTTAACTATCAGCTACACAAAATATCTTATGTTTAATTTTTTGAAAGTTGAATTAAGTAAACAAATTCCTTTAAATTGAGCAATCAATACTTTCTCTTACTTGCCAGTTCCCAAATGATATTTTTCTATGAGAGTGAGGCTTTTAGAAAGTTATATATGCTTTTAAAAATCCTTTCTTAACTTGAACTAGTGATTTTGAAATCCATTGCCTTTGAGGAAGATACACAGAGACTAGGCAATAAAGTTGTAGAAAGATTAAGTGGCCCATCAATGGGTTATAATATATTCCCTATTCATTCATCTCCCTTTTGGAGCAGATGAGTATCTGTTGGCTTTTATGTAGATGATAGCTCATAGAGAAACAGTTTCTAAAACTTTATTTATCCATGACTCCAGGTATGTGACAGTACAATGATATTCATGTAGTTTTTGTGATGTAGTTTTGTCATGATATTCGTGACAGTTTTTATAGCTGTCAAGGATGGTGCCTGTCATTTGAAATTTTCAGTGCAAATTGCTCCCCCAGTATCACCCATGGTTGGCAAAAATTGTCTGAAAAAACTTCCTCAGTGTGAACTGATATTTGGAGGTAATGTTGCTTTTTAAACCTCCTGCTTTTGCACAACATTGAAAAATTCTGGACAAATACATGAAAAAGGAGTAAAAAAAAATCATGTTTTCACTGATTGTTAAAGCACAGAAGGCTGGTCAAAAACATATTTATAAAATAGGGGCACCTGGGTGGCTCAGTCATTTAAGCATCTGACTCTTAATTTCAGCTCAGGTTGTGATCTCAGGGTTGTGAGATCAAGCCCTGAATGGGGCTCCATGCTCAGGGGGCGCCTGCTTGATTCTCTCTCTGCCCTCCCCTCTGCCCACTTTCTTTATGTCTTTCTCCAAAAATAAATAAATAAACTTTTTAACAATATATTTGTGAAATAGAATACACTTAAAATATCTACTGGTAGTTAAATTATTAGGCGCCATCTGTAACTGGCACAAGCGTGTTCAAAGGTACAATTGACTTTAACACCAAAGCACAGTACAGATTTCAGCCATTACATAAAAAATCTCCTCAGCTTTAGGTTATGTAATGATAAACTGTACCTGTTGAAAAATATATGTGGAAAAAAGAAATAATTTTAATACAAATATGACTCATCTGCAGGCATTCATTTATTCTGATCCAGCAACCATGGTAAATGTGTTTGGATTACTGGGCATAGTATGAAACATTTAAAAGGGAGTGGAGAACTTTATTAAAACAGAAGGCTCTTCAAACTCTACAATGATGTCAGAAATATAGGTCCTTGGAGCACATTATTGTTTTAAGCGGAGGTCCCCGCACTTTCACATTGGTTATAAAACATTATTTTGTGCTGCTGGCCTGGAATGAGAATGTCATACATCTGCAGGCAATTAGAAGAAGCTGGACTGCATGTTTGATTAGCTCAATAATAAACGGGCACAAGTGTGACTCCACTTATGTTAGTCAGATTCCCTAGACAGATTATCCTGTTGTTATCATATGAAATAACCCCCTTTTATCAACAATTAAGTAAATCCACATTTATGGGCACTTTGCAAAATTGTGAGGTGGGAAGAAATCCAACTTAAGCCTTAAGTCATCCAAAAAACTTTTAACTCTGCTTTCAATGATACAGACCCCAATCCCAAGTCTTAAAGAAATTGGTTGAATTATATAGAACAGTTGGGTTAGAAATACCCTGTGTGCACACAATCAGTAAGTGTGTTTTTAGCATCTATTATAAGCAAGGTATTTAATAGTTTTAGCTTATAACTAAAGAAAAAAATTCTCACAGAATTAAGAATTACAAATATTTTAATCTGTGAAAAGTAATTTTGTAAGGTCTAAGTCTTTTTAAAAAAATTAAATAGATTTCATTTTCATTATTCACATTTTATTATGCAGTTTCTACTATAACCAAGTGAATCTTGTAAGTCTTGAATATACTCTATCCTAGAACTTCTTCATTCAGTTCTAGGCATTGTTCTTGAATTCAACCACATTTGCCAATGATAGGTATAAGCCACTTTGGGAAATGACCCATTCATTTTTTTTTTTTTTCTCCTAAGTACCATTAAAATATATAACTGGAGCATGAAAAATAATTCAGTATAGAAAAGTCAATACTTAAAAAAAACTTCAGTATCACTTTCCAGTTTCAGGAAAAACACCACCAAACCTTCCAATTCAACTAGATATTTAAATAACACAATTAAAAGTTGCTGTCTTAAATAAACTCAAGATACTTTTTATCAATATTCACTCAAACACATATACATAAAGTAACCTCATGAGGCTATCTCCTTGACATACTCCTTAAATTAAATATCAGAATATCAAGCAGATGCTGAAGCATTCATCATCATTATTGGAATTCTGACTCATGACAGTAACACAAAACAGATGCTAATATGATGCACCCTCTGAAAAGTGACACCATCACGGCATGGGTTAGCTCTTGATGTGGGGTACTTAAAAATTTGAACACAAAATATAAAATATTAAAAGTCAGGGTATGATAGGTGTCCTTCATTTATAAGCCGTTTCAAATCTATCTCATACAGTAGATAAAACTCCACACCAGTGCATAAAGAGCAGCATCTCAGGGAAATAGAAGATGCTTCTTTTCCTCACTCAGAACAGGTAGAAGGTTAAAAACTCCTGGACCCTTTCTGTTGGCCAATATGTACCAGGCACCTGTGGTATAAAATGAGGTCTACTCTGTCAGCCCCAGGGCTGTGCAAAAGGAGTCTGGGGCTTCTATGGCCCTTGTCAGTAATGAGCTCCACGACCAGGCAGATCTGAAAGGGTTGGCTAAGTAGGAAAAGGGCAACAAAATCTCATAGCACAGTCCAGTTAACTAATAACCTACACATCTTCAAAGCCCAAGATTCTTATCATTTTGTTAGCATGAGTCTACAGCTGTTTCTAGAATACACAGTGATGTGTACTCTTTGTGAAAATAAACAGAAAAACCCAAGCAGATGGTGCCATGGTGCAAGTGATATAAGAGAAATGTGCTCAGATGAGAACTGAAAAAGATAGAAATGTGGAGTGGGGGAGACTCCTCAAAGGTAACGAGAAACAGAAGTCCCATTTCTTTATTCCTCAGTGAGAAAAATAAATTAGTGGCAAGTTCAATGAAAAGAAAACTTGAGAACCCAAAGGAGGACATTTATGGAGTAGCTTGATGCACAATTTCTAAGTCCAAATGAATAACCTGACTGTTCCTTCTGACAGCTGTTGACTCTGGCTCCGCCTGCCTGGGTTTGAAGGCTAGTTCTACTCTCACCACCTGTGTGACCCCTGATTCCCAAACTTGGCTGCAGGCTTGGAACCACATGGGGAGCTTTAAAAGAATTGGGAGGCCCAGAACCCATCCCCAGAGACTGTTATTTAATGGGGCTGGGGTGTGGCTTGGATGTGGAGGTTTTAAAAGCTCCCAAGTGACTATAGATGGTTGCGGCTATCTTTGAGAACCACTGATGACCCCTCTCTCCGAGCCACGGCTTCCTCATTTGTAAAATGAGGTCGATACAGGCAGCAACCAACTTTTAGGATTTTTGCGATGATTAAATGATAATTCAGGCAAAGCACTCAGCACCATGGCGTGTGGGAAGTTCTCAGTAAACTGGAGCTGTTAATCCTCACCACGAGGTGCACTTGGACAAGAACGTTCTCATTAGCATAATAAGTCATGCTTACCTTGGCACACGTTATGCTCACTCTGTTCGTAGCCTGTTGCACACTGGATCCGGTGAGAAGGGTTGGAGGGGATGCGCTGAGGGTCAGCTGGGTTTCGCCGGATGACAAAGTTATTTCGGCCAGTCTGCACTTCCGGCCCTGCAACTGCGGCAGCGCTGGCCACGAAGCCGCCCCCGGGCATCACTCCACTGGCTGCCATGCCCGTGGCTGCCACGCCCCCAGCGCCTGTCCCTGACGAGGCGGCTGCATTGGCCGCTGCTCCCACGCCTTCCGCAGCGGGTGTTTCTTGCTGAGGTTGCTCATTATTGACAATAATCTGGGCTGTTTTAGGAAGGCAGAGGTATCCTCCGTAGTGGTTGACACATTTCATTCCACCTTTGCAAGCGTCTGGGACAATGTCACATTCATCAATATCTGTGGTCAGCAATAAAATAAATCAGGAATCTTCTCAGAGGGAACACCAAACATGTAAATAAATATACACTCACGCCTTTTTGGTAGAGTACAAAGAGGACAGGAAGAGTGACATGAGATGGAGACAGAAAGCTATGTTCAGACGGGAAGTCTTTGAAGTTGGCTCACCTTTGCACTGCTGTCTTACAGGATCCCACTCATATCCATCTGTGCATTGCTGTGAAGAAAACATCAAAGATGGGGCCAGGAGACAGTTAATTGGTGTATCCACTTCCTAAGAAGTCACTCTAAAAGCTTCATTCCTATGACAACAATCCTTACTCTAGAGTCCCAGGTAGATCATGAGGTGGATAGTTTAACATTCCCTAGATTTTCTCCCTCCCTCCCTTCCTTCTCTCCCTCCTTCTTTCCTTCCTTCCCACCTTCCTTCCTTCTTTCTTTCCTTCTCTCTCTCTCTCTCTCTTTTTTTCTTTTGACAAATCTGTGCATTGGATCACTTCCAGGCTCCCTTCTCAATCACCAGCTGCCTCAACTCTTGTGTTGTATTTGGTACAGTTGCCCATCACCATCTCAGAATTCTTTTCTCTGTCTCAATACTGATCTTCCCTAATCTCCTTGAATGCCTGTTTTTTGCTTTATTTGCCCTTCTTCCACATTAAAAATTTTACCAAAAAGAAAAAAAAAAATCAACCAAGTTCCTTTATTTAGCCCTTGACTCTTCCCCTCCTCTCTCAATTCTCTTAGAGCATTCCAGCACCTGCCTTTCCTTACCTGTTCAGCTGAGTCTCAAGCCTCCCACTCACACCTTGGCCCACCTCCTAGCTTCAATTCCTATCAGTCCTCTCTAGTTCACTCACTAAACAAACCATCTACTGAGTACCTTCTCCTACTGGGCACCGTTCTAGTCCCTGGGCATGCAAAGATCATGAAGACCTTGTCCTTGTCCTCAAGTGGCTCACATATCAGAAGAGCAGACAGACAGGTAGACAAGTTGGAGCAAGATGTCAGGTGCTGTGACACATACATATATGTGGAAAGAGTGATGGACTCTGTCCAGGGCTGTGTGTGGGCATGACAGAGTGGAAGAGAAGGCTTAATGGGGGAAGTCACAAGTGAATTGGGTCTTACAGGATCTTTCCAGGGAAATGTGGGAATTCTAGGAGGAGGGACCATGAGAGCAAAGATGCAACACTGTTAAAGACAGAAAGAGCTGCAAGTAGTCTGAGTGGGGGCATGCAGTCAGAGGGACAAGAAGGAACCAATTCCTACCTTGAATGTCAGCGAATCTCAAGCTTTATGATCAAGCTTAAGTCACCCAGGGTGCTTATTAAAATGCAGACCCAAAGGATCAGATTCTGCAGGTCTGGGTAGGAGACTTGGAATCTGAATTCCTAACAAGCATCCCAGGTGATTCTGACACAGGTTGCCTATAGGCTATTTCTTGAGAAACGCTACTATATGTGATAAGAGGCCTCTGAATAATGTTATTTATTTACTTATTTTCTCTGAAGCATTTTTAAGCTCAGGAAAATATTTGACCAGATGCAGATTTGAGGAAGATGCTTCAGGAAAGATAGAGCAAAAGTAGAGTGAACAAACCAATACACTTGAATTCTTTTAATAGCGCTGAGAGTTGCTTATGCACAAAACAGATTCTCGGCAAGTAAATAGCTGAATGGAGACAGCTCAGTTTAAAGATTTTAGTGGGATCTGAAACTTCACAGGGTGAAAACTATACTCACTTTATCTCTAAAGCTAATTCTTTTTAGTTTCTCCAACCTGCCCAGAGCGCCACCACCCTTCTTAGGACCTTGGATTATAACTGTAACACGCACACTGACTTTTCCATTTATTTTCCTTTAAACTCTGCTGACTTCGTGTCCATGTCTGTATCTACCATGTTGGTGTGTAAGCCTTCCTGGCCTCATGAATAGGCAAGGCTGTCTGGCTGTCCTCCATATCTCTGTGTGCTGCACACAGCCTCCAAGACAATCTTTCTTGCTCTCTTGATTGTATTACTCCTATATTTAAGACCTCACACTGACTTGCAGACCTCTCACCTCCCATTTCTGCCATCTCCAGTTTCCCCTCACCACCCAGCACCAGCCCACCTAAACCTGTCATCTCCTCAACTTGTCTTGGGTTGTTTTTACCCCTAGACTTTGATCATGTCACTTTCTCTGATTCCGATGCCTCTTCAGCCGTTCTAGATTAATCTGACGTCATTACTTCTTTCAAGATTCAGCACAGAACTTGACCTCTTCCAATATGCCAGTGCTGACATTAATTACTTCCTTGCTTTTTCTATCTCTTTAGCATTTATATAATTGATACAATTATAACATGTGTACTTGCTTAGGAACTTTGTAGTTCAACAGTATTTTCCCAGTGTAAATTCTATGAGGTAAAGGTCTAGATTTTCTTAGTAAACAAATAAACTTAAGTTCTTTTGCTGGTGTAAGAACTGCTTATGCACATGGTAGCTACTTGCCAAGTAAATGGCTGAATGAACCCTAACTTTAAAATGGAAGGGGGATATGACACTGTCTTGTGAATATGAGCTCAATTTTCCAAAAAGTACCTTTCAAGTCAGGCACAATGACAGTACACTGAATAATCTATTTGCTAGCTAGAGAGGGCATGCAGATTGTGATAGGTATTTAGTTCCAGTACATTTAATATGGATCTGCTATTAAACAAGCCTAGACTGACTAGACCACTTGCTGGCTGTGTAGCCTTCAGCAAGTTAGATACTCTCTCTGATCTTCAGTTCTGCTATTGGTGAAAGGAAGGTGATACCACTTCCCTCAACCTTTGCTATGGAAATGAAAGGAGACAGTATCCCCACAACGGGGTACTCACAGAGTAGTTATATTTTATTCTTTAACCATAAATTTTTAGGCATACACAGTTCAAGAGACAATAGACCTAATTTTAGAACAAAAAGGATGTCATATCTGGAAAATCTGCTATAATAATAATGAACCCTAGTTAGTGGTCTAAAACTCTAGTGTTTAATCCAGAGGGAACTTTCTCTGCTAAAGATCATTGTGATTTAGTTGATGAACCAAAGAGAAGGGGGTATAAGACAAGCAACTGTAAAAGCAATAAAATATTTTATTGGATGAATATAAAAATGGGTAGTTAATTTAACTTTAGCTCCTTAAGAAAGTAGTAAGTTTAGCCTGAATAACAAAACATTCTCATTTGAAGATAAACAGCACACATACTCATTTCTTGTGCTTTATTTATCTTCAGCAGAGGAAGCAACTACATTTATCATTAAGTTAACAAAATATTTATGTGAAACCCTACTTGATTTATAGTTGATCTGAACAACAACAAAGAACATTTTCCAGATGAATACTAACATTTCGGGGATAATAGGATACCAAAAAGTGAGATAATGTTTATTATCAGTAATTGACATTAGCTCACTTTTAGGAGTTTTATTTTCAAAAATTTTTCACATTCTTTTGAGTAGGATTACTTCATTTTAAATTGGGAGCAAGTAGAAAAATATGTTTTTCATATTGTGATCCAGGACAAATGTCACTTGCCTTATGACACTGGTTAAAGACTAGAAGACACCAAACAAAAACAAACAAACAAAAAAAGAAAAGAGAAAACAGAGGTGTAAACAAACTCGCTGAAAGTGAGGTAAGTACTGCCCTCTGTTCTCACTACATCCATTCCTGATAGATGATATTTTCGATATTTTATTAAACATTGGTAATATCTATGCAATCAACTAATTAATCAAATATTACTTGGAAATAATCAGATGCAATTAATTAGAAAATGGAAAACCAAATTTCACACAATGCATTTTAAGACCACTTTAGCCAATATGCATCCTTGCACATAAATTCTACCTGAAAGGCATTTATATGAATTATCAGTTATACTATAAATGGATATATAGTCTTTATAAATCCAATAGGGGCCATTTACATGAGAAC
Organism: Lontra canadensis; assembly: GCF_010015895.1. NCBI lineage: Eukaryota > Metazoa > Chordata > Mammalia > Carnivora > Mustelidae > Lontra > Lontra canadensis. The sequence goes on along the minus strand of NW_022631055.1, from coordinate 774,326 downwards.
ATAAGTCATATATACAAATGAGGTATGTGCTTTTGTGACGTTTGTTTTTATTAGACTTGTCTTACTCTGCAAGTTCTGGTTTTATCTGCATGTATATAGGAATCCAGGCTTTCCAATTCCTTACCCTCATTGATTTATTGGATGTGTTAGAAACATGTAGCTTACTTTGGTTTTTGTTTTAAAAGGGTCTCCTTTTTCAGTCTTGCAGAAATCATTACATTTTGGTCCCTATCTCAATTGGTGATCTAAATGAAATTTTGGAGGGACCACGGGTGATTTAAACAAATCTTAAATGTGAACCACACTAAAGCATTCTTTAATTTATTACCCTCCACAGCCTGCAGACCACATACACTGGCAGGAGTGGATAAAGTCACCCTTGTGTCACCGAATCCCGCTGAACCGCACTTATCTCAAATTCCATCACCCCTTACCGTGTACGTGATGGTTTCTTCGGTGTCCTGTGACTTGACCAGCGCCAGAGTCAGCATAGTTAGGAAAAGGGCTTTCAACATCGTGAATCTCAAAGAAAACACAGGACAAACTGATGCTTAGTATCTGCTGCAGGGGAAATAACAAAACTTTAGCTGTGCAGTAGTAAGCAAGGAAGGGCAGGAGGGAGAGGCTGAGGTTCCATCATACCCGATTTCCAATCTCCTTTCTCATTCCCCTCCCCCACCTCAACCTTGCCTGGGCCAAAGGAGGCACCAAAGACTGTAAAACGGCTGCAGAGTTACATTTCACTTTACTCCATCCAGCTGCGCTGAACATATACAAAGGATATTCAGCGAGGAGTTTCTACGGTTCCTACACAACAGGCTCCAGAAAGGGTGTGGAAGGGAAGAATAGAGGGTAATTAATTTCAAAGGAGATGGTGCATTTATTTATGTGTGTGTGTGTGTGTGTGTGTGTGTGTGTATGAGAGAGAGACAGACACACACACATACAGAGAGGGAGAGAGAGAGGAGGTGGGGCAGCAAATCTCATATTCCTTGAACATTCAGGCTTTGCCTATATGCTCACCTCAAACTAGTGAAGTTCCTTGCACAGCTTAGCAGAAATACCTGTGAACTAATACAAATGACCTTGGCCTCAAACTTTTTTTTTTAAAGCAAAACACCAAAACAAAACTCAAAGAGCTATCTCCTCTCCTAGTAGAATACCTGCCCTTCAGAGTTCCTTCTCCTATCCCCCGAACAAACCCTCAAAGTGGCATTTCCGTGCCATTCTCTTCGCGCAGTTTCGTGTGAAAGCCCCAGGTCGTGCGGAGGAGCAGCCCCAAGCGTCCGATTCTCGGTGCCTTATCAGTCCCTTGGTACCCGGCACGCTACCTTCAGGATCCGGCTGCCTAGAGCCAGAACCCGGGGATCACACCGCAGCCGCGTACTAGTTTCCCGGCGGCCGACCTGGCGCCCCAGGGGAGGTGAGGTTCCCTCTCCTAAGTTAACAGGCTGCAGCCCCGGGAGCTGCTCTGCGCTCCCGCTTTTCACCAGCTCCTGTGGAATCCAGGTGCGGCTTAAATCTCGTACATTAGCCCCCTGAAACTTTCAAAACTTCGTTTATGGGCACAGCCCAGTCGTCTGATTGTGGGCGCGCACGCACTTGCCCATCCAAACAGATGTCACCCCGGTACTCGCACATGCTGACAGATCGCATTCCGAGACCGCACACCTCCACCTCCCTCTCTGCCTGAGAGATCTTGCACAGTCCGGGGGCAGTTCTCGGGTACCCTGCACCCTTGAGGTTACCCCACTTACTTCCCTGCGCGCGGCCCGGCGGGCACTGGGGGCGCCAGGGGCTCCTACCTGCGCGGCCGCGCTGCTCTCCGGGCCTGGGCAGCAAGGGGAGAGAGGCAGGGGAGGGCAGCCCGGTGGGTCTGAACTGGCGAGGTCTGGCAGCGGCCGCGGCGGCAGGAGGAGGAGGAGGAGTAAGGGAGGGAAAGGGGGAGGGCGAAGGGGGGCGGAGGAGAGAGCTGAGGGAGGCGCAAGGGCTGAGCCGGGCGCCGCAGGCCGGGCGGGAGAGCGCTCTGAGCAGCCGGGTCCGCGCCCCCCCCCCCGCCCCCAAGTGCCCTCTCCGCCTTGGCGCCTGCCCTCCTCTGCCAGCCGTTCACCCCAGTTCCCAGACACTCTGGAACCCCAGGCCGAAGATGGCATGCTTGGCATGTAAGGTCTTGGGTTTGAATCAGCCTTGGTGATGCTCCAGCCTTCCCGACAATATCTCATGCCCGGTAGAGGAAAAACATCTCTCCCAGAGAGCTGCTCAGGGTCCTGAGAAACTGGTTAAACATTTTTTTCCCCCCATAAGTGAATCCTATTAATTAACTAACCCCATTCATTGGACTGGTTGTTGTTGCCCTTTCTTTCAGATTATTTGTTTATTTATTTATTTTATTTTTGCGTGGGAGAGGGTCTGCTTCCTCAAATGTAGAAAAAAGAGAATCCGTTCATTCAACAAGTATTTATGACCTACTATGTGACAGGGTTGGCAATGGACCACATATAGCTCATGCTAACAAAATTGTGAAGTCAGATTTGGTTTTGGTCTTGCAAACCTCCCCTGTGTATGGGCCCTTTTTCTTTACCTACTGCTTCTCTTCTCTCCACTGGTTCACTTGCGAGAGTCCCCAGTTCTGGTCATTCAAAGTTGGACATTTCATTTTCACCCTTCATACTAATGGTGGAATTTCGGGAATCTGGAGAGCAAAAAAAAAAATTTTTTTTCTGGCTTCTTCAAATCATACCACACAGATTGCTGTTATCTCTGAAGGCTCCAACTCTATGGTCAGATTAATAGTTTGCTTCCAAGGCAGTCATGTCTTCTAAGAAGCAAACAGCCAAATACAACTTCATGAATGAGACGATGTGCCAACTGAAGGTACTGAGGACTTTGACCCCCAGCAGGAAACAGAGGGTGGGAGAGAGAGGGTCAGCTCCTTCCCCTTTTCTGCTGGCCACCACGGAGAAGATGGTAGACGGTGTAGGAGGCAGAGGCTGTTGGGTGGAGGCTTCTCTCCTTATCTCTGGGGTATGCAGTGGGTTGTCTAGACCTTGCCAGATTGGTTGCAAGCCACACAATATTGAGCAAGATCAAAGGAGCTTAATGGCCCTGAACCTTACATAAGTATGTGGGATTTTGCTAATGGTATTGAAGATTTTTACTACCAAAATTCAAATAAGTTTGTTTTCCCAGTCATTAATGGCCTCCAAACTTAAAAAAAAAAAAAAGAGGAACTTCACCTTTGTATAGTAAAAAGATCTGTCCACACATTTTCTTCTGTTCTTTTTTTTTTTTTTATTATTATTCTATCTTTGGCCCTCTCCCCAGAAAAAGTAGATTGAAACTCCCAAATTTCTATCTCCAGCCTGGAGCTCTTCTTACCTGAATATCCAGCTGCTGACATTGTTATCTTCCTCTGTACACCTAACGGGCATTTCAAACTTAGCAGGTCTGCTGAGTCTCACCCTCTCTCCCAGCCTACTCTATCTAGCTGCTTCACCATCTTGATTAATAGGAATTTCATCTTTCTAATTTGTTCAGCTCCAAGATCATGAGTCACCCTTGATTTCTTTTTTTCTCACACACCTTACATTCAATCCTTCAGAAAATTCTCTTGGCTCCACCTTCAAAATATTTCCAGAATCAGACCATTCTTCATCACTTCTTTTGTTAACACCCTGGTCTGAGCAACCAGTGTGTTCCACCTGGATTATTATGATAGCCTCCTGCAGTTTTTTTTCGCAGCAGAAATTCATATAGATGGATCCTAGAGTAGGTACTCTTTCATGTCTTGCTTCCCTCACTTAGCATGGTTCTGAGATGCATCCTTGTTGTTGGGTGCATTGGAAGTTCATTCCTTTTTATTGCTGAGTAGTATTCCAATGTATGGATAGCCCCTGACTTGTTTATCTGTTTACTTGCTGATAAATATTTGGACTGTTTATGAATAAAGCTGTCATGTATGTTCATGTAGAAATTTTTGTTTGAATATATGTTTTTCTTTTAGGTAAATACTTAGGAGAGGAGCTGCTGGGTTATATGGTAAGAATGTGTTTAACTTTAAAATGAAATGCCAAACTGTTTCCCAAAGTGACTGTACCATTTTACATTCCTACCAACAACATGCAAGATCCCATTTGCCCCACATCCTTGCCAAAAGCCAGTATTGTCCGTCATTTGTAGTGTTGGCTGTTGTAGTGTGTTATTTAAGCGGCATCTTATTGGTGATCTCATTTCTAATGATGTTGAGCATTTTTTATTTCTTTGTTATTTATTTCCTAATGTCCATCAATATATATTCTTTTGTGAAGATCTCATTAAAATCGTTTTTTTAAGCAGAGGGAGGGTAGGGAGCAGGGGGAAAGGGAGAGAGAGAGAATCTCAAGCAGGTTCCATGCCCAGTGTGGAGCCTGACATGTGGCTCAATCTCACAACCCTGAGATCATGACCTGAGCCAAAATCAAGAATCAGATACTTACCTGAATGAGCCACTCAGGCACCCCATCCTTCGTATTTCTAATGATAGGTTATCTCTTTACTAGTTGAAAAATAGTGAAATTGGCAATGGCTTTCTTGGGCCACTGATTGATTGAGGGGTGAAATATCGTCCCACTCCAAATTAATCAGAACTAAAAGGAAGTACTTCTTTTCCATAGTTAGGGGAAAGGCCTTCCAAGCACACAGTGGAAGGGAACAATGGAGCCCTTTGCCTCAGCTGCCACTGGCAGCCATGTTAACACCTGGAGGTAAGCCAGCCTGATCATGAAGGTGGTACATGCTGTGGGTGGCCAACATGTGGACAGAGCCTACATCCTGGATAGATTGTTCATAGGGTGGACTGATCCTAGGGCCCATGATACTTTTAGGGGTTCTCCACAATGTCTTATTTTCTTATAAAGTCATAGGAAATAATAAATGTCATCTAGCCTGATTAAATGTCTTAATAACATTGCAGTCATGAAATACAATTTTTTTCTTTATTTTCCTTTTTCTTATTTATTTGTTTGTTTGTTTGTTTGTTTTAGTGGAGGAAGGGGTTCATGAAGGCAAAAGTGCCCAGGGACCATGAAAGTTATAATGTGGCCCTGATTGTTGCACTTCCAAATCAGGCAAATGTGGACTCTGTTCTACCTCTGCACTCCAGTTTTGTGAGGTAATGTATTTTCTTATGATTCAAGCCAGTCTGAGTCAGGTGTTCAGTTACTCGCAGCAGAAAATGTACTCACTGCTAGCACGAGAAAGTTTCCTACTCTGGAAGCTCTGGCCCTTGTGATGTGCTATGTTTGCATCCCACACTCCAGAGTGGCAGGCTCTGAGTGTTTCTTGGGAGAGGCTGTTCTGAGAGATTCCCAGCCTTTCTGTCCTTGGGCTAGCTGAGTGTCCAGCCACTTCTGCTTGGATCAGCTTCTGAGCTCCTCCCCATCACCCCCTAACATTGGTGTGTGTGCATGTGTGTGTGTGCGTGTGTGTGTGATTTTTAAAGATTTAAGACTTGAACTCTCCCTTTAATTCAAGAAGGCAACTCTGCCTTCTCTTCCATTTGAAAAGTAACCAGTGACTAACTTTTATAAAGGGGCCCTCTGCTTCCTAGTTTACGAACTAGTACACTGTATATATTACAAAGAAAAATTTGTATTATATTTTCTTTAATATTTCCCTTTTTTAAAATTCCCTGAAAATAATTAGAAGTCTAAAGGACCCATAGGCTCTTTAATTAATTGAGTAATAGAGTCAACAAATCCTGTGGTTAAAACCTGATCGAGAATGTTCACTGATGTGTGGACAATTGGAGAGCGAAATATGTAAAAAACAAAACAAAACAAAACAAAAAATCCAAAACGAATTAAACAAAAAGTCAGTAAAGGTGAAATAATTACATAGGGATTAATGGCAAGGTGATCAATTCACCCCAGTTTACCCAGGACCTTTCGTTTTTGCACTAGCAGTTCTGTGTCTTGGGAAAGTGCCTAGTTCTAGACAAATTTAAATGTTTGTGTAGTGGAAAGAAAATAGGACAAGTAGCCAGGAGTTCTTGCCTGGACTTTGCTATGCTCTAGCTGGGTAACCATGGCAGTCACTCAACTTCTTTGAATCAGTTCTGCACAAATGTTGACCAGGGTAACAACATTTATCACTGTTGTTATTATATTATACTTAGCTATATTTGTCACCTTGTTTTGTTTGTTCCTCATTTATTACCTCTTCTTCTGGTAATTATATCCTGATTTTCCTTTGGAAACCAACCCTTACAGTGATAGGCCATGACCATCCTTGCCTACAGAATGCCACTAAGTATACATTAAGGGGAAACTCATAGGCCCTAAAAATAAGGGGAAATGGCCCAATGCTGGTACAAGAATGTCAAGAGCAGACTTGGTTCTTAGGCCTAGTGATGTGGCAGAATTATTGTCTTCTTAAGTTGTTTCCATGTGCTGATAAGAATGAGGATACAGAGAACACAGGGCCCATAATTCCATGCTCCCTGACTGGAAGGAGCCCATTGGACATGGGCTGTCAAGGCTTCTAGGCTTTAGGCCTGCCTCTCTGAGCTACAAGGCAGGCAGAGAGCTGGGGCATACCCCTTGAGCCCTTATTTCATTATATCCTTTGCTGGCTGATTCTTTCTATCCCTGAAAACACACACCATGGTTTGCTCCAGAGCTCTTCCAATCCCTATGATTTGCATGGAGATTATTTTTCCTGTGAGTCTATGGGTTTGCATGTGACCCAGGCTCTGCCAGTCCTAACATCAAATCTCTTATATCCACTGTGATTGGGTCAGAAAAGCAAACCCACCCTAAGACAACCCCCACTGAAGGGTCAGTGTGGCACAAGATCAGGATTCTAGAGTCTGGGTTCAAATCCTGACTGCCACTCACTGGTTGTGTGAACCTGGGAAAGTTACCTAACCTGTCTGGGCCTCAGCTTCCTCTTATGGAAAATGGGGATGATGATGATTCCTATCTTGTAGAATTTTTATGAGTATTAAGTAAGAGAATGCACATAAAGCCCTTGGTACAGTTCCTTGCACATAGTTGTTGCCACTATCATTATTATTAATACCAGAGATCTATCACTCATGGGTCTGTGCTGTGAACCGAGTCAATCAGATTTACTGTACAATAAGAAAAAAGAAGTTACTAAGGTTAACAATTGTCTTCCTATTTTTGTTTGTAACTATTTGTAGTTTATGGGATATTTAGAAGAAGCAAGTTCTGATAGTTTTATAAAACTGTAGTTTTATGACTGAGTCATGGAAATGTGTGGCTCCATACTTAGCATCAGTACTGTCCTGAGGTGACAGTATTTTTGGAATAAGTGGCTCTGAGATACTGGATATTCTGAATTTTGAATGGCTTATAAAATTATACTTCCTTACTGCTAATAAACAGTAACCGCTAACACTTACATATTACTTACACTGTGTCAGGAACTATAATAAAGAGTTCGTATGTGTCAAGTCAGCAGCACTATTATTATGCCTGTTTTGCTAAAAAGGAAATTAAGGCACAGAACAGTTCAGTAGCTTGCCCTGGTCATACAGCTAGTGAGCAGCAGAGCAAGGGTTCAAAAGCAGGCGGTGTTGTGCCCAAGCCCCTGCTCTACATGCTCCTTTGTGTCACTTCCTCCCCACCATCAACTGAACTTCGAGTTGCAGGGACGGAGCAGAGGCCTGGGTTGTGTCTTCAATGTAATTCAAGCACACAGATTCAATCTGGGTTGAGCAGACTGCAGTTGAAGAGTGCAATAAATTCACTCTGCTGAATCGCTGTGAGCTCAAGGGAATCAGATTTGGGGATTTGAACATCTGTTGGGTGGCGGGAGGGACCACAATTTCAGAAGAGATTCACAGATGTTGGTGAACATGCATTGTGCTTTAAGTCTCGTATGCTTTAGAATGTGTCCCTGAATCGAAGATGTCCTGTCAGTGTGGCTCAGTTCTAAGAGTCACTGACTAAAGCACAGGCTAACTGTACCCAGCAAGAACCCACAGTGAGTATCCCTGACATTCTAGAGACCAAGACATGAATCGTAGAATTAACCTACAATTTCTGGTAGTGTAGCCAAACCAGACAATATTTGGGTCCAGCTGGTTTGTAAAAGTATATTCCCTTATGAAGCTGTTGAAGGAGAAGCCAACACTGGAGCCAGAATTGGCTGTATAAGCCTTTGCCTTTCATAGAAAGAGTTCATTTGTTAAATACTAGTATTCTTAGTGACATGATAAAAATTGATCTCTGCCTAATGATGTCCTTGTAACATACTCTTTCAAGAGTAATGTTGATTAAATTATTTATTTTCTTGGGCTGCTTTCATATTGATGTTTAAAAATTCAATATTTTTGAATAGCTAGATTTACTGTTTTTATTTGTGAAAATATTCTCATGGTGAATACACATATGGATTTCTGATATGCTTGCCATTATTGAAACAAGCCCTTGGAAAAGATAGCTTCTAATACTCTTTTTAGTGCTAAGATTCTTTGATTCTCTCTTGTCTTTTGGAGTCTGGGCCAGGCCAAAAGAAATTTAAGTGGGCTTTCAGCAGATACATAGTCTTTCCTAATACACCCACTTGACATACACACATATACAAACTGTTATAAACTTGTCACAGAAGATAATGTGTATTTATTAAATTGATTGCTATAATACCCCAAACATTAAGCCATGTAACTTGTGGCTTGTGCTTTAGAAGAGAACTCATTGAAATACCTGGAAGTGGAATTGCAGCTCTAACCTCAGAGAATATTGGCAAATTTACATCTATGTGACATTAATTTGCCTCAAGTATGTCATCGGTGAGTTCTTTATTTTAGTGAGTGCAGATGTATTCTCCTTCAGAATGTGTTTGGTGAAATTCTCTTCCTGAATGCCAAACTGACATGAGAAAACTTTCAGTCATCTGGAGCTTGTAAATTGTTCTGAAATTTTTGGAATTTTATTGAAGGCTTGATTTCATCATAGAGCAGAGAATACCTTGGATGAATAAAAAGCAAATCAATCAGAAATGATTGGAACCAGTAATTAAAATTTCCTTGGAGAGATAAAATGTATGATGTAAATCCACCACCTTGCAAAAAAGATTGCTTTCTAACAAGTTATCAGATCATACAGAGCAACTTCAGATGCCGACACAGATGTGAAGCTTTATTTTGTTTTCGGCTTTGAGCTCCCCACTTTCCTTTCAAACTTGAGTTTTCCGGAAACTTCATTTGGCTAATCAGGGCTGATGGGCTTTCAAGATGTTTGCATTATGGAGAATGAAATTAGAAAAAATACCCCCTGAAAGTTAGTAATTTGATTTCAATATGTAACTTAAAGAAATGGATCATTACTCTCCCACTTTTCTCAGTTTGGAATTTTCACATAGTATTTTGTTGACTTTTAGAATTTCTGTGTTCTACTTCCCAACTTCATTTTACCTTATGTGAATTATTTTTTCCTCACTCTGGATTTTTATTAAAATAGAAAGTCCTCTTTATCTGTCCTTTTGTGAATATTTAATCTTGTATCTTGATACTGAACACAGATAACAAAATGGGTTTTGACATCTCCTTGGAAATATTTAAATTAACTTTTTAGGAAACAATGGTTCAAACAAAACTGAAATGTTTTCATTGAAATCTAGAATTTAAAGAAATGTGTAATAATATTAGTAATACATATTTATGATTTTTTCCTGTTAATATGTCATATCCTATACAAATGGAACTGTTGAGACCAAAGCCTAAAATGGAATAGACAGTATTGTTTTCTCTCTGCTCTTTGAGGAATTTTAAGGCATAAATTATTCTGGTTAACTATCTTTAACTTCTTTCTCAGTGTAGTATGTGGAAAGGCCAAAAAAACCCAAACCCTTTCTACTTGGAATTTATAGTATGCTGCTAATGCAAAAAAATATAAGGAATAACATATCTGACTTTTATTGTTGATTAAATAGGGCGAATGTGGAAACGCTATTCAAGGTAAGAGGTTGAAAGTTTACATATCCGCAAGGGAGATATCACAGGGATATTGCTTAGATTTAAACGTTGGTTAGTTTTTTTTTAAACTCTGTTCAAGCTTCAACTATAGTTGACTTTTAAAAGGACCAAGAGTTATAAAACACTTAACGTTTGTTCAGCTCGGTTGGAAGAATGGCAGGATGAGAAAGTCCAATCTGATTTAAGATTGATGTATTCATTTTACGGTGAAAAGGAAATAGAAGGAAAAGGGGGTCTTTGCAACCATCTGTGCCAACTCCCTCATGAAACTTGGAGCTTAGATAACTTGTCCAAGTTAACCCTAGTTAGTGGCAGAGCCAAGGACTAGAACCAGGTGTCTTGACTCCTTGTCTTGGGAGTGTTCCACCTCCCTGCCTTATCTCTCTATCTTCAGCCTCCTTTGTCTATATGACATAATCTTCGTTGTCATCATCCATCCATACAACACAAATTGAACATTTGACAGAGGTATGTTTCTAGGCATGGGGAACTGTTGGGTGGAGCTGACGCATACATGTAGAGAATGAAATGAGGGTTATCTCTCTTTCTCACCAGGCTGTGATCTTGAAGGCAGGGATTGTGTTTGTTCACCTCTCGCAGCCCACATTCCACATATATGCTCCATGAAACTTTATGCAGAATGCACTCAGACTCAGGAAATTTCTCCACCTGTCCCTATGCAATGAATCCTCTTGTCTGTTTTGAGTTCTGTCCCATTGTCTCCTATTAGAAGCCTCCTCTCTAGTACCCACTTTGGACTGACAATTCTCTTGGTCAGCCTGACTTTGATTTTGGTCTCTCTCTTGGAGATTACCTTTTATGTTATTTATGCTTAACACTATGCTCCTTAAGCAAGTGACCTAAATATCTCTCCCTGTTGCAAACTCCCAGGACACTGCCCCAGCCCACCCTAGTGCCCAGGCCTCACTTGTCTGGGAGCTGACATTGATAATCTTATCTTTGAAATGCTGAGAAAATGAGGATAGCCTGGCACTTGGTAGATACTCAATAGAGATCTGTCGAATGAACAGTAAAGACACTTCATAGCGTCATCTTTGTCTCTATCTTCTTCATCTTTTTATTGAACATTTAGTTTGGGGAGATGATGTTAAGCACCCTGTGTGATATAAAATGGTTCATTGTTCATTTGATCCTACTCAGATACATAAATAAAACCTACTCTTAGTCTTGAACCTCCAGATAGTTGGCTTTAGATACTTGGAAAATTCTATAAATAACTGGTTATTTTTCTCCCTTTCTGTGTATTGTAAAGTCTTAGTTTGGATATAACTTTGTGCTATATTAAGGGATTATTTTCTCTTCTCTAATCAGTGATGATTGTGCTATAAACACCTGCTGAGTTTCTATCACTTAGTCTTCTTTCAAACACTTTCAGAAATTCTGGGTTGGAGCTAACTAATACCTAGCAGTTTAAATAATGTTTGGGGGCATCTGGGTGGCTCATTTGGTTAGGCGCCGACTCTTGATTTTGGTTCAAGTCATGATCTCAGGGTCGTGAGATTGAGCCCCACATCAGGCTCTGCACTGGCTTTGGAGCCTGCTTGAGATTCTCTTTCCATCTCCCTTTGCCTCTCCCTAGCCCTCTTTGCCTCTCTCCCAGCCCCTGAGAATGCTCCAAATTCTCTCTCTGAAAACAAGGAGGAAAAAATAAATAAAAATGTGTGAATCAGTTATATTTTAGAAAAAACAAATGTATTTTTCTTTCACAGAAGTATATTAAAGGAGATAACAAAGAGTTTAAAAAATGACAATCTTGATTAGAATCTTCTTTTTCAGTGACTTCTAACATTTCAACATGAATTTATTACGTTTCTAAACATTCTGTAGTTTCCTTCTTCCTAGTGACTCTTTCAAATAATAGTATTTTTGTGTTTTGAAAGTAATATATGCACAATGTCGACATTTTACAAAATATAGGATAATATGAAGATGTAAATTAAAGTTATCCATAATGAAATGACTTAAATGTTATCTAAAGAGAACCAGTTAATATTTTGTTGTATTTCTTTCCAGATTTGTGTGTGTGTGTATATATGTGTGTGTATGTGAGAATACATATATATACACATTATATATGTGTGTAAATACACACATGTATACATACACACACATCTATACATACACATATAAAAGTATATATGTATATATACTTATTCAATCTTCTCTGATTTCTCTCTCCTCCCACATATATTCTAAGTATATATGCAAATATAGACAATGGTGTTATTTTGGAGCATATACATTATACTCCTGTACCAAATGTTGCATATTGTTTATTCTTTACAACATTTTGCTTTATTTTGTTTGGTTTGGTTTTTATTTATTTATTTGACAGAGAGAGAGAGAGCACAAGTTGGAAGAGTGGCAGGCAGAGGGAGAGGGAAAAGCAGACTCTTCTCTGAGCAGGGAGCCAGACGTGAGGCTCAATCCCAGGACCCTAGGATCATGGACTGAGCCGAAGGCAGATGTTTAACCAACCGAGCTACCCAACATTTTGTTTTAAGCATTTCTTCATATTTTTAATGTTTTGTAAAGCTTATCTTTTATTTTCTCTGTGAGCAATCTCTAGACTTAGGTTCTGGTCACTACTGAATTGGACTACCTTAATTTCCTGGATAATAATCATGCTCCACTTTCATGGGTTGAAATTTGGCTTTCATGGGAAAATCATTCCTTCATTTTATGACACTCACAGATTGGCTTAAATACTTGTCTACACTATAACAGCACCATATATATTTCCCTTTTCATTACACTGACCTATATAGTTTATGATTGCTGTAGGCATATCCATCTGTGTATGTATTTCCCTTATGGGACCAAAAGCTTCTTGGAGGGGTCAGGTCATTTTTTTTTTTTTTTAGGTTTTATTTATTTATTTGACAGAGATTGCAAGTAGGCAGAGAGGCAGACAGAGAGAGAAAGGAGGAAGCAGGCTCCCCACTGAGCAGAGAGCCCGATGCGGGGCTTGATCCCAGGACCCTGAGATCATGACCTGAGCCAAAGGCAGAGGCTTTAACCCACTGAGCCACCCAGGCACCCGGGTCAGGTCATTTTAATTTTGATATTCTCAGCACTTAGCAGCGTGGCTTTAGTTGGTGCTCCATATGTGTTTATTAAAGAAAAATGAAGAAAAGGAGGCCCAGAAACATTACATGGTCCCAGTGAGCAGGATTATTCTAGGCCTCTTTCCTAGAGGACAGGGTTGATCTTACTTTCTTTGTTACTGAAGTTACTGCTGACCACAGCAGGCCTACATTGAGAATAATAATTTGTTTTCTGGCCTTTGTAGCTGTTTGTGTTTTTTTTACTACAGGATTTTCAGTCCCAAAGTCTTTCCTTCTGGGTAGGTCAGATCTGGAGGTGGAGGTCCCACAAGGGCTCATGAATGTGTCCTTCTCACTTCTGCTGATAGCTGCCGAGCCTGCAAAATGGCGCAACTCTCCTGGGAATGCCGTCTAAGGCCTTCTTTTGGGCACTGAAGCTCCCATGGTTGGGTTGGAACCCTCAAAGTTTCCAAAGTGAGCTGTTTTCTGGAGCCTCCAATGCTCTGACACTGCCCTGGACCCCTGCAGAGGTAAGGGAGAGGTCTCTTACTTTCTCCTGAGCTACATTTTATCACATGGGCACCAAAGTGGCATTGCATTGGACATCAGTATTTACCCAGTCAACAGCAGGTAACAGTATCTTGAGTCTATTCTCTCATCAGCCCCTTTCTTGGGAATCAGTGTGTGAGGCTTTGGCCAATGAGACAAATCTGGGTGACAACATAATACTCAAGACACGCTGCTACCCTCTTTTCTTCCTCTCGCAACTGTGTCTTTGGTATTGAATCAAACTGAGGAGGCTCCTCAGACTCCTAGTGCAAACCATCTTCCAGCAGGCCTGTGTTACCAGTTCACCAGACAAACTCATATGTCTGGATTTCAATGGAGAACGTGATAGATGTATCTCTATATCAAATTAAACTTTGGTCTGCAAGGGTCTGCAAGGGTCTGCAAGGGTGATCCATAGCTCAATGAAAGGTAATGGAGATGAAAGAGTTTGAACTTCCAGCACAGACTGAAGAACTTTTGAACACTTGCTAATTCTAGATTTCCTTTTCAATTTTCCTTGAAAAGTGTTGCTATTCTTGCTACATGCTGGCTTTTACTGGTATGCCTAGTTATTATTACCTTTCTTCTCTTTTCCATAGCATCTGCTATGTGTCTTTCTTCCCAAACTTCTTTTAGCCCTTCATTTATTTTTCTCCTAGCTGCTGAGGAAAGCCAGAATTCTTAAACCAACATCATTGAATTGACATGAAAGAGGTAACAACTGAGACACAGAAAATAAAGGTACCCTTGTCCATTTCATCCTTACTCCTTTTTCTATAAATAGATTTGAAACTGGAGTTGGGCAAGGTAGAAATTAGTTTAAATAAAATAAAACATTTCAGAGTCTAGATTTTAGCCTGAGGATCATTTTTCAGGCTCTTCTTGTTTCCATATTCTCATATTTATCAAAATCCTGCAACATTAAACAGTCACTAGATCTTTAATTCTTTGACCTCATAGGCCATTTTTGTTCTTTTGTGACTGTACTTCAGAGCTAGAGGTTTAATCCTATTCTATTCTATAGAGGAAGAAATTTACCTGTAAAGAGACATACACACACAGTGAATAGCAGAGCCACGTCTGGGATTCTGTTTTCTTGATTCTTATCCTGTATAATATCCATCCTTTCATTCATTCTTCAGGACTTTGAATACCTGCTATGTTCCAGGCCATGTGTTGGATATCAAGGATACAAAGAAGAAAGCTCAGTCTGGAGCCCGTCCTAATTTGGGAGATGAGACAGATAATGTTTAATCCTCTCCAGAGGAGTCAAAGGTATTTTTGGAGACACATAATATACATTTGTAAGGTGGTTATCCAGGTCTGAGAAATAGTTTATAATAACAGAGTAAACTTACAAATGCATAATATTGGGGTAAGAGTTAAGAGATTCAGATTTTTTTTTCTTCAGTGATAAGCTACCGTCAAACATACATTACAAGTATCTAAGCTCTCTAGGGGCAAGGGCTATTTCTGTCTGACCACTTCAGTGTCTCTGCTTGCCATGTAATAGGTTCTCAACAAAAATGTGTTGAATGAATTATTGAATGGTTAGTATTTTCTTGGAAGCTGTGGTATAGTTGAAGGCTCTCACAGAACACCATAAGGGTATTATCAAGAATATGGCTTCTTTCCTTCCATCTTCTGCTGAAGACTGATTGGCTTCAACAAATGTTTATTGTCTTCCTTTTGCAACTCTTTTTTGCTACTATTTTTTTAATATTGAAAAGCCCAAGAGACTTCTTGTTTAACAGACCTTAGAAAGAGTTAATTTGAGTATGTTCTAGTCTTCCCAACTAGATTTCTTTAAATGCAGATTTATAAAGTGAGAGTTTATGTTTTTTTCTTTGATTTCCTACTTTGGACAACAGTGAGATTTTAAAGCACATAGGATGTTTAAGACATACCCAAACTCAAAACTCCTTTCCAAATGAAAGTGAATGTGTGTTTCTGTTATTTGCAAATGGTAATACATTAAGTTTGACTAGCTTCCAATCTGTGGAAATAATGTTTATGTGAGAAAGCTCCCAGTCATGTATTTGAAACTAATTAACAGACTATGTACTAAGTATGCAATACTCGGTCCTAAGCACTGGCTTTACCACCATGCCTCTAGGATATTATAGTCTGGAGGAGTGTCAAACACCTAAGCAGGCAATTATAACACAATGTGATGGGGCAGTACAGAGAGGTAAAGGAAGAGGCAACTATTCCACCTTGGAAGGCCATGGAAGGTTTGCTTTGGAAGGAGAGACATCTAAGGGGAGCCCTGGAGAATCAATTGAGTTAGCCAGGGCAAGGGAGGAAAGAGCCCTTCACAAAAGCTCATAGAGCCTCCAGAGAAGCAGTAAACAGTTCATCTGACTGGGGTAGAGAGAACAAAGAGGGGGGTTGAGGTTGGAGAGATAAACTGGGGTTAGATTATGAGACTTTTTTTTTTTTTTTTTTTTGGTGCCAGGCTAGGCAATTGGGACTATTCGGTACTATGTAAATGGGTTTTAAGTATATTTGTCTTGAACTGGTAAGTCTTGATGGATTTAGAAACAGAGGTTATATTTGACCTTGAAGAGAGCAGTTAATGGGAGGGATGGGAGTGGAAACCAGAATGCAGCAGGTTGAAGAATGGATAAAAAATGATGGTATAGAGACAGTGATTGCTGTCAAGAAGTTAATTCAATTTATGAAAGAGTTAACGTTTGTATGCCCTTAAATGTATAGAATTAGTATGGAATTTTAGTTTGGTTACAATAAGAGAGGGTAGGATTACTGTAATATAGCTCCCCTGATGTATGCTAATTTTATTTTTCCCAGAGTACTATGAAGAAAATAATATTAGGTGATAAAAATGTTTCTTCCAATAAGTCTTCATGATCAAGGTTAATGCCTTATACTTAAGAATTATGGTGCATAAGAGATCTGAGAAATTTCTACAAGGTTTTGTCTCATAGTGACTAATTGAGACAACTTAAAATAGATTATATTGTATGTGGAATCTAATTTAGAAATTAAAAAAAAACCTGAGCTCATAGATAAAGAGAACAGACTGGTGGTTGTCAGAGGCAGGGGTGGGGGGGTGGGTGAAATGAGTGAAGGCAGTCAAAAAGTTCAAACTTCCCGTTATAAAATAAATTAGACATGGGGATATAATATATAGCAAGGTGATTGTAGTTAACAATACTATATTGCATATTTTGAAGTGGCTAAGAGAGTAGATCTTAAAAATTGTCACTACAAGAAAAAATTTTGTAACTTTAAAATGGTGATGGAGGTTAACTAGACTTATTGTGGTTACCCTTTAGCAATATATACAATATTGAGCTATTATACTATACATCTAAAATTAAGATAATCTCAAAAAAATTTTTTTTTAAGTAGTCTCCATGCCCTACATGGGACCCAAAAAGGGGCTTGAACTCACCAAGAACATCATGATCTGCGATCAAGAGTAGGATGCTTACTGAACTCAGTCACTCAGATACCCCTAATCTCAAATAATTTTTATTTTTTTTATTTTTTTAAAAATTTTATTTATTTATTTGACAGAGAGAGATCACAAGCAGACGGAGAGGCAGGCAGAGAGAGAGAGAGAGGGAAGCAGGCTCCCTGCCGAGCAGAGAGCCCGATGCGGGACTCGATCCCAGGACCCTGAGATCATGACCTGAGCCGAAGGCAGCGGCTTAACCCACTGAGCCACCCAGGTGCCCTCAAATAATTTTTAAATAGTTACTGCTATAAATAAACCAGTAAACAGGAATTTAATTTTTGAAGATAAATTATTCATTTTATACAAGAATTCTTGACATTATAAAAGATACTGGTTGTAGAATTTCTTTGGCTCTTTTATACATGTAAAATTATTTGATTTATAAGAATTCCTCATTCATAATATTATACAAAGGAGTGCACCTGTACTGTCAAGTGCCATCATGCCTACCTTTCAATAAAAACTTTTTTTTCAGACTATAGCATTAAAAATTAAGCTAATAGATGATACTTCCGTTGTTAAAACTCTAATCAAAGTTGGATTTACCATGAAGTTAATGAAACTTCAGAACCCCCTCACTTGCATAGCCTTGTACCTAATTCTGGATTTCTAATTCCTAAGGTCTTGTACCTAATTTGGTATTTATAATTTCAGACTCCTTTTCTTAAAGAGGGTCCCCAAGTTATATAAGATTCAAACCAACAAAAATCTAGGTCTTCCTTGATATCTCTGTAACAGATAATCTCTAGAAAAAGAATCTCTGTAAGTATTTAAAGCTTCTTCTTTGAACTTTATCAACAAATTGGGAGAAGAGGCTATTGAAGGGAGAAGCACGCACACTTAAATTTTAAAACAAGTGTTAATGAGTAGAGATATTCTTGGAAACTAACAAAGCAAAACATTTCTACAATGAAGTCATTTATTGTTATTTTTGTGGGGCATTGTTATCTAGTAAGACCACAATTTTAGGGGTCGCTGTGAACAAGTCTTAACTTAATCTACATAGCAAGACTGGGTAGGATCTATTTCTGCTTTGCGTTGCACAAAGATGAGGAGACTGAGGCCTACAGAGAGAGCTAAGACTGATCTGGGTCTGCCCATTAAGAAAGCATATAACTGGGGTGCTTGGGTGTCTCAGTCATTAAGCATCTGCCTTAGGCCCAGGTAATGATCCCAGAGTCCTGGGATCGAGCCCCACATTGGGTTCCCTACTCAGCGGGAACCCTGCTTCTCCCTCTCCCACTCTCCCTGCTTCTGTTCCCTCTCTTGCTCTCTCTCAAATAAATAAATAAAATCTTAAAAAAAAAAGAAGGAAAAGGTAAAACTTAGTTGTATATTGTTCAAATGCTTATTATGTTCAAGTGGTTCAAATGGTGAGGTTTTTCTGTTTTATACCTGAACAGTTAACTCTTCACAGAAAAATATATCTAAAAACAAATGCCCTGTCCATAAAGGAACTATCAAGAGCTATGGCTGGCTTAGGGCATATTCATGACCCCACAGGAAAAGGGACTTCAAGTCTTGTCAAGAGCGACTCTGTCTATGGTGTCATTAGCATACATAAATGACTGCTTATTCCTTTTGTATATTTTTAGATAGCTGTTTTACCTAAGGTATTTTATTAATTTCCCACCCCAGGAGAGCATTAAATCACTCAAAAACCACTGGTTGTCCATAATCAGAATCTTGTTAGAACACTGAAATGACTATCAGGAAAATAACTTCTGAAGAAAGGAGTCATAAAGCTATCGTCTTCTGGTAGAATAAAATGAAAGAGACAGGCCTAAATTAACTATGGCCATGGGAAAAAGAAAAATTCAGTAAAAATATTCAATAAAAATACCCATGAATTGGGGCACCTAGGTGGCACAGTGGGTTAAGCCTCTGCCTTTAGCTCAGGTCATGATCTCAGGGTCCTGGGATTGAGCCCCACATGGGGCTCTCTGCTTGGTGGGGAGCCTGCTTCCTCCTCTCTCTCTGCCTCTCTGCCTACTTGTGATCTCTCTCTCTGTCAAATAAATAAATAAGATCTTTAAAAAAAAAACACGAATAATTTGTATATGACACAGATACCTGTTGTCACACAAACGGCCTAAGATTTATTTTGTCACTAAAATACTTAAGTGTCGGGGTGCCTGGGTGGCTCAGTTGGTTAAGCAAATGACTCTTGGTTTCCGCTTAGGTCAAGATCTCAGGGTTGTGAGATTGAATCCCATATCAGGTTCTGCACTCAGCAGGGAGTCTGCTTAGGATTCTTTTTCTGTCCCTCCCTGACTCACAAGTGCCCATGTTTGTGCTCTCTCTCTCTCAAATAAATAAATAAATCTTAAAAACAAAAACAAAACACTTCAGTGTGCATGGGGCTTGTGGTAGACATAGCCAGAGTTAGGAATCTCATCTATGCTAAAGCCATCCAGGAGTATCTGAAGAACAGGTCATCCCATTTTTGTACCCAGCTGTCAAAGCATTTATATTACCAAAATGGAGTCATGTTATTCCATAGAACCAAATGGATGTTTAATTGAATCCTCCTGTGGTGACTGTGTTTTCAGGCCGATCCCTGGTCTCCAGAATTCTTTCTAGAAGCCTGGAAAGGGTTTCATTGTTTATTACAGGCTTTCCCCAGACTATTAAGGCCTCCCTTACTTTCCTCCCAGTCGAGCAATATTTTATTTTTAAAGAGCACCTGGTACTCTAAGCATAGTTTATTTTTATGTTTCAAATCTGAAATCTAGTTTTTAGAAAAAACAAATAAAGAGCTGAGATCAGGCAGAATCTACTAGTTTTAGCAACATTTTTAGGGTCTCTGTATTTATTAATTTACAAAAAAAACTCTGTTAGAAATTTACTAGATCATTTTATAGCTGAAAGAGCTGCTTCTGAATGTTACATTTAATCTGAATAGCTGACAGATTTATCCTTTCAATAACCTCCCACTCCTGCCCTTCTAACCCCCTACCTACTAATTTTATCCTATTTAGTCATGAATAAATAACATTTATGATTACAGTATGTGATGGCCCTTGGGAACTGTGAGATGCTCTCAACTGGAATTTAAATTTCTACAAGCAATAATCTGATTTGTCAGATTTTGGGATCTTAGCCATGTATACTTAGCATTATTCAATCACCAGAGTCATATCTCTAGGAAAGAGCAGATCTCACCACATAAATTTAGTCTCTGAATGAAAGCCAGCATGAGTTAAACAGACTCAACTAATTGGATCTTCACTATAAAGAACATTTCTTAGAAAGTTGTGGCATAATTGCTCATTATCTGTCAGAAAACTCTTTATTGGTGAGATGTTTTGCTATGAAAATAGAAAATATATGAATTGGGGGTACTTTTGGGGAGGTAATCACTGGAAGGTTTAAATCATGCTTTAAATGTAACAGAAATCTTAGAATTTTGATGCTAGGGAAGCAAATTCAAAATGAAATTTAAGATATTTTTGTATTGATCAAATTTGTGTTCTAATTATAGCATGGTTTGCTCTGTTGAACAAAAAGCTGCCAACACTTGTGTGAAAGTTGGAGCTGGATGATTTTAGGTGGAATTTAAGCCACCTGTTTTCCTGAATTTTTTACTCTTTCATTTCCTCTTTCATACATACACAGTTTTTCAGAGAATGGGTAAAATCAGGATAGGTCTTTAATTTCTAAAGGGTTTGCAGGGTCCTAGTAGAAATGCCACCTCAGTGGGTAGCTTTTTGGATTGAATAAATTTTCTCCAGGCAAGGGGGACCATGTAACCGCTGGGAATGAAGTGTAGGTTGTAATTCTTAGTTATTTGTTGATGTAGGCCTAATTCCAAACAATGAACTAGAGGTGAAAGTCCCTAGGTCCTATTACGAATCCCCATGGCCTCTTAGGTTCCTTTCGTTTTTCTTCTCATTACGTTATTAACTATATAATGTCAGGGGATACATCAAATGTCCATAATGGATGCCTAAAGTACAAACAATTTATAACTTGGGAAATTCTTCATTTTAGATGTAGGGGTCTCATATTTAATGTATACACACCGTTACTGAGATAACTAGATATCTAGATAACTTTTTCTTTGTTAAGTTTCTGCAGATTTTTTCATTTTCCCCCAGATATTGGATTTTAATTTTTGACTTCTTTACACTTCTTTATATTAAATTTGTGGCCACATCAAATATGACATTTAAAAACAATTTCGCCTGTGACTTCCACTACGTTCCCTAGTTGTGTAGTCTTGTATTGGACTCCACAGTCCTTCCTGAGCCTCCTCATGTTCCCTTTGGAAAGTGTTGGGTTCACCATAATGGAAAAGGTGAAGTTTTAAAAAGTGGCAGTGGTATTATCTCTGGTGTTATTTACACACTGTATTATTTTTCTAAATACTACATTTAAAATATTTTTCTTTTGAAGTTTTCGTTATACATGACTTTTGTACAAAATAAGAAAATAATGACAGGCAAAGAGACATAAATTTAAATCACCTCAAATCCTACCACTCTGAGGTAACAGAGTATATTACTCTGAGGTAACAGTAATTAATATACTTTTTTGGATGTGCTTTATACCCTTCAATATCTTTCCATGTATACACAGACATAGATAAATATATATAATGAGGTCATACTATGCCTACATACAGCACAACTGGTTTTTCCCATCTAATATTAATATAGACACATTTTTCCTGTCCACGATTAGGTATCTATGCTATCATCTAGTGGTTATTTAATGTATTGTAGATTGCTGTAGTTTATTGAGCTAATGCCTAATAATTGTACATTTAAATTGTTTCCACCTTTCTATTGTCATAAAGAGTTCTACAGCCAGTATCCTTATACATAAATCTTGTGTATTTGATTGATCATCTTTCCAGGTTGAATTTTTAGAAGCATCATTCCTGGGTGACAGAGTAAGCACATTTTAAAGCTTTTGATTTCTTTGCCAAATTGTTTCCCAGAGGGACGCCTGGGTGGCTCAATCATTAAGCATCTGCCTTCAGTTCAGGTCATGATCCAGCCCCACATCGGGCTCCCTAATCCTCGGGAAGCCTGCTTCTCCCTCTCCCACTCCCCCTTTTTGTGTTCCTTCTCTCACTGTGTCTCTTTTTGTCAAATAAATAAATAAAATCTTAAAAAAAATTGTTTCTTAGAAATATTATACCAATATGTACGTAGTCCCTCCTGTTGAATATGAGTGATCTTTTGTCCTATAATATCCCTTTATTCTTCATCTTTGGCATTCTTACCATCGAAAGTGACATCACGTAATTGTTCTGATTTCTATTTCATTGATTACTAGTGAGGTTGAATACCGTTTTATGTATTTACTTGTACAGCTATGATTTTTTAAGGAGGATTGTCTATTTCACTGTTTAGCCTATTTTTCTATTAAATCTATTTGCAGGATTTTATTTTTATTTATTTATTTATTTATTTTTAAAGATTTTTTTGTTTATTTGACAGAAAGAGAGATCACAAGTAGGCAGAGCGGCAGGCAGAGAGAGAGGGAGAAGCAGGCTCCATGCTGAGCAGAGAGCCCGATGCAGGGCTCGATCCCAGGACCCTGAGATCATGACCTGAGCCAAAGGCAGAGCTTAACCCACTGACCCACCCAGGTGCCCCTATTTGCAGGATTTTTAAAAAGGCAATGACTCTTTATTAGATATGATACAAGATTTAAAATATTTTGTCATTTGCCTTTTAATGTTTGTGATATTTTAAATTTACAGTTTAAACCTTTAAGTTTGTTTTAAAGATTAAATATTTGTATAACAGAACATGTAAATACCATACATATAGTGTTTGAACAACAATAACAATAAAATAAGTAACCCTGTACTCATATCCCAGTTTAAGGATAGTACATTTCCAAAACACCTATCATGTCACATTTCCCCTTCTTCTAGAGGCAACCAATTTTCTTAATTTTGACTTCTTTTCTTTGTAGTTTTGCCACATATGGATAATTCCTGAATAATATATTATTTAATTTTGTATATTTTTGAATAGATACAATAAGAATCACACTTTATGAATTCTTTTGTGACACCCGTTATTTATTGTTTTGACTAAACATAATCCATTGAGAATCACCCACATGGAGGCATCCTTTTTAGTGCATGTAAAGTGTTCCATTATGTGGCCATATCACAATGTATTGATTCATTCTGTTATTTCTGGATTTTTTTTGTTATTATAAAATAAAAATGCTACCCTAAACCTTTTGTACGTATCTCTTGGTGCTTATATGCAAAAAATTTATTTTTTTGCATATAAGGTATTGCATATAAGGTTTTTTTGCATATAAGGTATTTTTTGCATATAAGGTATTGGAATTGTTGGGTTGTAGGGTAGGTGCATTTTCTGTTTTAAAAAAAAACAAATTGTTTTCCAAAGGGTGTGTACCATTTTGTACTCTCACCAGCAGTGTTTAACTTACTATTGTTCTACATTGTTCTTAACACTTGATAGTATCAGACTTCAAAATCACTAGTGGCTTTAAGATGGTTTCTCATCATGATTTTTGCATTTCTCCAATTACTGATGAAGTGAGCATCTTTTTCATTTTTATTGGTCACTTGTAGATGCTCTTCTGAGGAAAACTTTCTTATGTCTTTTCACATTTCTATTGAGCTGTTTTTGCTTCCTTTTCTCCCTTTCTTCCTCCTTTCCTCTTTCTTCCTTTCTTCCTCTTTTTCTCCCCTTCCTTCCTTCCTTCCTTCCTTCCTTCCTTCCTTCCTTCCTTCCTTCTTTCCTCCCTCCCCTCCCCTTCCCTCCCCTCTCCTCCCCTCCCTCCCTTCCTTCCCCTCTCTTCCCTTCCTTTCCCTTCCCTTCCCTTTATTCCGTGTTCTTTATATATTCTGGATACTAGTCTTAAGTCAGCTTTATTTGTGAAAAAAATGCCTTCTTTCTGTTTGTGACTTATTTTTTCCACTTACTTTTAGGATGTCTTTTGGTGTCATAATTTAATTCATCAAGCTTTGTTTTCATGATTTGTGCTTTGTAATTTTGTGTTTAAAATTTTTTTCTATTTTGAGGACATAAAGATATTCATCTATTTTTTTTTCCTGAAAGATAAACAGGTTTGTTTTTTCATGATTATATTCCTTTACACATCTGAAATTGATTTTTGTGAATGGTTTCATGTGCTGTGATAGGTTGTTTTATTGCTCTCAGTTCTTCACCCCCCTCATATCCTCTTTGACATGCGGCTTCAAGTTCCTCCCACAAAGTTAGACGTTATTTTCCCAGTGCTTTAGTAGGGATGCGTCACCTGGCTTGTTTTGGCCAACAGAATGAGCAGAAGAGACATCAGTTTCAGGCCTCGGCCTTAAGAGGCCTTGTGTGTTTTTGCTTCTTCTATTGCTATGAGAAAAACAGGTCTAGGCCTGTCTACTAGAGAGCTATCCCAACCAAGCATCCTGAGCTGAGCCCAGTTGATTTCAGTAGAATTCTAAATAACTGAAACTTGTCAGTAATAATAAACCATTACTGCTGTGAGCCACTGGATTTAAGCTGGTTAGTTCTGTAACACTAGTTAACTGATACAAGTGCTGATTCAATTTCATTTTTTTTTTCTGGATGAAAATCAACTGTCTCTCTTTTCATTATATATAGTGATGTCTCTAGTCTTGGTTTTCTTCTGGTTAGTTTTTTCCTATTACTTTCTTTTTTTTTTTCCATCTTTTTCCCTTATGGGTTAACTATATATATATATTTTTTAACCCTTATGGGTTAACTATATATATATATATTTTTTTTTTTTTTAAATTCTAGTCTAACAATTTTGTTCTTTGAAGGAGAAAACATTGTCATTTTTATAGTGATTATTGTGTTTTGTTTTTGTTTTATTATGTTCATTTAGCTACTGTATAGCATATCATTAATTTTTGATGTAGTGTTCAATGATTCATTACTTATATATAACACACAGTGCTCATTACAGCTTGTGGCCTCCTTAATACCCATCATTCTGTTATTACTGTGATTTTGAATTCATCTCTACCATCTTAAATTTCATTTTCTCTTTGTCTTACTTTTTCTCTGTTCTTTTTTCTCCCTTTTGCTTTCTTTGGAACTGGTTTGTTAGTCGTTTTTTTCATTCTACTTTTTCTTCTAGTTTTTAATTATATATACCATTTCTATTAGTTTTGTGTTATCTTAAAATTTTTAGCATGCATATTTAACTTAAAAATGTTCAAAGATAATCACTGTCTTCATCTTTTCTTGGATATTATATGGGGTTTAGAACACTTTAACTTTGATATCCATATTCTGTACTATTATTTGCTTTTACTTTTGCTCTTTTTAAAATGCCACACATTAGACATTGTTGTCATTGCATTCAATGTCTATTTAATTTGCCAACATGTTTACTACATTTTCTCTCAGTATTTCCTCCTGTATTTCCGACTTTTCTTCAGGGCTTTGTCTTAGAGTAGTTTCTTTAGAAGTTACTTTTCTAAGTGTCTGCCAGTAATAAACTTTCTCCATTTTTGTTTGTTTGAAAATGTCATTATGCTCATCTTGAAATGCTGTGTATATAATTCTAGGTGGAGAGTTATTATCATTTAGCATGTTGAAGGTATTATTTTCATAATCTTCTGGCTTCCATGATTACTCTCAAGATGTTAGCGCTCATTTTAATTGTTTGTTTGTACATAATCTTTCTTTTCTTTCTAACTTCTTCTAAGACCTCTTTAATTCAGGTATGTGGCAGTTTCTGTGATGTGTCTAGATAAGGACTTATTTACACTGTTATTCTTGAAATTCTTGTAACTGAGGATTTATATCTTTCCACAATTCTAGCAATTCGCTGGCATCTCCTCATCTTCTTTATTATCTTCTTTTGGCTGTCCTTTAAAACATATTTCTATCTTTTCTCTTTTCCAAGTCTCTTGACCTCTCTTTTATAAGTTCGATCTTTGATTCTCATTGGGGCATATGGGTACTCAGATTTATGTTCTGGTTTACTGGTTCTTTCTTCAGCTTTGTCTAATCTGTTGATTAATCTGACAATTAAGTTTCTAATCTTAATTGTTATAGTTTTCATTTCATTTTTAAAAGCCTGTCCATTTTTATAGTCTCTTATTTCTTCATAATTTTCAGTATTTTTAAAAACACATTAAATTCACATTTTTTTTAGAAAATATATTATAATTCCAACACTGCCAATTTCTGTAGTCTGATTGAGTGGCTTGGTTTTTCTGCTGACTCTTGTTTATGGTGACTTTTTCCTTATGTATTTTGTGATTTTTATTTGTAAACCCAAAATTATTGGAATGCTGTGAGGCTGGGGTTAGTATCTTCTGTAGAGAGAGTTTTCATTTGGTTCTCTAAGCCAATTAGGTGCTAAAAAACCGAGAGCTGCTTTGGTCTACTTTAATTTTCTTTTCAGTCCCATAGACAATGTGAGGTCTGTTACCAAACCAAAATGAAAGATAACTTGAGGCTGTTAGTTTTCAGGCATTCTCATCTTGTCTTCCAGAATCCAGAATCGAGAGCCCTTCCTCTGTGGGACAGAGAAAACAGAGGACAGTGTTTTTATTTTGCTTTATTTTATTTATTTATTTATTTATTTTACATTTGCTTTATTTTGTTTGTTTTTTCAGTTTATCTTTTTCACTGAAAATGTTTCCTTTAATGATTTCAGTTCTGTGGAAGTATCTTAATCTTAATTTCTGCCTTGAATTGACTCTGTTTCCTACTTCTCATTAAAATTGAAATCTTCAAACTGCCAAGAATCAGAAAATATCAGCAAGTGGCCACTTTAGTGCTTGATTATCTTTTTGGATTCTAACTATTAAGTATTTTTTGCCCCTGAAGAATTCCCTTATTCGCTTCCACTTAAGCTATGCTTCTAAAAGGTTTTAAAAATGTTTTATTCTGAATTTTTTTGGTACCCTGTACAGAAGCATTCCTTGGGGTGCACCATATTGCTGGAATTATAAATCGGGAAATTTAAATATATGATGTAGTCAAATATATCAACATTTTCTTTAAAGGGTTTCGGTTTTGGTGTCAAACGTAAGAAGTCCTGCTCCACTTCCAGAATATTCAAATATGCACATATATTTTCTTTTTGTAATTTCATGGTTTCATGTTTTAAATGTTTAAATATTTAATTTATTTAGAATTTATCTTGGTGAAACATGAGAAGTAGAAATCTAATTTTATTTTTTTCTCAGTTAACTTGTCCCAAAATCTATGTAATTTGTCAAAACATAAAAATACGAAATAATTAAAGCTGAAGTAGTTATCACCAATCAAAAGGGTTGTGTTGAATATAAGTTATAAGCATACTTATTAGCTACATAATATGGAAAATCAATTATGAAAATGAATACTTTTGTATTTTTACTTAACTATCTTAATTTCCTTTGTACTACTTTCTTGGTTTTAGTTACCAGTGCCTACTGTGGAAGATCTCTCTCTCTCTCTTTTTTTTTTTTCCACAAAAATTTCCAGGATACTATAAAATGGGGCATTAAAATAGAAACCCTGGGGAACTAAAGATTTTTGCTGACCTCATGTATATATTCTGTTTTTCTGAAATCAGAATCTTGCATGTATTTAATTTCTCTATTGTGACATGATTATTGGTGGTCTAGTAGAGAATTAAAAACAGACACACATTAACTTGGAAGGCAAAATTGGAACTTGAGAAGGGTGTGTGGATTACTTCTATAGAAGAATATTAGGCTCTTTTTCATAGATTAAATTGTGCTTTCTAGTGCTTCCCTGTATCTATAGACTCATTTCCATGCAAACTAAAAATTCACTGTTCTATGTGATCTCACATTATGGACATACGCTCAATCATTCAGCAATTATTTGTCAACCCTTCAAAATCTCATGCTGGGTTTTGTGTAGGGTACAAAGAGATTTCATCCCTCATTTATTTAAAATGTAGGAGAATAGGCTAGTTTTATTACGAGAACATAAGAATTAGTTACATTTTTCCATGAGGTCAAATAATGGGAGTACCTTTGAAACTAAAATATGGAAGAAACTTGGTACTTCCAGATTTTACAGTCATTTTCACTTATCGCCAGACAATTGGCTGTTATTGGCCTGTGGTTAGAGATGAACAAGACAGTTTGGAATTGAATCAGGATTACTTTTTGATGTGTTAGAAATTTTTTTATGGACTACATTACTTTTTGATGTATTGGAAGTTGTTTGTTTACTTGTTTACTTGTTTTTTTTCCTCATAAAGGGGAAGTTATGCAATTCTAAGTAATATTTGTGACATATACATCAGTGTTAGAAACATAATAGGCATTCAATAAACACTTGTAAATCAACCAAAAAGAAACATAGGAACACATCACCCTGTTTATTTTAAGATTCTTATTGATTGCATTCTAGATAAATGGCAGTTTATTGTAGAGAGAAAAACAGGACCTGATGGAATCTAGGAAAGATGTAGAAAGAGAAGGTTTGTCCAACAGGTCAGGAAATTTGAACCCGTTGTCAAGAGTTCTGAATGTTTTTCCTGTTGAATGTTATGAGGTGCTTACCCATCATTAATTTTAGTTCATTTTTATGTGAGCTTAAACTTTGAGTGATTTCTTGACTAGTGCTTTCTTTTTTAACATCATTTTTTTCAATGATTTGCATTTTGTTTCACAACAGTTGCCCAAAATATCCTTGAAAAAGGAGGGCTGTGTTCACCTTTAATACTTAAAAATCACTTGGAGGCAGTTCAATTGAGCATGAGTATGTGTTTGCAAGAAAGTAAAACATAACCAGAATGAGTAACCTCTGTTCTCTGAGGCTTATTGCATATCATTTATGCTTGAAAAAACAGAGTGAATTTATTTGTTTTAATGTCCAAAAACTTTGACCCAAGAGTTAAAAAGAGCTAGCTGACCAATACAGTAAAAATAGCTACAAACTTACTTTTTAACTGGGGTGATAATTTAACCTCACATCTCTTTATCACAGAACATGCTGAAAACAGTTTGAAATAATTTTCTAGTGTTAGAGGCACATTTAGAGTATCTACTCTGGTAATATGAAGTGTAGGTCGGTCAAATTATCTGAATAACCCAGGTCGACAAACCCACCCTGGAGATAAAGGAGAGTTATTTTTTTAGTTTAAATTATCCAAATGGCTTATCTTCATAATCCCATGACACTCAGTAATTGCTCAATCTTCTCGGATCCCTGCTGCCTTGTGGACAGAGTTCTATTAATAAAATGAAAGGATTTAAGGAAACAGTATGTCAGGAATCAGCAGCGAAAGGCTCATTTACAACGAAAATGTGTTTTTAAATTAGAATTGATACATAATAATTGAGTTAAACCTGAAGAAATCCTGATTAATCTTTTCATACATTTATATCTTGCTGATTAATCCTCAGAGATTTTGCTCTGTTGTTTTCTATTTTCTTGCTCAGAGTGGGTGGATCTTAGCTTGATTTGATGTTCCCTCCCAGGCCGCTAATAAAGGCAGGACTCTTTCCCCAAATGATTTTTTTCTTTCCCTTTTGTTTTTTTTTACTATCTTTCTAGAAAAATGCTGATGACAATATCTTTTTTTATTACCCTTTATACTGGGCCTCTTCATGCTTCCTCATTTCAATAGAACAGTCAATTACTTAACATTTAATGAATAATTTGGGGTCAAACAAGGGCTTTTCCCCTCCTGCCTGTCATTTTACATCTGTCAGTATAACCTAGAAGGCACAGTAGAGAATGTGAAAATCACACATTTCGTTATTTCTTCTAAACTCTGAGTTTGATAATAGCAAAAGTGACATGGATAAAATGACTTTCAACAATTAAACACTTTTTTTCCCCAAAGATTTTATTTACTTATTTGATAGAAAGAGAGATCACAAGTAGGCAGAGAGGCAGGCAGAGAGAGAGGAAGGGAAGCAGGCTCCCTGCTAAGCAGAGAGCCCGATGCAGGGCTCGATCCCAGGACACTGAGATCATGACCTGAGCCGAAGGCAGAGGCTTAACCCACTGAGCCACCCAGGCGCCCACAATTAAACACTTTTGTTGTTGGTACTGTGCCACATGCTTTGTGGGATATAAAACCTTAAGCAACGTTACTGTCAACAATTTATAGTCTGGATGAAGTGGTCGTATTTACATCTGAGCATCTGGCGATTAAATAAGGGCACAAGACCATGCATGACTACATGTGAAAATAAGCAGTACAAACAACAAATACTGTAAGTGCTTCTTATGGAAGATAAGTGTCAGTAGAGGACATAGGACTCAGCCAGTGGAGTCACATCTTACTTGGGGGTTTGGTGCCAAAGTCAATACACAATATAAAAACTATGTGAAGTCCGTATTTCTGAAAGTCCCTCAAATCGCCCATAAAGTTCAAGATATATAGTCACAAATAGGTGCCACATTGGATCCTGACACATGTTCTCTCTTAGCAAGTTCTGTGCAGTTAGTGTTTCATTTACGGTGCGAACAGATCACTGAAGAACCTGGCTCGAGTTTATATTCAAGCCCGAAAACCACCCTCAGCATCAGCTTATACTGTGTGGGGTGCTTGGGAGATACACTGGGTCCTTTATTGGAATAGCTGGCAGAATTGTCCACCCTTTACGGCTCTTTCTCTCTCACTCTCTCCTTCCTATCAAGTCTCTAGGGGTTACTTTACATAAGTTGAATGTGTATATGATATGTTCTTCTGTGTATAAGTTACACATACTCTTGCCAACTCTTCCTCTATCTACTCATATCTGTTAAGTTCTGATATGTTTTTATTTGGCTGCATTTAATATCTGTGTAGTATACCTAGCCTTTAATTTTATTTTTTCATGGTTATTTTTGCAAGATCAAGGCTCTCTTATTCAGGACTTTTGTATTCTCCTTTATCATTGTCCTATCTCTTCCTTCTCAACCTTTTAGTTTCATGGAAGGAAATACACCTTATCTTCCCATACGCTAAAAACACTACCCAACCTGTGTCCCATTCATTTACTCTAGAATTCCATACCTTAAAAGATTTACCAATCAGCAAATATTAAGGAATGCCTTCTACAATGTAAGGATTGGACTAAAGTTTGGAAAACACATTTTAAATTGCAGCAGGAAGGAAAACAGAGACATTTAATGGCTCAAAGCACCATGTTGTAAATGCCATGCCAGTGATACAGAAAATAAGTGGTGTGACCATTCGGAGGAGGGAGACACTCACTGCTTGGAGTGAAAAAGTCCTTGAAAAGGCTGAGATTGAATCAAGCCTGGAACCTTTAGTAGGATTCACATAAGCAGAGGGCAGGGTGCATTTATAGCCACATTCTTTTAGACCAAGATACATGAGTGCTACCTGATACTAGTCCTCTGTGAGCTCATGGTCTAGTGATGGAGACAGACAGGTAAAAAATAAATTTCAATACAATGTGGTAAATGTGCTCAGATAGGGATTGGAACAAAGTCCTGTGAAGCCACAGGGACTCTGCTAGATTCTGATGGGAAGTAGGAAAAGAGGAGTCATTTGAATTACACTTTAAAAGTAGGTAGGATCTTCCCCTGGTACAGAAGGAAGAGAGGCACATTAGATCAAAGAAAGCACTCCTTCTGGGCATGATTCTAGAAAGGAAAAGAAATCACCCTGGCAGTGACAAAAGGCTGGGGGTAAGTGTTGTGACAATCTGGGGAAGCAGATTATGAAACATCTTTTATGACAAGGGGAGGATTTGTGTTTCATCTGGAAGGATATAAGGAGTCAAAAGAGAGTTGTGAGTCACAACATGACATTATCTGATTTTGTTTCCTATAAGAAAATGCATTTAAGCCTGTGGCAAGGAGACCAGCTGAGATTGAAAGCTATACAAAGGCAAGGTTGTGTTTATCTCTTTGGTATGCCCAGCACTATCATGGTATGGTGTTCTAGAATATTTCACTGAAGTAAAGTTTTTGGTAGCTTGAATAGTCTAAGGAAAGTTTGAGAGCCCAGATTCAGGCCTTAGCAGTAGAGGTGGAAAGAAGAGGTCAAATTTGAGGAGCACCTGGGTGGCTCTGATGATTAAGTATCCACCTTCAGCTCAGGTCATGATCCCGGGGTCCTGGGACTGAGCCCCATGTTGGGCTCCCAACTCAGAGGGGAATCTCCTTCTCCCTCTCCCTTTGCCTCTCCCCCTGCTTGTGCTCTCTCTCTCTCTCTCAAACGAATAAATAATTTTTTTTTAATTAAGTCAAATTTGAGTGATGTTTGTGAGATGGAATCTGTAGGGTCTATTGTCTGATCAGATGTGGTGGGAGGTGATTAGGAAGAAAAGAAGGTTAAGGATAATGTAAGGCTTTTCATTTGGGAGACCAGATAGATTTATCATGAATTAAAACATAAACCACAGGAGACAGCATAGGTTCTCTTTTGGAAGTGGACAGGTTCTGTTTAAAGGGCTTGTGTATTTCTCACTCAACCATATCCAGTGGGTAATAGGAAATACAGGCTTGGGAAATGGGGTTGAGATTGAAGCTGGGAATACAGCTTCATGAACATAGATTAGATGGGTTGGAAGTAGATGAGATCACACTGGAATGGCACTGTCTGAGGAAATGTTCAGGATTGTCTTGAGTTGAGTAGTGTACCACTAAAATGCATGTCAACCTGGAATTTCAGAATATAACCTTATTTGGAAGTAGGGTCTTATCTTTTTTTAAAAAGGTTTTATTATTTATTATTTAGAGAGAGAACAGATGTGAGTGGGGGGATGGGCAGAGGGAGAGGAAGAAAGAGAATCTCAAGTGGACGACATGTTGAGTACAAAGCCGACAAGGGGCTGGATCTCACGACCCTGAGATCATTACCTGAGCTGAAATCAAGAGTCAATGCTTAACTGACTGAGCCACCCAGGCACCCCAGGGTTTGTTTGTTTGTTTGTTTGTTTGTTTTTTGATGTAACTTGTGAAGATGAAGTTATACTGGATTAATTAATTAATTAATGATTGGTGTTATTTCAAGAAGAAAACCAGAAACAGATACTGTGGAGAAGGCCACATGAAGACAGAAGCAGAGATTGGAGTCATGCCTGTGTAAACCAAGGAATGCCAAGAATTGCCGGGAACTACCAGAAGCTAGGAAGAGGCAAGGAAGGATCCTCTCCTAGAGCCTGCAGAGAAGACATGGCCCTGATGACACCTTGCTTTCCGACTTCCAGGCTCCAGAATTGTAAGAGAGCATATTTATGTTGTTTTAAGCTACTCAGTTTGTGGTGCTTTGTTATGGTGGTCCTAAGAGACTAATACAAAGACTAGGGATGGACCCTGGAACCTGACATTTGAGGGTAGCTGAGGAGGAGGATCCATGAAAAAGGCAGAGAAGAAACAGTCCCAGAGGAGGAAGAGCCACGTGAGTGCAGGTGTGGATGAGCACAAGCATGGTTTGATCAGAAGAGACAGCTTGTGACGAGGGATGGTTTAGAGCTGGGTCCTGCAGGTATGTAGAGCCATACATATGGGAATGGCTATGGGAACATCTGTGCCAGATGCAGTCATATGGTCAACCTGTGACCATTGTGGGTGGGCAGGGAGCAGAACTATTCCGGGCTATTTCCACGTCTCTAATTTTCTGTCTCTCAGGGCCGGCCTTTCTCCCTCTTGCCTCCAAATTCACAATCATCTCCCCTTTTCTGTAAAGGACACAACAAATAACCCTGGGTCAAATCAGTCACCCCATCTCACCTCTCTT
The DNA here is from genome assembly GCF_010015895.1 of Lontra canadensis. Classification (NCBI taxonomy): domain Eukaryota; kingdom Metazoa; phylum Chordata; class Mammalia; order Carnivora; family Mustelidae; genus Lontra; species Lontra canadensis. Next base: position 740,587 of record NW_022631055.1, on the reverse strand, counting down.
TGCCCTCATTGCTTCCACTTTCTCACTACTGACCCTCAGGGATTTGATTCTCTCTTTAGTTTCCTGATTGCCTTTAACTTGTTAAATCCAGTGTCTTTCCCCCCTCTCCTCATTTTCCTTGACTTCCCTGCATCTCTGCAGTGTTAACATTTCTGATCTTCTCTGCCTTGTTGAAAGTTTCTCTTCCTATGAATCCTCTGCTGCTATATTATTTCAGTTCTTAAATTACATCTCAGTGTCCCCAGGGTTCATTCTTCCTGCTGCTGTAAAATGTGGGCTAGATGATTCTTCTGGTTTAACTATGACTTCTGTGATTCCCTCCCTCCCTTCCTCCCTCCCTCCCTCCCACAGTCAATTTATATAACTATTCATTGAATGAATTAATTATGAGTTAATTCAATACATATTAATGCCACCAAAATCCCTTCTCCACATCTGATCTCCCTCAGGCCTAATCTAATTTTGGTCAGGAATATTGAGCATTAACCCTAATCTATGTCTATTTAGAGTCCTTCTTATTTTACTTAAAATGTTTCCTTAAGGAGCTCATTGAAAAAAATTTGGAAAATATCGCGAAGGTAAAAGGGAGAAAAAAATTACCCAATCCTTTCATTTTTTTGACATGTCGAGATTTATTATTTTTATAAGCATATTTAAAAGTCTTTTATATATATGTGTATATCTGCAATATGTGTTTGTCTTCTGCTTTAAATTTAATATTATAATATAAGCATTTTCATGTCATTACTGATGTTCACAAATATTTCTTGTGGCTGCCTGCATAGTATTCTGTTAAGAGGTTATACTGTATTTTCCTTAATCATTTTCTTTTTTTTTCTTTCCTGAAAATAGAAGTGTTTTCTTCTTTTAAAAATTTTTTTGTTTAAATTCAATTTAATAAACCTATAGTGTAATATTAGTTTTAGGAGTAGAATTTAGTGATTCATCAGTTGCATACAACACCCAGTGCTCATTCCATTAAGTGCCCTCCTTAATGTCCATCACCCAGTTATCCCATCAACCCCATCCCCTCCCCTCCAGCAACCCTCAGTTTGTGTTCTTATGGTCAGGAGTCTCTTATGGTTTGACTCCCTCTCTGTTTTTATTTTGTTTTATTTTTCCTTCCTTTGCCCTATGTTCATCTGTTTCTCCTTAACCATTTTCTTTTCAACTTATAAGTTTTTTCTATTATAAATAATGCTGTAGTAAAAAATCTTCGTGCACAAAGCTTTACATTAGTCTAGATTTTTTTAAAATGGTAAGTTCCCCAAAATGGACTTTTTGGACCCAATGCATAAATATTTAGAACCTTAATATACATTGTCGACTTGCTTGTGCGAGGGTTTCACCAACTTGCACACCAGCAATTTATGAGTACCTCTTTACCACAGCCCTGTGAAAATGTTTACTTAACATTTTTGCTCTTTAAATAATTTACTCTTTTCCTCCAAGAACACTGATCGTGTGTCTCAGTGAATAGACCTACAATTCTGATGTTTTTTGTGATACATGCACATAAGGACTGATAGTAGAAACTAAGTTGATGACAAGGCTTTGCCTTTCACTAACAAAAGCATGTTTACTTGGAAAGCAGAATCTCAGAAAAAGAAAGATCTGAGAAGAGAATTTGATATGGTTTTAGAGGCAGTCTCTTTGAATCTGTGGGACAGTATTTTGGCTTGAATTTCTCTGTAATTCCTCTGCAAAAAAGAAAATATTCTTAATTTCTTAATTTTAAGCAGAAAAGCATTTCCAACAGAGAGGGAGTAACTTTCTCTCTACAGATATGGGGTCCACATCTCCTTATAGACAACGTCTTCCCAGACGCATGTACAGATGAATATTTCTGATGTGCTTGTTATCTGCTAGCCCAAGAAAGTGACTGTTTAGCAAACTTTTATGAGAGAAGCATGTATTATCCAAATGTAGGTGTGTGTAGCTTATACGTAGGGTCAACTCAAAACATTTATTAAATTCTTCTTGCCAGTTTATACAGATCACAGTGTCAGTTCATGGAAGAGAGGTTTATGTGTTTGCAGAGTTCTTTCAAAGAGTCTGAGATTTGATACATTACATAAAGTAATCCACGTCTTACCAAGTCTGATTTCTGAAATCACTTTTTTCATGGTTTCTGGTTTGTGACACTTGAATAAAAGAGAAAATATAAGTGCTCGATACCATGCAACTGGTATGTTCTGTCTTCCCAACTTTTGGAAAAATCCAGCCACTGCTAATATGTTGAAAGCTAAATTTTGTAGAATGTTAAACATTCATGAAAGAAATGATGAAAGAAAGGATAGGTTTCCTGCCAGCTTTGCGGTCAGCAGCAGTGCTCTGGCCTGATTACTTAAGCCCATGTTTTTCCTAAATCAGTCATGAATCCGTAATTATCAAGTTTTGCAATACTAGGCAATTCTCTTGAGAATAGCAAATGATTTGTAACATTGAGTTGATGGCTTTTTAAAAAAAAGAAATAATTTGGCTCCTCTTGGTGGGTTTCCTTGGGCACTGGGCAGAACCCCTATTGATTTAATGGGGCTTTGTCTCTGGAAGCTTTGCAGATTCATCTTTCCTACACAATCAAATAGCACATATTTGGTTTCTTTCCCCACAAAAATAAGAATGATCCTGGTGTGTAGCGTGTTGGTTTCACTTCCATTCATTTGGCTTAACTATTTAAATCACAATTTAATCCCAAGAAGGGGGGAAGAAGTCACAGATCAAAATCCAAGAATAAAGTTTTTGCTTCATTTAGTTTCTTCTTGCATGTTTTGTGCTGACCTGTTTGATAATTGTTTTCTTCAGCTATAGGATGTTCTCCTTTGTGCATTGGGATTATAGACCTTATAGTTGGGACTTCAGGAAAGTTTTCTCATTCAGTCTCCTCCTTTGTGAAGCTCAGAGGAGTTATAGAATTGATAAAAAGGAATCCAAATGTGGGCATTTTCTCTTACTTGATACTTCCTTTGCCAACATGCCCACATCAACGTAATTACCTTGTTTGGATATGGGCAACGTCGAGCTCAGTTTATCACACACTTCGAAGTTTGTTCTGGCGTGCCAAGTGACACCAGGATTTTAAACAGCTGTTTCTTGGTTTCTAGACCCTCCTGCCATTTCCTCTCTTTGACACCCACGATCCCATGACTGCCTATGTCACCTAAGGAGGACTTCATAACTTTTCTTTGCCCATTCTTTGTTTGTTTCACTTTGGAGATGCTCTCCTCCTGGACACATCATTGGCAACACCTTTGCTTGGACATTCCCAAGGATTTTAATGCCTTAATGTCCAGGAGGTCCCCTTAGTGTGGGCACCAGGAGAGTCTTCATCAGATGAGCCTTTCAAAGTACTCTAAAATCCTATATATGTCTTCTCCAAGGGGCTGCAGTTTTAGTTCTTGAGTTAGCCTTTGTCTTGGGGTGCTTCTTGATTGAAAGCCACCATCTCCTTTACGTACTGATGAATTTTGGCATTCTGAGGTTCTCCCAGACATTCTGACCTTAGGAGTTTGGTCAGGCTCTTGGTAGAAGTTATATATTCCCATGTTTTCTGTTTCCTCACCACCATTCAGTCTGGGCCCTGGTACCCTGAAAGAGCCTAACCTGTGGCTAATCTGCAGCACTGTGACTATTCCCTGGCAAGGGTTCCCAGATTCGTCTATTGTGCTATCAGTTGGGAGCTACAGAAGTTCACACAATCACAGGATTGGAAGGGAGCCTACTGGTCATTGAATGCTTGAGTCACCTCTACAAATCACTGCCAACTAATTATCTAGCTTGACGGGAAACTTACTACCTCCCAAGGCGGTTCATTCTAATTCGGACAGCTCCGACTGGTGGGAAATTCTTTCTCATACCTATTCAGTGTTGATGTGTTTCCCATATTGAGTAAAACAGAATTCCTATTAATTAGGCCCCCCAGAGTCTTTCCAGAGTTGACTTAACCTAATACCTCTGGGAGGAAAACTTATTTGCATTTACAGAACCCGGTGGATGCTGCCTTGTGAAATTCAGAATGTCGCCTTACATCATCAACAGACCTGTAGTGGGCATTTAATATAAAACACTTGTTGAACTAAACTGAATTATTCTCTGAAGAAAGCAGTGATGGCTAACAGTATAGTGCTCTAGCATGCGTCATTCTTTTGGCAGCTACTGCCTTGGGCTCTTAGTTAATTTATATGCACGAGTGTTGTCTATACAGCTAGTTGTTAAACTCCTCAGGGGTATGGACCTGTGTATTATGTGTAGTCTCTAACAAGCTTTACTCATGACCTTGCATTCAGCTAGTGTTTTGCAAGAAAGTGAAAGTGTAAGAATTACTCCTCCTGTCACTGAGTTGCTTTTCTTTCTTGCCCCAGATGATGAGTGGTGGTAGGGGTGGTGGTGGTGGTGGTGGTGGTGGTGGTGGTGGTGGTGGTGTGTGTGTGTGTGTGTTGGCATGAGCCCAGGGCCAACTTTGTCTTATTGAAGGTTTTAGAACTAATCTTACAATAGAAACAAGTTTTCCCAGACCATCCTCAAGAAACTGTTCCTTTTCTGTCTCAGTGCTACAGCATGAGCAGAGCTATGTTAGGGGTTAAATTTTGACACTGGGGTGTTGGTCTGGCAGCCTGACAATCACATACCAGGAACACCCTTCTCCACTCATCGGTCTAGTGCACATTTCCTCATTCTTCAGCCTGCATCAGGAATATCTCTTTGTGGAACCTTCTGGATCTTCCCAGGCAGAGGGATCACCTTTTCTTTCTTGTCCTTGCTATATTCATATTATTGGCTTCTACAGCTCTCTCTTTTGTTATTTTGTGAACTTCTGGAAAAAAGGGGATCGAGTCTCATTTCTCCTTGTCTCCCTATGCCCAGCACAGTGACTGGTGCAAGTAGTGAGATAATGAATATTTTTGAAGGAATGACTATTAAAATAAATGAGTTTTTGTGAGGAGTTGGGAAATGAATTCCCAAGTGTGAGAGAACCCATTTACAACTGAATTTTTAGAATATAGCAGTTTTTGAGGTTGGGTATTGCTTGTTCTGTTTGTATACTCTCAGGGTTATGCCCATGATGGACATGACTGAACGGCATCCTTTCAGTTAACTGTAATGAGGGTCATGCAGTCTGGGATAAGCCATGAGCAGGATCAGGAGCAAAGCAAGGCAGACCCCAGTGACAGGAACCACTATAGCTGTCCTGAGGGAGCACAGGGTGACAAGTAGAGCATGGTATCCCCTGGGTCTGGCAACCAAGAACATATAAGGCAAGCAGTTGGCTTTACAGAGTCTGTTGGAATCAGTGACAAATCCCAAAGATGGTTAAATAAAGTGGTAGGAGAAGTTGAGGAAAAGGTGAACCTCAGGAGTATCCAGTGCTAATTGGTCAGCCAGCATCAGGGAATCTGTCGTCAGGTAAGAGATAGGTGTATGAAGGGGTACTGGCAAGAGCCCAGCAGAACTCTAAACTAGAGGAACACTGGCATAAAGCCATTTATCATTCGTTCAGCAATATATGCTGAATATTTGTGTCCTCCCTAATTAAATGTTGAAACCTCAACCCCAGGGAGGCAGTATTTGGAGGGGGAGCCTTTGGAAGGTGCTTATGTCCTGAGGGTGGTCCTCATGACTGGGATTAGCAGCCTTATAAGAGACCCCATGCGAGGACACAGTGAAAAGACAGCCATCTATGAACCAGGAAGTACATTGTCACGGGACACTAAATCTGCCAGTGCTTTGATCTTGGACTTCCCAGCCTTCAGAGCTATGAGAAATGAATTTCTTTTGTTTATAAGCCACCTGGTCTAAAATATTTTGTTATAGCAGCCTGAATGGATTAAGACAGATGTGTCTTGAAAATGCTTCCAAGAGAAGGTAAATTCCTGATCAGTAGAAAAAAAAGGAAGTTGCCTGGTTATCAGCATCAGAGCACATGATCAGGGTTGGACTAACTCCTGTGACAAATATGAATTCCTTGTTATGGGGCTAGAGCTTCTTTAAATACCTTCTGTTTCTAATCAGAATATATCCTAGAGTCAGGCCGGGGCCAAGCTTCCAGGGCCGAGTATACCCAGCTGTGGCAAGAAGAAGGTCTGGGGCTGGCTACCAAGGAGGGCTTGATAAACGTCTCTTGACCGAGAACTGCATCTAGCCTGTAATTGTCCATTAAACCATTAAATATAGTTGACTGGCTACACCAAATTGTGGTACCACATAGCAGAGGGGAAGAAACACTGGTTTTAATACCACCTTTTCCTGAAAAATACTCCATACTTACCAAAATACTTTCACATTTCACTATTTCATGAGACTCTAAAATTCTTTGATATAGGCTGGGGTGGGTACATGAAAGCATTAACAGTTTATACGAATCCCCTTACTTCTGGTTATCTAGTGGTAGGAGCAGAACTGTAACTATGAGCTCCTTATTGCTAAGTCGCGGCTCTTTTCCGCAGAACACTGGTTTGCCGTGACATCCCCTGAAGGACCGTGTTCATTGAGAATTCAGTCCAGGTTTAGTTGGTTTCTCGGAAATAGGACCCAGCTGGGTCCAAGCATTCAAAAGGATACTCTTGGCGATAATGGTGACCCAAGTATTGTTTAAAATACTTGATTTAAGGCACTTGGGTGGCTCAGTGGGTTAAGCCTCTGCCTTCGGCTCAGGTCATGATCCCAGGGTCTCGGAATCGAGCCCCGCATCGGGCTCTCTGCTCAGCAGCGAGTCTGCTTCCCCGCTCTCACTCTGCCTGCCTCTCTGCCTACTTGTGATCTCTCTCTGTCAAATAAATAAATAAAATCTAAAAAAAAATACTTGATTTAAGAAATATGCTTTAGTTTTGATTAAGTGGGTTATTTAAAGGAGGTCTCCTTAAATGTACTGAAGCAAATTAGGCCCTACCAGAGATTAAAAAAAAAAAACAAAAAACAGTTTCTAGTAAAAATGTTCCCATTTTTTTTTTGTGATTTCACCATGCTTTTGAATTGCTGAGTTCTTCTTCCTTTTTTTTTTTTTTTTTAAAAGATTTTATTTATTTATTTGACAGAGATCACAAGTAGGCGGAAAGGCAGGCAGAGAGGAGGAAGCAGGCTCCCTCTGAGGAGCAGAGAGCTGAGCAGAGAGCCCGATGTGGGGCTTAATCCCAGGACCCTGGGATCAAGACCGGAGCCATCCAGGTGCCCTGAATTGCAGAGTTCTTATGATGGTCTAAATATTATTCTGAACTTTGAGAACATGGCAATAGATAAAAGAGACATAATTTCCTTTGTCATTGGGCTGTGCCCTAGTTGGGGAGAGGGTGTTTGAGGAGAAACTTTACAGAAACCAAGTAAAATATAAAGTATGTCAGATGTTGATAAATGCAAGACGAGAAAAATACAGCAGGGAATGGGGACAGGATATGTGGGAATTGGGAGGGGTTGCATTTTAAAATAGGATGATTAGGGAAAGCCCCACAAAAAACTTGAAAGAAATACATATCTGTGTACAAATTCAAAGTAGAAAACATCCAAACTAGCTATCAGTAATTGTTAGTGAGGACACACACAACAACAACCTAGCATTTACTTCTCAAATTAACTCCCAACTCTATTCATCTAAAAAAGTGAAATAAATTTGACTTTATGTTTTTTGTAGAACTATAAGGATACGGAATTTAGCTATCACTAATCTCTGCTTTTTGTTTGCAGACCTCCCACTGTTTAGCTCAGTGATAAAATTCCACAATAAATTTGACTTGAAAGATTTCAGGATATCACAAAAATGAGAATGACGAATGAAGGCTATGAGATGAGGCAAATATTTGGCAAATCCTGTAAAGCACTTAGGACAGGCTTTATTAAGTGTAGAAAATTGAGATGATTATTACTGTTTTTATTTTTATCTGGGGTCAAACAAAATTAAAATAAAACCTCTTCTGTGGGTTTCCAAATTAGCCTAACGATTTATTGGTCTCCAAAGATCTTTGTAGACGGTCATTTTGGCACAAAGTTCTAAAAGAGGGCTCTCTAGATCTGGAAAGAAGTTAGAAAATAATTTGTTTAAAAACAAAACAAAACAAAAGTCCCAAGAAACACCATGAGAGAATGTTCTGTGACCTATTGAGGATCCGGTTGAAAGGTGCTATCAGTGATCTATGGCTGGCTGGGCCCTAAAATGTCCAGTTTGTCCTGGTTTGGAACTGCAAAGATCAAGGAGGAAATGTTGTAGCTGCCCTCTTGTGGCCAAATTGGAGGTTTTTGCCTCTGTCTCAATACTTGCAGGAAACGATATCTGCCCCATCCCCCAACCCTTGAGCTATTCATGAAATAATGTAAGAGCATTAAAACATTCCAGGTTTTCAGATGGGCTCCACAGATCTTTGCTCCAAAGCAAGACCCTGCAAATCGGTCAACATATATTTTCAGGTTAAGCAAAACCCCTGGTTATTGGTAGATTATATTAATATTGTGGCCCCTCCACCATTCCTCAAGGGGAAGTCATGGGTGATTCCTGAGAGGCTATTAAAGATGAACTCCGCAAGTCTACAAGTACTTTTTGGGGGAATTGCAGAGATAGATATAAGAATAACGAGAAGGGCTTTGGTACCTGTCAGCTGAATAATCAAGGCTAAGTCCCTTAACCTGAGAGCTTAGACTTCAGTGTCCTCATATGTAAAACAGAAGAGTTCAAAGGCAGCTTCCAATATCCTCATTAGCTCTAAAACTCTGTAAAAATGTGAGTTGATGAACATGGCAAGCTACTTTTTAGTCCCTGGGATTTCTTTCAGGTTAAGTGGCTTCATGGTTAGTGAACTGAAGAGCCGTGGGGAAACTATATGATGAAACCTTTGAAAATTTCAGGGCTTCAGAGAGGTTTGTAGAACTGCCCCATTGGTCTTCTGAGTTAATTTTTCAGTTTATTCATATAAGTACTGAATTTATTAAGTATATTCTATGTGCTGTGCCTTATTCTAGGTGGAAATAATACAACAGTGATGAAAATAGGAGAATCCTTGTCTTCAAGGAGCTTATTCTTCGCAAAAAAATAAATTCCATCATTTTAATGTATCTTTACATAGTTTCCTTTTATGTTCATATGGTTCTGAAAATAATAAGAGGACCTGCCTTAAACTTTAAATACTTCTATCCATCTACTAAGTGAAATTGGCTCAAAGCTTACCACAACTCCCAGTAAACTTGAGCAGGACTGGTTCTGGAATAAAAAGTTCAAGGTAAGGAAAAAAAATGTGCCTTTTGGTGAAGCTTCTAATGGAAGAGGTGCCTGGTTATGCTTTGGTCATTCTGAAAACTATTCTTTCATGGGCCTTTTTTGTTTTTGTTTTTGTTTTTAACATAGAAGGAACTTCTAATAGGTTCCGTATCTTTTTGGAAAATGCCTTTTCTGTGTCTTGGCTTCACATTTATGCCATGCTGTGGAATGGTTAATTAAAAAGCAAGATTGCATTTTAAGTGATCCATAATTTTGTTTAAAATTTTTATATTATCAGGGTAAGATTATTTTCTTTATTTTTTCCCTCTTCAAGTCCTTGTGCATGCTCTTATGTTTAGAGAAATCACCATAAGTTTTGAAATATTAATTGTTTTGGATGTGAGAAATCTTAAGCTAAACATTACTAAAATCAAAGTTGACTTATGTTATTTGTTATAAGGATATACACATATGTACTATGACCAGGTTACAGGGTCCTGATAAAGATGATTATTTCAGACTACAAGACATTCTGAGAGGACCTTTTGATGACAGAGATTTTTTTTTCCTGTTGCCTTGGTATTTTCGGAATATCTTACACATCATCTACTATATGTGTCTTTGTTAAGTTAGAGTCTGGTTAGATAGAACATTTGAACTCTACTCAACTTGGCAGTGTAAAGAGCCTGGAGTCCAATGATTTGTCTTTAGGGCGGTGTTTGGGGAATAACAAAATATTTCAGAATCATTAAGGGTATCAAGAGGGAATTTGGGAGTGGTTGAAATGCTTTGTGTACTTCTAAGAAAGCAGGATGGGAGAGATTAGAGGAGGAAAATGGTTTTTAAAATTTCACTTAGTGATTTGTAAATACAATAAGCATTATTGTAGGTTCATAATAAAATAAAATGATTATAAACTGGTAAAAAGATGAGTTTATTCTGATCTCAGTTTAATAAAACTGGGTCTAATAAAATTGAGAAGGTAAGAAAAAAACAATTCAGATGTTACAAAGACAGGGTCATTGGAGAGTAATATTAGAACTCCCTCTTGGGCAAAGATATATCTGTAAGGAAGACTTTTAAATACAGGGTGTGTGATATCATTTTGGTACAAATGGTGATGCCATTTGTAGAGCACTTCTTTAAACAGGATTTTTAGGTTGATAGGCTCTGAGGAAGGTGATATGAAGTCTTAGGAAGAACATAGACTAGATTCAGAATATGCTGGGTCAGTTGGCTGTGTGGTCTTGGATAACTTTTTGGTCTCAGTTTTTTTCCTTGTAAATTGAAGTGATTCCTCTTCACTCATAGACTTATACAGAGAAGGTTCCATGACTTCCCCTTCCCATATTTTCCAGGTTTCTAGGAGAGTTTTGCTATATATCTGCCAGTTCTCCAAGATCATGCAAATCACCAAAGCTTAAGAGCTAAAAGAAGAAAAAGATGGTTTAGAAGTTGTTGCTTGAATTAAGTAGTACATGAAAATTTAGACTACCTTGTCAAGTTACGCCAAACAAAGAAGGATGTTTTTAACATTGAAAGCAAATGGTTCTTCACCTCATGGCCTAAACGGAAACCTATATTTTTTGCTTTTTGTTTAGGTGTGGAAATGTGGAGATGAATGGCAGGGGTTTACAAATCTTGCACATATGGCTTGAAAGCTGGTCCACCATACATAAGTGGTTGTGATTTTAATGTAGTTGTTGATTGTTTTTTACTCAGACTTCTTTCCTGCATTCATTTGTTCCTTCATGTAGTTCAAACATATTGAACATAGTTCCTGTGTTTTTATGGACAAGGCTCTATTTAGAGAACTGCCTCATTCAAGTTAAAATATATGTGCAGGTCAGAAGTGAAGCAGAGGCTACCTAATACCAGTGTGAACACCGGTGACTATGCCGAATAGGAGAACACATGTTTAGTCTAGAGAGCAGTCATCAGTCAGTGGCTTATTGCTACAAGGTTGTGGGCTGCATATTGCCAAATTTTCCAATTTTTGTTTAAAAAAGAGTTTATTTGAGAGAGAGAGAGAGAGAGAGAAAGCAGGGGGAGGGAGAGGGACAAGTAGACTCTGCTCTGAGCACAGAGCCCATCATGGGGTTAATCCCATGATCCTGAGATCATGACCTGCACTGGAATCAAGAGTGGGCTGTTCAACTGACTGAGCCACCCAGGCACCCCAAGATCTTCCAAACCTTTTTGAGAGAAGTCATAAGGGTAGGCTCTAATGTGGACTCTCCTGATTGTTAAAATACTGCCAACCATACAGAGCCCATTACCTGAGGACTACCAGGTTGTATACTCAGATTGCAGAGGCAGTTAGCTCCTTTCTCATGATCTGCTTCCTGACAGTGTGATGGTTAAGAGCTAGATACGCCAGGCATGAATCACACTGTGTATGACCTTGGCAGGTTACTTAGCATCTCTGAGCCCGAGTTTCCTTATCTATGAAATGGAGATGATAGTGCATATCTCAGAGGGTTTGGGGGGGAAGAATCAAAGGAGTTAAAATGTGTAAGTGCTTAGAATGATGCCTGGGATGTAGCAGGTGATATTGAAGTGTTTAATATTATTAGTACTTCTTTCATGTCCTCTCATTAAAGAGGCCACACCCCTCTTCCTGTGAGGTCTGGGAAGAGAGGAGGAAAAATGAAAAGGGAAACAAGCCTTTATTGTGTACTCGGAATTATGCCAGGTGCTTTGTGTGACATTTTCTCATTTAATCCTCATGCAGACTCTTGATATGAATTTCATTCCCATTTTATAGTACCGAGAACTGAGACTCTATGAGATTCAGTGGCTTGTCCAAGGCAGAGCTGGGATTTGGATTTAAGTGGATCTGATTCTAAAGCTCATTTTATATCAGAGAGCTTACCATTCTTCTTGACCCAAGGAGATTTGTAATTGGATGCCTGGCTTGAAATTCTTCATAAAACGTTTTAAGAGAAATTGCCTTCTAAATGAATCTGCTTGGGTCCAGATGAACTAGGGGGACTGTTGTTATCCATAAACCCACACACCTCTCCCCCAGGCAAGCATGAGCTCCTTAAGGGCAAGGACTAGGTCTTCCCTCTCTATGGAGCTGCCAGTATATTCAATGAGCACAAAGGTTTACAAAGAAAGAAAGAGGGACTCAAAATAGGAGGATCTCAACCTACAGAGTTTTGAAGAGTCTGAACTCGACCTGTGGTAACAAATTAATTAATTACTGCACTAAAAGCTGCTGGACGTTAAAGAACTTTTACCTTCCCTTCCAGCAGGGTTCCTTCTGGTGTCAATGAATAGAATCAGAGTGGAGGGCAGAGTGGAGGTGTTGTGAAGGGAAGGAAGTAGGGAGGAAGAAAAGAAAGTGGAAAATCTGTCTGTTTAGATAAAGAGAGCAGGGGTGTGAAAGGCAAAAGCCATCAAGCAAACTTCCTGTCAGCTGCACACAATGAACTTGGGCTCGATGAACTTCCCAAATCAGGACAGAGTAAAAAAAATCACACACAACAGTTTCTTTGGAAAGCCCTTTTCACCTCCACACGCTCTGCTGAAAACTGCTTTTGTTTTTGGTAGATGGAATAAAAGAGTATGGGAAGTTTACTTAAAAGGATATCTGCTATTATAAAACACATGAAGTCTTTCCCAATTAGGACTTAAGTCACATCCATCTACAACTCTGAAGCAGGAAAACACGAACATCTTTCTGCTGGCTGGTAATGTGTTTTTAAAGGATTTCAATTTCTCTTCCATATGAGAGGTTTGAACATCCGCAGATCATGCTAATCCTTGCCTCATTGACTCAAATGAGTTAGAAGTCAGTGAAATTACAAAACCACAAACTAAATGATTAATAGGTCTGTTTTCAAGAATCAAATGGAAAACAAGCAGGCCAATAGAACTGTAGTTCCCATTCTGTCCCTTGATCACTTTGATCTCTCACTAGAGCAAAGGGACTGTCAGATCCTCACTGTCACATGGCAGCTCTTCTTCACTCTGTCCAGATGGAGTGCCAGGGCTACGAAGGCCACACTGTCCCACCCCAGGGGTCAGGCGGCCTCACAGATGGGCCTTTGGAGCTAATCCAGATGCAGAGCAACACTGAGCCCATCCATCCGGAGTCAAGCATCCATGTCTGAATGAATGTCCCTCAAGTGCTCTTTAATAGGCTTAATCTGGCAAGTTACTAAACCTCTCTCCCTCCCAATTCCCTCACCTGTGAAATGGGAATAAGTTGAGAACTAGCTTCACATCTTTGTGATGATCAAATGAGATTTACTACCTGTAAAACACAGCAGTGACTAGCAATGCTCATTAATATTTTAATATTTTTAAAATAATAATAATATCTGTTAGAGCTGATATTGATCATAGGTGTAGGTGATCATATTTGTACTAGAAATAACTTGTTTCAAAATGCTCTAACTTTGCAAATGATTTTAAAAGGCCTTTGGTGTGAGAACAAGTACCTTTATTCACCACTCTCTGAAAATTAGCCATGTCTAGTATAGTCAGACTTTTATATCTTACTGTAAATTACCCAGACTTTCAAAATGGTCTTGTTCCTTACAGGGAAAAATGGTGTAACTATATAGTAATTCAATGGGGATAAAACAGTGGTTGATTAGATGAATTAAACATGACTTTAAAAAAAATAAATCAAAGGGGTGAAATTTGCTTTGTTGAAGAATAACTTTGTTCTACACTTTTTCTCTATACTAGGTTATTTTTCATTTTCACTACATGGGATAAAAAATTGACAGGCCCAAATTAAAATTTTACAAAGCTTTGTTTCCTAGTTCATACCATAAGGTGTTTTTTGATCAGTGGAATGCATCATTATCAATTCTCAGGGGCTATATTTTAGACATTTTCCTATATCACATTATTGTAGGTAGGAGAACTGATTAGCATTATGGTGACAAAGCAGAATTCAGAATTATGCTTTATAGCCACACTTAAAATATGTTCCATCTTCAGGGTCTTCCTTTGGTAATGTTGGGATGGTGCAGTATAGTTTAGCAAAAGGCCACAGGCTTTAGCACCAAAGGGACTTGTATTTGAATCTCATATATACCACCTATTATTGAGTTTTGAATGTATTAAGTCTTCTAATAAATTTATGGAATAAATGGTTTTCAACTTCAGTATGGCCCAGAATCACCTAGAAGGGATGTTAAAACACACATTGTGGACACCACCCCCAGGATTTCTGATTGAGTAGGTTTTCTGTTTGGTCTAAGAAGTTGCGTTTCTATTTTGTTTTCACATAAATATGGCAATGATGCTGGTCTGAGGACTATACTTTAAGAACCGGTAGGATGTGTTATATGTAATAAATAAGGTTCAGAAGGTTTCAGTTGGGCCAGAGTTTCCATATCTCTAAATGGGAAGAGTAATGACTTTCAAGATTTTCTGTGAAAATCAGAGATATTGTGTAGAGTAAGCCAGCACTTACTGGGCAGTTGATAAATAGTAGATATTATTCTCTGGAGTTGGACAGCCCTGGATTCAAGTTCAAGGGCTGACTGATTGCTCATTGAATGACCCATTGTAAACTCCATAACTTCTCAAAATGTCATTTATTTGTAAAGTGGATGGTATGGTCTCAATTGTATTCCCCCCAAATCCATATGTTGAAGCCATAACCCCAATGTGATGGTATTTGGAGATAGGGCTTGGGAGATAATTGGAGAAGTCATGAGGGTGGGGACCTCATGATGGGATTAGTCTTATGAGACCAGAGAGCTTGCTTCCTCTCTCTCTCTCTCTCTCTTTCTCCACCATGTGAGGACACAGCAAGAAGGTGCCCATCCGAAAATCAGAAAGAGAGCCCTCATCAAGAATCTAATGGCTGGCACCTTGATCTCATTCTTCTTCAGAACTGTGAGAAATTCCTGTTATTTAAGCCATTTTATATATTTTGTTATGGCAACCTAACCTAATGCAGTGGACATAATCCCTACCCTGAAAAATTAGGGAGATAGATATGTATCTATCTCCCTAATTTACACACAGTAATACAGATATATATCTGTATTACTGTGTGTACAGCACTTGGAACAGTGCTACCTGTAATAAGAGGAACCAATGAGTATAAATGGTATTATTTAATAATTGCATTCATCATTATGCCCTTGCTTCTAATTCTTTTGCAGGATTTCTCCTCATGTTAACTTTGCTAAACACTCCTCAAATCTGATGATAAAACGATTGCAGGGTATGTGGATGAGATGAGAAGTGTGGAAGACTAAATCACATCATTGCCTTTCAACTTTGTTGCCACAGATTAATTTCTATCCCAGCATCTCATCTTTGGACCAGCACATATTTATATAAGAACAACAAGGCTATCAACCTTCTTTCTGGGTTCAACCTATCCAAGAGAATAAGTCCTCTCACGTGGCTCATTTTCTGGTGACGATCCTTTTGTCAGAGCGCAGTTGTCTCCTGGGTGGTATCTTGCACATGTGTTTTCCATTAAAGTAGCAACTAAAGAGTGGCAGCTGTGAATCTTTCTGGCTGGAGCTCATATTCTGTTTTCTTCTTTTGTAATTAGCCTAGGGTAGAAGTTTTTGGAGGAAGGGAGGGGGAATCTTCTTTGTGAATTGAAAATTGGACTTCATGCATATGACATTGGGTTAAATTGCTCAAACTTAGCTGTGATGAAAACTTTCCCCGGTTCTCCCTCTCTCGTTAAAATTTCCTCATTTATAAGTACATTTCTCAGGCTTTACATTGCTACAGTTTTCAAGCATCTAATTTTGATTAAAACATTATGTTAAAGTATTGAAAATATGATTGAAGTTTTAAAAGTGAAAAGAAAAGAAGACAGATGCCTCTGATTTTTTAAGGACTATTTTATCGTGGTGAATAATACTGTTGGAATCATCTATATATGTAGTAAAATTCATAGACATGAATGAACAAGCTATTTGGGGGTCACCTTTAATAGTTTTTATTATTTTACTTATGAGAAAAGACATTGTGTATAACCATTATTGAAAAAGTTGGGCAGTTTCTTATTAAGTCAAACATATATGTACCATGTGACTCAGTAATTCTACTCTTGGGTATTTACCCAAGAGAAACCTTATACTCAGATGCTTCTAGAAGTTGTATTCGTAATTGCCCAAACTGAGAGTAACTGAAGTATCCTTCAGTGAGTGAATGGATAAACAAACTGTGATACATTCATACAATGAAATACTCCTCAGCAGCGAAAAGGAGTAAATTATCAAGACAAGGAACAATTTGGATGAATCTCAAAAGCATTTCTGATGAGTGACACGTTACATAACAAAAATTATATGACGTTCTTGAAAAGATAAAACCATAGTGACAGAGGACAGATCAGTGGACTGCCAATAGTTTATAAATTAGTAGCACCAGGGAATTTGGAGGGTGATAGAATTGTTCTGATCAGCAGTGGTGGTTCCATGTCCCTATATATATAGAAAAATTCATAGAAGTATACATTAAAATAAGTCAATTTTACAGTGCTAATTAAAAAGAAAAAAGACTGGTGGTGGGAGTGGGAAGATATTATGCCTCTTCCAGGAATATAAAAAATTATCCCAATATGGTATGCAGTGAGGTATTTAAGTGTGTGTTGAGTCAAATCTATTATGGAATTTCTATACAGGTAGGAAATGTCACAGAGATATTAATTTGTTTATTTGTTTTTAGAGAGAGAGAGAGAGAGCAAGAGTGAGTGCGAGCAGGGGCAAGGGCCAAGGGAAAGGGAGAGAGAATCTTAAGCAGGCTCCACACGGAGCTCAACTTGGGGCTCGATCTCACAACACTGAGACCATGACCTGAGCCCAAATCAAGAGTTGGATGCTTAACTGACTGAGCCACCCAGATACCCCATAAAGAGATTTATTTTTGATTATTATGCATAATGAAGGGAAGGAGAGAAGATGGGTTCAGTATTACCCATGGTTTCTCATACAATAACTAAAAATTGTGAGACAACATAATGAATTAACAAGACTCATAAATTTTTTTTTGAAATCTGTAATCCTCACCAATTATTAACTTTCTGATCTCCATTACATTTTCAAAAATGAATTGCAACTGGATTCTGAGATGCTTGAGATGGGAAGTAGTTGGGTGAAAAGTGGGAGTTCACTTTCCTTTATACTGTACATCAGCTATTCATATCCTACCATCTGAAACTAATTTGTTTTGTGTGATTTATTCCATAAAGTTGATGGAGTAAACAATGCATGCACAGTTCCTCAGATGTGTATTCAGCAGGGACGTGCTTGCCTGTGTATGATTTTCAGCTTTCTCAGAGCTTTCAGAAATACCATCCAGCACATGGGGTGTCATGTGGGTTCTCGGAGGGCCTATGATTTATAGACTCAGGTACTTGCGTGTGTCTGTGTTGTTTTTTAATCTGTGACTGATGTGATACGGGCCATGGTCCCCATTCCCAAATTATTCCTATGTCCAGTTCAGTGAGTTAATAATGGGGAACAGACACGTCTACTCTATGTCTCTGTTCCCAATAAGCAGAACGAGATTGGGACTGTTTAGTCAAATGGATGAGAAGTTAAAGCATTGTGCTTTGTCACTTGCCTCCTAAGGAAATGAGAGGTACCTCAGATGGTGCATTTTCCACAGATGCACTTAGTTGCTGGGTGTGGCCTGACTTCACTTCCGTGATGTGGATACAAAAGCATTTCACAAAGTTTCTCAAACTCTTCTACCTTCCATTCTTATGGCCAGGAGCTTTGCTAAGTGATGGCATGATATAGAGGAGTCCTTCTCACAGTCCTTCCCATGGACCTCACAAATTTCTTCACAGTCCTTCTAATACAAGCAAGTCCTTATCACACTACATGTTCTAAACTGCATTTTCCCTCCTTTAAGGAGAGGCTATACTAGAGCCAATATGGGTCACATCTGGTGCTATTTCTCCCCCAAATGCATATTTTTGTTTTGTCCCCATAATTAAATTCAAGCATTACTTAAATATTTCTCTTCTGATTCCATATGCCATCATTGTCACTTTAAGATAGAGTACAAATAATGTCTTAGAACATTAGTTCTAGAAATATACTTTTGAGTTTCTCCTTGTAGTGAAAGTACTTCTTCTCCAGGAATCTTCTGGCTTACACTTGAACTTTGGCATGTGGTTCCCTCTTGCCTTACATTCTTAGAGGCTATCAGTCCTTATGTTATTCAAAAGTATTTTTGGAACATCTTCTATATATCAGGCAGTGTTCTAGGTATTGAAGAAATAAGATAAAGTCACAGGCTTCTTGGAGTGAAGAAGAAATAGAATCAACAAGGAGATACAAATAATTTCAGAGTGCTAAGAAGGAAATAAAACATACCATAGAGCAAATGTGTGTGTAAAAGTGGGAAGATTGCATTATCTTACACAACAGGTGGTCATGGAAGAACTCTTTGAAGAGTTCACATTTGACCTGAGTCTGGAAATAAGAAGCAGGCTGTGTAAAGATTGAAGAAAGAACATTCTAGAGCAGGTTGTTTAATCCACTGGGCACTGCACTCTTCATGTTTGAGGAATGGGGATGAGAATTGCCTCTCTTACCATTTTACTTAATATTCCACTTAAGGAATTATTTCTTCTCCTTCAAGCCTTGGGCTGGGTGGGATCAGAGATCCTAAGATCCAAGAAAGTATCCACTTCTTCATATCCACTTCCACCAGGGAACCAAAGTCATAATTCTGTGAAATTGGAGGTTGCTGCAGTTCTGGTTTCTATAACTGGTCATAGGCCTATGTTGATAATCATAACATCAATTCTAGTCCTTACTCTCTGCCAGAACCTTGGCTGGTCAGGAATTTTTATCAGGTGGTGTGAATCAAATGTTGGTGCCTACAGGACACAAGGCCTTGATGATCTTATCTTTATTGCATCCCCGCTCTCTCTACTGACCAGTGTTTCTGTGCTTGGGAGTACTGTGGTGTGTTACAGCAAATCCCCTGTGTTCCAGACATAGTCTTCCTTGCCCCTATTGTGTAGCAGCAACACAATTTTCCCTTGGTAATTGAGGCCAATCACCTTGGACAGTACAAAGAAGTGCATGTTGGTGTAGTGGTTTAAAAAGCCCCAAGGAAACTTAGTGCTCAGCTTAACAGAACTATATTTGAACAAAAATTGTTTCCTTTCCTTCCTTTTTTCTGCTACCTCATTTGAAGAGTACTGGTGGTGACTAACTTTACAATTTAGGTTTGAGGTAGGTGTAAACTGAATTAACATCACACTCAGCATCAATACAATGATTATAGGTAGTTTTGTGGCAACTATGATAGGTACCTGAGTTTTTCATCCAGATAAAGGACAGGAGATGATGTTGAGGAACAAAAGTGATGAATTGTACTGGAAATTTAGCATTTACCTTTCCATATATACTTTCTACTCTTTTGTGTGCCAGTAGGTTTACCTCTCAGACTCTATGGGTTCTTTTGCCTTTTGGCATCCAGGTGAGTTTAGCCAACAGGAGACACTAGATGGAACTCAAAATGCAGGAGGAAGAAGGAAGTTAGACTATTTTTAACTAAACTCCCATACCCAACCATGCTATCTAGGATTTGATAGTGGCTTCTTCTCTCTACCTGAGGCATACACACACACACACACACACACACACACACACACACCCTTCCTGTTAGTGGCTCCTTTCTTAGGTTCCATTTCTGGTGATCACTCACTCTACTTTAGTCCCTTCAGGACTAGGTATGGTTAAAAGTCCTTGGATCCTTCAAAGTCTCTGGGTTCTCTAACCCTCTATAGGCCTTTGTGAAGTTCCTTCAATTACCCTTCAGAATATCTATCAGGTTCCTACTGGAACTTTGACTCCTAAATATAGGGAGCAAATTGTATGGCATAAAATGGAGAAGGCAGACAGTAGGCAGCAATAAACAGCTTTTATTATATTGCAAATTTAATAGGAAATTGAGGATTTGGGGCAAGGGAGTCATGTGCTTTCCTCCTTTTCAGAGTATCTGTTGTTCATATGTGTATGGAGGTTCTCTCAGTTGTAGTCAAGCCTCATCTCTATATAGCCCAGGGCAATGACATCATTACATATACTTGAATTATATTCTGCATTTTAAAAATTGAGGTATAATTGACACATGTTGTATTAGTATAATATGTAATGATTCAATATTTGTATATAATGCAAAATTATTACCACAATAAGTCTAAGTCATGCCCCCTGTGTTTTTAACAATTACTCCAGCTATCTAGGGAGAGATTGTATTTGAGAAACACATAAACACACAGCAATAGTAATAAATGAATGATTATTATATTAATGGCTAACATTTGAGTGCTTATTTTATCCCACACACTGCCTTAGGCGCTAAATACATATTCTTCTCTCATCTTCATAACCTCCTCATGAGGTTATTATTTACATTTTGCAGATGGGAAAACTGAGGCATAAGAAGTCAAGCCACTAGCCAAATAACAGTAAGTAGTGGAGCATTCTGACTCTAGAGTCTTCTCTCTTAACCATTAAGTAGGCATTCTGTAGCCCAGTCAAGTTGACACAGAAAACTATCACAGTTCACCCTTTGTCAATGCGGCCACCCATGAGCATCTCCTTAATCCATACTTAATCTCCAGATAAATATAATAACAAGGTTATCATTTCACCTAACATGACAGAGCTATCCTGCATATAACCCAAAAAGCACAAACCCCTTCCCCAGAAGAATTAGGCCTTTGAGTAAAGTTTACTCTTCTTGATATCCTATAACTTGGGTGTTACAATGTAAAATTAGCAATACTTCTTATGTTACATGATAAAGGAACAAGAGAGAAAACAAAAATATATGTGTATTTTGTAAATAGAAAGCATATATGTATATGTGAATACATATACACAAACATAAGAAAATAAGGAGGAAATTCTCATGACAATTGCTGTGTTCATTTCTATAACTGATTATGTAGTTAAGCTCATATTTATAACTACCTTCTTCTATCACCCATTCTGTATTTTCTGCCTTCAGGAAGCACCTCAGCTGGTCATGGTTCTTTACCTGGTGGGATGACCCAAACCTTCTTACCTAAAGGGTCTGAGACATTGATAGTCTTGCCTAGATCATTGTTGTAGTTTTCCATTAACTTGGGGTACGGTAATACTAAAAGACATATGAAGGGATATCTTGTATTCTAGATATATTCTTCCTTTCCTTCATTGTGGAGTAGCAACCTAATTTCTCCTTGATAGTGAGGATCAATCACCCCAGCCAGCCCAGTAATTCTCTTCCTCGCCTCTTGATACAGAGGCAAGGGAAGTTCAAGTGGCTGGGCAACAGTCTTCACTTCCAATTCAATGGAAATCATTGTTGTGTCTCTTGGTGGAAGCATTCCTCCCTTTGGAACAAAGACCTCTAGGCCAGCAGAGCATAAGGTCATGGGAACAGGAAACAAAACTTCTGCTAGTGGGTTGCTAGGGGTGATAGTGAGTGCTACCACTCCCTTTTTCACCCCTTGATTCCTGGACTGGAGAATCCTGGCTATGGGAGAAACAAGACCACATATGGTTGCTGATTTAGAGTGCATACAGCCTTCTGGATAGCCTTGCTCCAGTCCTACATGGTATTACCAGCTGAGGTAACTGAGTCTTCAAAAGGTCATTGCACCATTCTGTCAGGAAAACTGCTTTGGGATTGTGTGGAACATAGTAAAACCACTTAATTCCATGAGCATGGGTCCATTGCTATACTTCTATTTCTGTGAAATGAGTCCCTTGCTCAGAAAAAATGCTGTGTGGGGTAACATGATGGCGAATAAAGCATTCTAAGCCCCCATGGATGGTAGTTTTGGCAGAAGCAATGCATGCAGAGAAGGCAAATCTATATCCAGAGTAAATGTCTATTCCAGTAGGAAGAGAAAGCTGCTCCTTTCACAGTGGTAATAATCCAATGTAATCAATCTGTCACCAGGTGCTTGTTGATCACCCTAAGGAATGATGACATACTGAGAACTCAGTGGCACTCTACTGCTGGCAGATTGGGTAATCAGCAGTAGCTAGGCTGGCCATGATCAATAGAAATCCATATTGCATGGGTGCCTGGGTGGCTCAGTGGGTTAAAGCCTCTGCCTTCAGCTCAGGTCATGATCCTAGGGTCCTGGGACTTAGGCCCCACATCGGGCTCTCTGCTCAGTGGGGAGCCTGCTTCTCCCTCTCTCTCTCTCTGCCTACTTATCTGTCAAATAAATAAATAAAATCTTAAAAAAATAAAAGCCCATATTGCCAAGCCCATGCAAACCCTCCATCCTTTACACCATGGCTACTTTTTTTATAAGCCCATTGGGTGATAATGAGAGTGGCTGGAGAAAGAGGTTGACTGGTATCCACAGAATGGGTATCTTATCCACTTGATTATTAAAATCCTCCTCAGCTGAGGTCACCCTTAGGTGAATATTCATATGCGACATAAATATCTTCATGGTTTTTTTGCCCATTCAGATAGGTCTATTCTCATACCTCTTCCCCAAATTTCTCTGCCACCAGTATTCTAATATTCCTTCCAAATCCTTGACCATCCAGCCAAATCATTTGCCACAGGTGATGAACCAATATATTTATATTTCTGGCCTTTTCTTCTTCCAAGCAAAGTGAACAGCCAGGTTCTGACCACTGGGAAGATTTCCCTTCATTGCTATCCTTCGAAATGTCCCAGAGACTGCAGTGTTGCAACGGTCCACTTTTGGGTGATGTGTGCATATCATGCATAATAATCTGTAAACCGGACTTGAGTCTTTTTGTCCCCTGTTAACTGGTTATAGGAACTCTCCATGAAGCTATACAGGAGAGAAAAGTCAGTGTAGCAGGAAGTGGGACCATGGGAATTTGGGCCACTTCATATAATTTGTTTGTGTCTTTAGGGCCTGCTTAGGCCAGATCATATATATATATATATATATATATATATATATATATATATATACACACACACATATATATATATACCTTTTCTGTTTGATAACTGAGTGCTATTGAGCATGCCCAACTTTATGGCTTGCTGGATCAGATTAACACTCAGTTTTCATGAGTTATCTCGGGTCACATGGTAACTTAGTCATCCATGGTAGAGCATCAGTTTCTACCAAGGTCCAGTTGCAGGCCAAAATCTATTACTCAAAGGAGAATAGTTATTTGGGGAGCTTGGTAGGGCTTTGAACCAAAGTCCTAAGGGACTGCACTGTGACTCACTTATAGGGATATGCCAAAGGCTCCAAACAACATACTTATATGCCACTGACACTTCAGGCACCATTGGATCTGTGAACCATATGGCCCATGATTGATTAGCCAATGCCATGGTCTACATGAGTTAGACTATTCTGATTGCCCCTCTGAATCTGCTGTCCCTTATGGGAACCATGCTTACCTTGCCTTTGGCAGCTGTCATCACCCAGGATCCAGTTATTCCCCTCATATTTAGGTTCCCTCAGTGCAGTGACAGCAGTTCCCACTATAAGATCTGATTTATTGAGAAGAGCTCTTCAAGGATCTAAGGTTCCCTCATGAATTTATAGGTCTTCTGGACCCTCCCACGGTAGGTGAGCAGGTCTTAAATGACAAATCCACTCTAACATTCCAATCTCCCTAAGTCTTTGAACCCTTCCTTTACATTAAACCAAGATAAGTCTATCTTTCTAACTCACCCATTGATGTATGTAGACCACTTTTTGGTCCATGTTTTAGCCAACCAACCAAACTGTTAGGGCTCTTTCAACTCTCCATTCTGTAACATTAAATTGAAATCTCTATTTAGTGAATTCATATCAATAAATTTGGCCTGATTCAACTTTATGTTCCTTAAAACATTATTCTACACTCTTATAATCCATTCTCATAACTATTCTCTGGATTTGTCCATATAAGTTAGAGAACTCAAGTAGTTCTTCTGGAGTATAGATACATCCTGATGGGACACATTGTACCTCATCTTTAAGTGCCTTGCTGAGTGCTGGGACTGTGTCTTCTTACAGGTCTAGAATTAAAGAGGGTGGGTGTGGGGAGCTCCTGAGGAGACTCAGCATTGTCTTGCATCGATACTACCACAGTAGAGATCATTGCAGTTTTCTCAAGCAGTGCAGGGTTAATCCCCTCTAGTCGGAAGGAAGAGGGAGGAGGTGGAGAGACCACTTTCACTAGCAAATGCCTCAGAATTTAGAAGTTCAATATCCCCAGGTCCATCAGGGACTTCTCATCTGTCCCTATTCCAACTCTCAGGATCCCATTCTATCCAATCAGTCCAAGAGTTGTATATATTGGTCTGGAGCTCAGGGAACTATTAAGACTAGAGATATGAATATGTGATTCATTAGCATATGGATAGTATTTAAAGATATAAGTCTAATTCTAAAACCTCCCAGCCTCCCCTACGCAAGGAGAGACTGGAGATAGAGAAAAGCCTGAAGACCTAATCAAGAGTCTTTCTAAAATTTCATATTTAAGTATACATTATTATTCTGAAAAGAAGAATTAAAATGATGATTTCCTGTACAAAAACCTCATTTATTCAAATAATTACTAAGTCCACTATATGCCGGGAAATCTAGATGCTAGAGACACCACACTGAATACTATACAGTCCCAGTCCTCAAGCTATCTACATCTGATAAGGAAAACAGAGAATTAAAAAAACCCAAACAAACAAACAAATAAACAAACAAAAGTACACCAGATATCAAGTACTGATAGATACTATGAAGAAAAATCAAACTGGGTATGAGGATAGAGCCTGCTGGAAATGAGAGGTGCTATCTTACTGTTTTTAAGTTTATTTATTTAAGTAATCTGTACACTAAATGTGGGGCTCAAACTCACAACCCTGAGATCAAAAGTCACATGTTCTTCCAACTTAGCCAGCTAGAGGCCCCTGGAGGTGCTATTTTAAATACAGTAGCTGGGGAAGGTGTTCTTGTAGAGACTTGAAGTGAGAGAGCTAACTATGTGAGTGGTAGGGAATGGAGTAGCTGGGTATGACAAGCAAGGAAGAATGGAAGGAACTGGAAGAGAATCCAGGGGTCTGACTCTGTAGCGTCTTGAGAGTGAGAGGGAAGTGGGAGATGGCAGGGTGAAAAGGGGAGGCAGAGGGAGAACCCAGGAGATGGAGGAAAGGAGAGGAAAGAAGATACAAAAAGCCAGGAGGGCTGGGGTCTTGCAGTTGGCAACTGTTGGAGAATTGAGATTCAGAGGCTCCAGAGCAATTCGTGGGGGCATTAAGAACAAGAGAAGAGATTCCTAGAAGTTCTGCTGAAGCTTATGAATTTCTCTTCCTTTAAAGTTCTTTGTCAGATATGACTAGAATTGGGGATTATTTTATAATTACTTATTTTAAAATAAGTAATTATTTTAAATTAAATAATTACTTGGTTGTATGACCATATTTGGGTTGTTTTTAAATTTAATAAACATTAAATTTATGCCTCACATTACCTACAGGAATGATTCAGAGATCCTGCATAGTAACTTTTTCTCCCTTTGGGGAACATATTCAGCTGAGTGTATGAAGTATAAACACACACACACACACACACACTTATATTATATATTTATATATAATATAACCTATAGTATATGGCAAATAACATTAGATTGCTTATGAAATTTATTTAGCAGGTATGTATCCATAGAAGTTGTATTGTTGCTTGTATACAATATTGTTCGATCCATGTTAAAGCCTGTGTATTTTAAGACTGTTATTCTTCTGGAAACTTTTGATTTCACACAGAATATCATAAATCAATTGTTAGTCTACTCCCTTCACTAGTATGTAAGTGCCATTAGGATAGTGATTTTGCTCAATCCTATCACTCCTATATCACAAATACCTAGGATAGTAGCTTCCATACAATAGGTGTTCAGCAAATGTTTGATAAGTCAATTAGTAAGTGAAGTAAAATGATCTAGCTTGTCAAACTGCCTGGACCCTTCAACTAGAAAATGCTGGAAGTACAAATGACTTTGGGCTAGTTGAAAGTAGAATTTAACTAACAGGTTATCTTTTATAGTAATTACTTTGTAGCATGTTTTTCTTATAATATTTATTTTAGCAGTAATGGTGGGAAATAATCCCTATTCAAATAGCAATACCTATTTAACCCCCATAAGCCCTTAAGTTAAAAAAGAAACAAAAAAGCAACGATAAGGAAAATCCAAAAATTGTCTTTTAATTTTTCCCAAGTTCTAAAAATGATCAGCAACTTTAGTTTGCTTTGTTTAGTATTATATTTAGCAAGGAAAGTACCAGAGTGTTATAGGCACAAACATGGGACTAGATTGACTTCTTTGGTTTCAGTGGTAAATTTGTAAGAGTGTAGGCTAATGGTAGGTGCTTTAGCATTTGGGGACCATCTCTTCTAGAAACATTCTCTTCAGGGTTAAATTAAGAGCGCTTCTTTTACTGTATAACCATAAGCACATCCTAGCACATCTAACATGAAGTGTTCACTGAGGCTTGTTTAGATGCTGAAGGCAATGCATTAGGAACTGATGGTGACCCATTCTTATCCAATCAGTTCCTGATGCAGTATCTGCGACATCAAAAACTCTGTAATAATTATATAAGGTATTTATTTCCAAATGCCATGTGGTAAAATCGATCCAACATCATACTAATGAGTAATTTCCCCACTAATGAGACTGGGAATTTAACTGATTGCTGTCTGTGTGTCTGTCTGTATTTATCTTAATACCATGTAGACCTGAACATTAAGGTTTCACCATATTTTGAGAGACATTGCGAACATGATGTGTGTAAGACTAGTGTAGTATAATCATATATTTCATAGCAAACAAGTGTGGGTAAGTATGTTTTAGAGAGGATATTTTAAAAATAGCTTTCCTTAAGCCACTTTTCCCTATTTTTTAATGATAATTTTTAAAATGTTAAAATCTTAAGGTAGATTTGAATGAAACAACCTGGTGAGCATTTAATTTCAGATTCACTGATTAAGATAAATCGTATGCACATGCTCAAGATAGGTTTATCATGTTTTTAAGTTTTCCTAGAATTCTAGCTCACTGAAATGATAAGGTTAGAATTAGAATTAGTAGATATAAGAGGCATAGGACACCAAGAAGAACATAGTGGTCAGATGTACAACTCGAAGAATGTCACTGACTTCCTACCTTATTGATCATTTTGCAGGTCAGTTTTTGATGATCTTATCAGAAAATTCTATTAGTATCTAAAATTCCCCCAAATATAGAATGAATGACGGGCTCTAGTAATACTTAGAAAATCTACCCTTCTATCTAATGGAATTTTTGGTTTACAGGGCTATCTTGGACAAGAAGGGTTGGAAATGATTGGATAAGGGATTTGGAAGTAGAAAAGAAGAAAAGAAAAAGTGGAAAAGAAGAGACTCTGGAATGGAGACTAGAAAAGTCCACTGATTTCTGTCTGTCTGTCTTCATTTATCTGAATACAAAGTAGAACTGAGAGTTAAGGTTTCACCATATTTTAATTCTACCAATGATGAAATTTTGGAATACTTTAATTCAGCTTATTATTTATTCTCTTTCTAGAGTTCTTATTTATGATCAAATATATTAACTCTATTGTTTAACAGGTATTTCCTTAAGGTTTATATGCTTTTCATAGAGAATATTTAAGTAAAACTAAAGAACTTGTAAACAGAATAGTCCTGGGGAACCTGAAGACCTCTGTTGGAGAAGAAACCCCAGAAGGACCTGAAAAGCCAGCCCATCATGATATTTCCTTGTAGATCTCATGGTCCCTCTTGGGCATAGGTTTGGTTTTTGCAGGTAGATTTGACAGATTAGGGAAGGGAGTTAACAACTCCTGCAGTGGCTGAGAAATTAGTTGGTACTGTGTCATTTGTGAGCTAGAAGGAATGTGATAAGGAGATAAAAATAAGTGAAGAACAGGACTTGGTCCCTCAGGATTTGATTGTTGCAAATACGCAGTATGATCTTTATGTAATGTCATTTTTTCAAAGTAACAGAAGTCTGTTTGTCCACAGATCATGATTCTAGCCTTCTATGGGCTACTTAGAGTACCTAGTATAGAATTACAACAAGCTTTGTAAACCCTCAGGACTGGGACATGGTGGCTGGGATAGCTGACTATGGGAATATCATCTTTAATTGCAAACCGCTACAAGGAATTAGGTGGGAAAAGAGGGATTCATGGAGGTGGGCAAAAGTTCCAAAATAGGCCAGTAGTTATCAAACTTGAGCATGCAGCAGAATTGTCTAGAGACTTGTTAAAAGACTGCTGGGATACACAGAGTTTCTAATTTAATAGATCTGGGATGGGGCCCAAGAATTAGCATTTTTAACAAGTTCCCTGGTGATATAGCTCAGAGACTATAATTTGAGAACAACTGTTCTAGCCTGGCCCAAGGCTTTATGGGCTATTGGAACCAAATGACCTTAACCAGGACTGTGATAAAGTGAGTGTGATGATTTAAAAGGGAAAAGGGCCAGAGTGTAGCACCTACAGAAGTTGAAGTCCTAATAATTATTAGAGTTCAGGAATGTTGCTCTTTAGATGACATATTACTATAGATCTTTTGGAAATATATTTGTAATTATACATATTACAGAAAAATCATAGAATAAAACCTCTTTAGTTCTCTGGATTATTTGAGCTTGGAAATAGAGTTAGTTTGCCTGTAGACAGGGCAAAATGAAAGTAAGGAAAGACAACTCAGTAATCTTTGGGGCATTGTATAGGCTAAGGGCATCTCTTTAAAAGAGAGTCTATGACAGAACTAAAAAGTAGAAGGTCATTTTTTCTAGTGTCTCCCAAGGGTTTTGCTGGAGAGATCCTCCTGGTATGTCAATACCAGCTAAAAAGAATGTCAGACATCCTCATGGGAGAAGTTATCTGTTTCCACAGTTGATCAACCCTTCCCTTCTCCCAAGATTCACCATGCTGTTCCCACAACTTCTACCCATTCTTTAAATCATGACCTCACCTTCTGTCTAGATGAGATCTCCCCATCTTTTGCTCATAGCAGTTAATCGTCTATATTTTCAACGGAGATATTTACATGTTTGGCTTAAAACCAACTATTCTACCAAGGTAGAGATGGTTTGTTTACCACTGCATTCCCAATACAAAACCTGGTACCTCAACTGGCTTTAAGTACTTGTTGAATAAAACATGAAAAGTAGCTGTATATTATGGGGATTACTTGAAACCAGGGTTTCTTGGTCAAGTATGTTGGCTGAGCTTGGAATCTTCTCCATCCCTACCCCCTCCAGACCATTATGTTCACTTCTAGTGGAGTATGGGATGCACGTGTGACAGGTTTTGAGACTGTGTGTTAAATAATGCCATAACCCCCAAAAGAAAGTGTGTGTGTAAGGAGAAGTTTGGACTTCAAAGATTACTTGGAAGAATAGGCTAGACAGTAACCTGGCAAGACGACTGATCTTGAGGAGCTCTAGCTGATATCGGATTGAGTCTGTAACCAGGAAAGATTTCTTTAACCTTGCTCCACCTTTGGGTTCCACCTTGGGAAGACAGCTCTGGCTTGGATAGGATGGGCAGCTGTAGACTTCCTGAGACCTCACAATCATCACTGGACACAGAAGCCTTTTTCATTGTGTTTTGTTTTGTTGTTGTTTTAGCTTTTTTTTTTTTTTAAAGATTTTATTTATTTATTTGACAGACAGAGATCACAAGTAAGCAGAGAGGCAGGCAGAGAAAAAGAGGAAAGCAAGGCTCCCTGCTGAGCAGAGAGCCCGATGCGGGGTTCGATCCTAGGACCCTGGGCTCATGACCTGAGCTGAAGGCAGAGGCTTTAACCCACTGAGCCACCCAGGTGCCCCTAGCTTTGATTTTTTTAATTAATTAATAATTTACTTAAGAACAGTATTTGGCAAAGGAAGACAAAGATGGCCTTTCTAGGCATTCAATTAACTGTTTATCCTCCAGGAGTCCAGCCTGGGGAGGGACACAGAAAGTCCTAATCTGGATATACATAGAGGACAGACACTGTGAGACTAGGGCCACTTTGTAGGTTGCATGGGGGTGCTGCTAGGATGCCTCTGGCTGCTCTGACTTTGTCCGTGACTTCAGGGGCCTTCTTGGTGGCTGACGGAACTTTTACTAGCTGATTTGAGTCTGCCCACATTCCTTGCTACATACATTCAGATGCAGAGGACAATAAAACCCTTTGAAGGTAGAAGGGTGGTTCATCTAGCTAACTTGTTCTCAGTAATGGAATAAATAAAACCTCCTGTCAAGTTGGGCTTCCTCACAGCACGGGGCTCCCTGCAGCAACTGAAACATTCGGTTGGCCTCCTGAGCCAGCATCGCTAACAGTCTAATGATACTGCCTCGCTTTTTGAGCGGGGACTGAAATGTTGATTTCTAGCACTAAGAAAGCTCAGTCAAGAGTTGTTCAGGGCAATGAGCTCAGGAGGAGAACTTTGCTCATCTGGGGACAGTCCTGGCAGTATGGAAAGCCAGGAAATCGGTGGGGAAATCACTAGACCTCCAGACTGCTGTCACTCTGGTAGACACCATAGCCAGGTGGTGTTGGGACAGCTTGGGGCTGGCAGTCTGTACCTGGCAAGGAAGCCAGAGAAGCTTAGAGAACACTCAGTACAAGTTTGGGGCACCATAGGTTAGTGGGCAGTACATACTGGGACATAGGGTCAGGGAAGAATCAGGCAAGATCTAAAGAAGGAGTCTTGGGATGCCCTTTGCATGGGATCCCAAATAACTAAGGCTGTAGGAGGCACAGGGACCCTGTGGCTCCTACGGGCAAAGCCAGATCTGTGCATGGAGGTGAGGTCTGACTTAAGCAATGCTTCGAGCCTCAGCGAGTTGGAATCTGTGCTCAGACAGGAATACGCAGGCTGGAGGATGAAGAGATCATGGTCAACTGCACTGAGCAGGAATAGAGTTCAGGTTTAGTGCAATAGCTCAGGATCCCAAATTGAGCACATATCTAAGGTGTGGAACAGCAGACCAGCAATAAGCTCAGCCTGCTTGCTCTCTCCCTCTGGAAGAGGGGTCGGCTGCTTCCTTTTTGACGTAGGTAGTCTTCAAGGCATAGATAGGTAGTGAAAGGGTAACAAGGGCCACGCTGTAGGTGCAGTTCTAGAATTTCTAAGTTTTTTTTTTTTTTTTTTTAAAGTTAGGTTCTATGTGGCTAAAAAAAAAAAATCACATGATCAGTTTTTTTCTTAAAACAGTAACAGAGCTAATCAGGCACCAAAAAGAGTTGGGGCTTCTAATTCCAGAACCAGTTTTTTGTTTTGTTTTGTTTTTATACCAGCTCTCCTCTTGATAGGAACCTGCATATCCCGTGGTCTATGTTCCTGAAGTTTAATTTTGAGGAAGTTATTTGGAACCCACAACAAATATTTTTCCTTAGAGTGTATAAATTATGAAGTTCTGAGAAAATCCTCTTTGATCTATGTGACCTAATAAACAAGTCCTGTTACTCCTCTAATTAAAAGTCTCCCCATGCTTTTCAAGTCATTCACAGTAAAACCCCACATCCTTACAATGGCCCACCCAGCTCTTGCTCCGACTCCAGCTCTGGCCAGTTTCTCTGTCACTCCATCCACAGCCTTCCTGTTGGACTCCTGATTCTCACCTCCAACGGCTCGTTAGAATCTGCTGGGCGGCTTTTAAATAGTGATGCCCAGGCTCCAGGCCCAGTCATTCTGATTTGACTCCACTGTGATGAAGCCCTTGCCAGGGGCATTTCTAAAAGCTCCCACAGTGCCTGAATGGGTGGACAGTATAGCAAACATCTACAGAAATTACTGTGTATGCCTGCATGACCACAAACACAACTCCCGAGAGACAGTATGGGCTCTTCTATTTAAAAATGATCTCTTATCCTGTTGAATTACAGTAATTTTCTTTCTTCTTGAAAAAAGGATTTATCTTTTTTGAAAAATTGTCACCAAGAGTTGGAAATGGTAATTTTCTAATGTTTGCGGGGGGTGGGGGGGAGTTATTTGCACCAGCAGGAAGATACAGATGACCTTTGAAGAACTGTATAGCTTTAAAGGGCCCTAATTGGCCCTGAGGATTGATATGAAGCCCTCTTCCTATTAGAGGTAGGTTATTTTCTGGCTTACAGTTCAGGATTTGTCCTCTTAGTCTGGGAATAACTAGTTCTCAGATTGACTTCCTACTCCCCAACATCAATTTCTGGCAAGAAAACCTAACACATCACAATAGCAGAGGTGTAATTTAATGAGATAGGCATATAGACTTCTTTTCTTCCTGAAAATACCCAAGGAATAGTTCCTATGCATCAGCCAAGACCTTCAAAATAGCATCTTTAATAATTTCTGTTGTGAAATTAATCCTATATTAATTACAAATTTGCTCTGTCTAGTTTGTTTTGTGCTGCTGGATGAATGAGAAAGAGAAATGGCCTTCATTTTTTTTTTTATCGTGGGGAATTACATTTGTCCTCAGTCTTTTTCCAGAATATTTTTTTTCCAGAATGGTCTTCTGCCCCTGTTTCCAAGGATCACCAAGAATAGGAGTTAGGTATAGCTTGTAAAAGTCTTGGAGGCCAGCGCCAAATTGATCCTAAATCTGAGTATCAATTAGGATGTTGAATACAAAACGTTTACAGAAGGAATGAGGAAGAGCCATTCTGTGTGATAATCTGGGCCGTTGAAGCTTGAGTAGGGCCTGGCAGATCATATTCTCTTGGACTATTTGGAATTTGACACAGCAGCATCCACAAAAAAAGTGGGAGGAGTTTTCAGAAGGAAAACCTTTAGGTTCCACTTCTAACACCTGAACTCCCTTGGTTGGTTTTTTGTTTTTGTTTTTATTTGTTTGTTTGTTTGTTTGTTTTTAGACTAAGGAGCCTTGACGGAGTGCTATAAATGGAACATGAATCCAGTAAAGGCAAATTAATTCCCAAGGCTGGTGGCCTTTCCAGTATAGCAGGACTTCAGAAAGACTTTAGTAAGACGAAAGGAGGTTGGACATGAAATGGTAACCATAGCAGCTTTGCTTTTTCTTTGTCATGAAATAGAAATTTTGTAGTCTAATTTTGGTTGCCTACAAGGCTTTTGATCCATGAGGGCAAGGAAATTGCTCTGTTTAGCATAATCCCAGAGACCACTGTGGGGGATTGTATGAACATCTCACAGTTGCCAGCTGAGATTAAGCCAACTCACAGCCATCCAGGTTAGACCTGCAAGAAGAAGAGAATCATGTGAGCAGAGGCACACGGGTGCCTTGGGTAAAAGCACAGCACTGTTCCCTGGCCTGTCACTGAAGACTTGTGTCTCCCTGCTTTTATCTTGATGAGACATCATCAAGCTTCTTTTCTTGGTGAATAGAAACCTGATTTTCATACATTTCTGGTATGTACAGCATTGCATGTAATGTTCTAATCTTTGCATTTAGAGAGGATTTGTTCTATTTAATCCTTACATAATAAGAAACACAAGAGTATAGGTGGTTGTAAACAAATCACTCAAAAACCCATCTACAAGTGAGCTTTCTAAAGAATCTGCGAATACCAAAGCCAACACCCTAAAAGAGTTCTTCAGGTAAAACAAAACAAAAACAACCCCTCCCCCAAAGAGCAATTATGTAAGTGAAAAAAGTAATGACCATCTACTCACCAAAGGGGCAGGTGTGAAATGGGGGGCCCAGGCCTTCGTCTTTTTTAGATGGTAGTTGCTTTGCCCACACTTCTTCGTTCAGCTAAATGGGATTAGGCCATGCACCTCAGCCCTTTCAATTCACTGAGTGGGGCTGATCAATCATAGGGATAATGATCAAGAAAGGAGGGAGGGAGAGCCTGCAGAGGTGCTCCATTATCTGCGGCAGGGATCTTCAGCTTCAGGGAGCATAAGAAGCCCCAGAGGCCCTTGTTCCAAGCACAGATCCCCAGGATCCATGCCCAGATTTGGATTCAGTAGGTCTGGTGCGGGGCTGGGATTTGCACTTTGGTGCGGACTTGCCCTG
Organism: Lontra canadensis; assembly: GCF_010015895.1. Classification (NCBI taxonomy): domain Eukaryota; kingdom Metazoa; phylum Chordata; class Mammalia; order Carnivora; family Mustelidae; genus Lontra; species Lontra canadensis. The sequence continues at coordinate 706,470 of NW_022631055.1, read as the reverse complement.
CCTTTCTCTCCACCTTCGTGACATACCATTTCTATAAACCATTTCTTCTCCTGCATTGTGGACTCCAGCTGTAACAAACTACGTGAAGTTTCAAGAATCCGAGGAGCTGTAGTATGCCTTTACACATACTTGGGATGGTTTCCTCTTCCTCACTCCTTTCTTGACAACCACCCCCCCAACACGAGCACATACACACCTTGTGTGACTGACACACACATAGACTCTAACACCAACATCAGACACTGCTTTCCCTCTTCTCTTTCTCTGTGATCCTGTTTAACTTGTACCCTCTCTATTTTGTCACCTGTTACGCACAGTGGTGTTTTCTTGCTTACTTATTGCCTCCCTCATTAGACTATGAACTACCAAAAGTCAGGACCAACCTTCTTCATCTTTATAGTCTCAGACATACCATTCTCAGTATGGTATCTGGTACTTAAAAGGTACACAATAAAAATTTGTTGAGCTAAATAAAATGTCTTTTGAAGCAAAGAATTATAGATTCTAGCTCATAACTTGTCCCTAAATAACTAAGACTTGACAGAATTAGGATAGTGATAATTTGTTAAATTAGAAAGATGGCTTGAAAAAATTCAGATAGATATAAAGTCACAAAACAAGAAAGAACAAGGGAATATAATGTTGCTTTTCATATGAACTCCTAAGTAAAAGGCTACTTTTTGAAAAGTCAAAATGTCTTCTTACTGAAATTTAACATTTAAAATATTTCTTAAGTCTATTTTCTGGAGTCACATTGCTCAGGATTGAAGAAAAATAGAAAATTTTATCCTAAGCAGAAAACAAGGGCCTATCATTTCTCATGTCTTTTTTTTTTTTTTTTTTCCTTTAGGGGTTAGGATAAATCAGCTCAAACCCTGAAGCAACATGCATGCTGGTTCACTTTTTTTTTTTCTTTTAACCTTAGATTTTATTTTCCTTTCTCCCTAGAAGGCTTAACACTGAAAAGTGACTATAAAGAGAGAACAAAAATAAAGATGTAGTTCTTCTTCCCTCTACTGGAAAACATTAGAAAAAGATCATAAATGAAAATACTGCTCATTGATGAGGAAAATGAATAGCTTCAATGAACCCAAGACATAGGGCATGTCATGCCGACAATCACAATGGGGAAGACTGAAGAGAAAAGATAGACACGTTACTGCTATGCCCGCCTTACTGGGTTGCTGTGATAAGCACATAAAAGGAAAAAGGAGGGAAATGCTATGAAGTGGTTTTGGTAACAAAGCTTTGTTAATTTGGCTAGATAGTCCATGCCAGAGAAATGGAAAAAATAGTAGCAAAGTATCAAGAAATAAGCTATTTCTAACGCTATTCATCCCATTCAAAGATATTAGGGATATTACCAAAGGAAGAGAACTTCTAAATCCATAGTAAAGTATTTCTACAGGCATCTTTGGGGGCATCGCAATGTATGCATTTGTGATCTTCTGTAAATTGTTAGACCTTACTCTCTATAAATTTGTATTGAGATGTAACACATTTGTCAGGTCATTGGATCTGCTCAGATAGTGCCAATTTTAATATTTCTCTGAAGACCATGTTATTTACTCAAAGTTGGGTGTTATTTAGATACCTTCTGAAAACTTGGAAGGATTGTTCCTCCTACTGCAAGTTTGACTGTGGGGCATAGCATAAGTTGTTGGGAAGCACATGAGCTTTGGAGCAGGGTAGGCTGGGTTGTGATTCTCGATACTGTCACTTACTAGCTGGGTGCTTTAAGATGTATCATTTCATTTCTTGAGACTCGAGTTTCTGTACTGTTAATACTGTGGGTGAGATTATTAATGACTAAATGGGATGCTATTGTGAAAAATTCTACCTAGCAAAAATCTGATACACAGATATTCAGTAAATTCTGGTTTTATTTTTACTATGATGTGCTTTGGTGGACTCAATTACTTTTTTTTTTTTTCCAGATAACCCAACCTTTAGATTTTAGAAAAGGTGCCCAAAGTCCACCATTTTTTATGCTTATGCTTTCTTGTCATTTTATTCCTTCCTAGAAGTTTTTTTTTTTTTTTTCCTAATCTACTTCGGTACGTTGCTCGAGTTAATGATTTACTGTTGTTGTACCAGGATGTTCTAGGATGTAGGTCAAGAGATATCTCTGTTTCTATATTGAGGGGCTTCTGAGTTAGCATGATGTTTATGGTTTCTCAGAACTCCATGGTATCCAGAATTGATATAAGCTATTTTATATTTCAATTTTCCCTTATTTATGGATATGAGCACTCCATCATTTGAAACATGTTTAAAGAAATCGAGTACTCCCTTTGCTTTCAAGTCAGAATTCTGAAACATCTCAGGTCCTTTGGTCCTCAAACTCATTTTGGTGCTGGAGTAGGACTAATTTTGTTATATTTGAGTATCTTTTACAAACCTTCTTTTGGAAATGAACTCCAAAGGCAGAAAATTCTATAAAAACCAACTGAAAAGGTGCTGATGGGTGAGAGAAATTATAAGAACTCATTCAATTGGACTCTTTTCTATATCCCCATTTCCTAGTAGTCATGGGGACCACCTGAAGTTACCCCAAACAAACTTCCTCTCTCTGATTTCTGGGTGAGAGTCACTCTCCAGACAATAGCCTTTTCCAGGTCTGCTTCCTTTTTACCTTGCCTCCTTGTTGTTTATGGGATTGGGACTCTGAATCCCCCAAGGCTTGAAAGATAGCCAAACATTATTTATTATTTTTGTAGCTTTGTAGGCATTCAAAAAATGTTTGGCTTCCAATTGGTTTCAATAAAATAGTTGGCTGCAGTTACAAATGAGCATTTTGGCTGGAATTTTGTTAAATACCAGTTTGAAGCTGAATTTTGGTAAAGCTGCCCTGAATACATCTATCTTTGTCAATGGATTTGTTTGTTTATTAAGTGCATACTTTCTGGATTTTTGTGGGAAGAGAAGGTCAGACAGAGGAGCATGAGGATTAGAAGTGATTACGAATAGAGAAAAGGATTCATGGAGAATGGTGTCTAGAGATAAGGCGTTACGAGAAGGGAGTCTGAGTCATACTGTGCATAAATGGGTGTCCAGCCCAAAGCCAAAGCCAGAACTGCCATTGAGCTGAGCTTCCCATTGGCATGTTTTCCACATTCTGAATGGTGGAGACATTCTTGAATAGGTAGTCACAATTAATGACAGAGCAGAAGTGTAATTGATATAAAGAATTGTTCCCCCCCCCCCAAAAAAAAGTCTTTTTATACTTCTGTAGTTTAAGCTTCTAGAAAGCCTTAGCTAGAAGCCAGCCCTGGTTTAAGGAACACAATGTATCTTTCAAAACTGAAGCAAAGCAGATTAAATAACCTCTTCAAGGAAAGCCATTAGCAGGTTGGATAATGATATTGACATGAGTAACTGGAGAGAAATAAATAAACTAGATGCTTTTAGAACATTCATTAAGGACTGCCTGTGTATAATTCGGTGTAACTCTTAAGACTGGGTGTATGCCACTTTCCATTTCTTAAAAAAAGAAAGTATTTTGAAGATCCTCTTTCTGAAGGCCAAAGACAGCAAGAACTGGCTTCAGTAACATGAAGCATCCATCACGACTCAATGGGCTTATAGTCTTAGTGGCTGAATCAGCTTAAACTTACATCTTTTGCAGAATACACCTATAGTAAAAGAAGGAAGGAAGTTTATTCTGGAAATTTTTAGAAGAGAGTGTCTAGAATTCCAGACCCTAAAGATTCTTGCAACAGAGATGAAACTTTAGTCTCTAAGTTAGTTACAGTTTTCTAAGACGATACTTGGTTTGGGACCATGGGGGAGATGCTAAAGGCACTAAACACAAAGAGTACAGGACGATTAGGTCCTTGAAGCCTGCAAAGATTTAGGTCTTAAAGACAAAATGCTGGGCAAGGTGGTGACGGGGTTGACTTACCCATCATCTGCTCCTTAGAAGCAGGGGCCAGGTTTGAGGTTTCTTCTGTAATTGGGACCCAGTGGCTTCTTACTGAGGGGTTGAGGGTGATGCCATAAGCTGGCAGGACACACATCCTGCAAGAAGGTGGTGATTTCAGAAGAAAATGCATCTCCATAGTCAATCTAATTGTCAAGTGCCCCAGACAAATGGTGTAACCCCTACAAAACTCAGTTTTCTCGGGACGCCTGGGTGGCTCAGTTGGTTAAGCCGCTGCCTTCGGCTCAGGTCATGATCCTGGGGTCCTGGGATCGAGTCCCGCATCAGGCTCCTTGCTTGGCAGGGAGCCTGCTTCCTCCTCTCTCTCTGCCTGCCTCTCTGCCTGCTTGTGTGTACTCTCTCTCTCTGACAAATAAATAAAATCTTTAAAAAAAAAAAAAACAAAAAACAAACAAACAAAAAAAAACTCAGTTTTCTCATTTTAAAATAGGATCCCAAATCTATTTTGTACTATTATTAAAGGCTTAAATAAGACTATGGTGGCGGCTACTTTGTTACTCCCTCGGCATTACAAAAGTTTTCATAGGCTAAGAATTTGAGTTGACCCAACTGTTGTGACAAACAAACAAAAACATCCTTAGCTAATCATACTATTACTAACAATAACAAACGCTGCTATTTAATGAGTGATTACTATGGGTCTGTTTTATTTAGTATGTGTAACTAAGTGTTTTATGTAGATTATTTCATTTGATTTTGACAGCAATCCTAGGAGGGATTCTAATAGAATCCAGGAAGGTTCTTACAGAAACTAAATGGAAAATGGGAGAATGCCCAATAGCGGTACTTTTCAGTGGAGTTGCAAAGAAACATGGGACTCATTTTCTGGAAATGCAAGTTTCAGAGGTATAATGAAAAGAGAGAGAGAGAGAGGGGAGGGGAGAGATGAAGAGAGTAGGAGGCATAGTAATTTTAATCCTATGAGCCCATCCTGAAGAGGAACCTGAGAAAGCCATCAAGCCAGCACCTGCAAAAGGACATCTGAAGGTTTGTGGCAAGGGTGGCCAGAGGGCATACTGTGGGAAAAGATGAAAGAAACCAGTTTTGCACTGTTTTTGAGCTATTAAGAAAATATAGGTACAGGTGCCTAGTTGACAGAAGAAATTCCTTGGGGGGGGAGCATAAAAGGAGAATATCTGATGAGAGAGACCCTACAAACAATCTCTTGGATTGAGATTGAAGAGCTATAAGTCCCCAAGGCAAGAAATGAGGGCTCTAGGAGAGGGTAGAGAAATACTCTCATGTAAAATCAGTTATTCTGACTGTGGGTTTGCATGTAGGGGAGGGGATGTCAGGATTCTTCATACATACATATTTCTAAGTTATTTTGTTGAGGTAAACACGTAGAAAAATGTACAATTTTTAAGTGTACAGCTTGATGAATTATCACGAAGTGAACACACCCAGGTAACCACCACCCAGGTCAAGAAAGAGAACATTTCCATCTTTATAAATATTTACTACACATAGTTTTCTCATGCTTAGTTTCTTAAATGAATGTGTGTCCTTCTAACATAGCTATTTAAAGAGAAATGGGGCCAGTTAGGATGTTTTATATAGAAAGTGAGAAAAGAGAGCTTGTTCTAAACACAAGTTGGGGAAACCACTTAAAATCCATAAAATTACATAAGAGTGAGATATTGAAGCCTGAATAAACTATAATTAAATCCTGAAATAAGGGATACTTTTGTGCACCCTCCCAAACCAGTGGGGCATTGAAAATTAAGTTTTAGAGAGAAGTCCCCACTAGAAAAGGGAATACCCCATCTTTGCCTAAAGCCTTCAAAAACACACAGCATTTGGCACTGTTCTGAGCACATACTGGGCTCAGCAAAAATTAGTCCATAATGACAATGGTGGTGAGTTACCTTTCTTATAAACTAGATGGCAGTCCCTGGTTTCCTTAAAGCAATCACCTGTGCAAAGAAGTATGCCTTTTAGTTCTTCTGAACCTCTCTGGGTTGGAGCCTCAGGGGAAAGGATAAAATCTATGAATTAGTGGTGATGTATCTTACACACCAGTTGAAATTATTTTGCCCTTCACCTCCATCCTGCCCCACAACAAAACACGGCTCTGAGTTTTGCAGAGATGAGGGAGAGGACAGTAGGAAGTAAAGAAAATAAGGAGCAAGATGGTGAGGAGCACGGATAGGAGGGAAAAACAAAAGCCAAATTAAACCCACTCAGGAGAGGTCCCTTTGTACTTTCTTTTGTTTCAAAGATTAATGTTACAATTTGGCATAGCAATTAACCACAATTTTTATTAGATTAGATTTCATTTTGCACTACTTGTATCTTGGTAGTAATCATCTGTGGTATGAAGGAAGTTTTCCATGGCAGCCACCACAGTGGGTGACAACTAAGACAGAAAATGAAAAGGCATTTTTCAAATGGAAAGGTTATCTATTTTTTGCATATTGTAAAATCCTTAATGGGCCCTTCAGTTGAAATTTTACAGAAGACAGAGTTGACAAATGACATGAAAATTTGATGATGAGTAATGAAGTGGTAATATTTACCTGTTTATAAGTGCAAATTCAAGCCTGGTCTTACAAAACCCCAAAATGATCCCTGCTGTGCTACGAGTAGATCTTTCTTGATTTATGATGGGGTTACATGCCAATGAAGTCACTGTAAGTTGAAAATGCTGTAAGTCAAAAATACATTTAGTACACATAACCTACAGAAAACTGTATCTCAGCCAAGCCTCCTTTAAATGTTCTCAGAATACTTATATTAGCCTACAATTGGGTAAAGTCATCTAACACAAGGGCTTTTTAATAATTAAGTGTTGAATATATCTGGTAATTTATTGAATACTGTACTAAAATGAAAAACAGAATAATGGGAGTGGGTATAGAATGGTTCTAAGTACTTGTTGTTTATCCTCACTTATCCTATGCCACCGAATACGGGAGAGTATTGTACCATGTATTCTTAACCTGGGAAAAGATCAAAATTTAAAATTCAAAGTATGTTTTTTACTGAATGTGTATCAATTTCATACCACCCTAAAGTTGAAAAATCGACAAGTTGAACCACTGAAAATCAGGGACCATCTGTATTAATGATTGGTTTTGCCTTGTTTTTTAGGTTGCCAGAAGAAATTAGGAAGGGGATCTGTTTCATAAAGATGAGTAAATTTGATGATTTTTCATGTCCTCAGGAGTGGAAAGGCATGAGTTTAACACTTACCATTGGGCTTCAAGTATTAATAGATACAGAATTCACATGAAATTTTCTTCCTTGGTGCTCACTCTAGCTGGCAGATGTTAAGTTAGCAGCTTTGATTTCAAGACAGCCAATAGGCTTATATGACAGATTGAATAATTCTTTGGACATCTTTCTAAGAAGATAGATTGTTCAAGTAGTAACAAGTGTCACATGGTATAAAGAAAACTGAAGTCTAGTTTCAGACTTATCACTAACCAGTTGTGTGACCTGGGGCCCCTGAACCTCTGGGCCTTAAAACTGGGGGGTTAAGATGATGGGCTTTGGAGACAAACAGATTTGGTTCTACGCCCTTATTTAACCTCGAGGACCTTCAGTTTTCTCATCTGCAAAATGGTGCCATTAATAATCTTATTTTATACTAGGTTGTTATAAAGATTAAATGAGACAGTGCATGTGAAATGCCCAGCATACAATCAGTGCTCAATAAATAATAGAGTTGGAATCAGTAATCACTATTTTCCTTTTTGGATCTGAAATATCACAAGTCTATGAATGATAGAGCTTGTAAAGTGTCTGTCAGGATTGGATCTGTTAGGAATTTCAGGTTGCTGAAGGGGTGGTCCATTGTAGCCAAGCTCCACTTCTGTATAGGCTTTTGGGCACTGGTCTATTTCAGTTATACGTTTATTGCAAACCCTGACATCCCTTAAAAGCAAAACAGAGGAAATCTGCTCCCATGTCAAAAGAAGAAAGACCTCGTGAACTTGTCTGGCATAGCCCTTCAAGAGAGGCTGTTCGCTTGCCTTAAAGATGAGTGGCCTCGGAATCACCAAGATTGGGGCAAAGAAACATGGCTGGGCCTGGAAGGGAAAGTGATCAGAGACAGAAGGCCAGAGTTTTGCTAGAGTCTGATGATGGGGGCAAATTAGTTATTTCTAGCAACATCCTTTCTCTTGCAATTTGCGCAGCTCCAAATGCAGTTTATGGTTGGGGTTGGGGGAAGCAAGGGACCAAGCTATTCCCAAAGCTTGCCACATTCACCCTAAGCAAGATCACAGTCTCCTATAGCTTTTCAGTTCTTTATCATTGGCAAGTGTTTGCCCAGCCATGGGAAATAAATAGGAAAAGAGGATACATTGTTTTAAAGATGAGGAAATTTAGATGCAGAGAGGCACAGATAAGGGCATCAAATATTCCAAACCCAGGTTTGCTGACCTGTAGTTCCCTGCTTGTTCTCCGTACTATTTTGTCTCAGATGTATAGTTGTACAGGTTCTTTTCTTTCCATTTATGTCTTTCTCAACTTCAGTTTCTTTGCTGACAAAATGGGACTGTTAATAATACCTTCCTCTTCAAGTTTACGTTGAGGACTAAATTAGGTAATGTGTATAGGGTGTTTCACATTGTTGGTATTAGACAGTTTTAGCTCTCCTACTGCCTAGGAGGATGCTAAATTCCTGGCATCGCTTTTTATTTTTTCCTCCAATGAACCCCATGTTTTGAAAGATTGTGTCTACCAAATTGCTTATACTAGTTGATAATTTTCTTTTATTATCAAAAACATTTAAGACTGCCAGTTGGAGTAACTGATCAGCAATTCCATCAATACGGAATTGATTTAATCCTAATAATAGCAAAGAAACCTGGCATTCTCATTCTCATTCTCATCTAAGTAAATGTACTTCTTCCAGGGTATTTGGAGTCTGAAACATCTTGCTGTTCTCCAGCACAGACTTTGTAGATTCTGGACATAGCTGGGCTCTCACTTGTCAATGAATAAACCAACCCTTATTATAATAATCTGAGCAAGTTGTCATTTTGTGTGTGATCTAATTCAATTTTCGAATGTTACAATTTTTTCCATCACATCATGGGAAATTGGTGTGGTCCAGAAATAATAAAAATGAACTCATTATGAATGAAACTGAAGATGAATTTTTAACACACTACCAGAAGTTACTGATTAACAGGCATACTGACATTTCATACTATATTCTGATACATAAGAGCTAATTTGTGTATTTTATCCATTGTCATTAAAGGCCAAGTTCGATCATAATTTTTAATTTTATTTTTTTACCCTTCAGCCATGCAATTTTTACAATATCAGAGAGGAAAGAAAAATAATTTTTTTTAGCATGCAGAAATTAGATCTTTTATAGCCAAACTTAACTATTAAGAAGGGAAATTATCAAAGATATTGAAAAAGACAAATTCATATAGACTCATCTCTTATTTTGAAAAGATATATTACATAGAGAACAAGTCTTGAGTCTTTCAGATATTATTGGGTCAACCTAAAATAATTTCATTGTGAGAGCATTTTCCTTCTCTGTGTGCAGTCTAAGTGCATATTTTGTGCTCTTAGGAGTAACTTTCCAAAGCTGTGTGAAGAATGTAGCAATAAAATCTAATAAGAATTATGGCTCATGACTTGAATGATGTCAGTACCCTTTTAATCCTCCCAAACATGAAAACGTTTTCTCCTCCTAAATAAGATTTCTTAACTCTTTATTTCTAAGGAAAATTGCAAAGCTCTGCAATTCCATTGGCAAAGTAAGAGTTAAAGGAAGATGTTCCATTCCATTATTAATACTTACACTTATTATTAAAATAATCACTTTAAGAAAGAAATGTATCCTGATAATATTTTGTGCATACATATTCTTTTGTATGATTTTTTCATATATTACATAACATCAGAAGATCTCTGAGTTCAGACTTCCGGCAGTAATCTTTTGTTTCTGTAAGCCAGTGGTTCTCAAACTTGAATGTGAATCAGAATCACCTGGAAGGCTTGTTAAAACACAAATGACTGGGGCTCATTCTCTAAAGTTTCTGACTCCGGAGTCCCGGGCTGGGCATGAAAAAGTGCATTTTTTTTTTTTTAAGATTTTATTTATTTATTTATTTGACAGACAGAGATCACAAGTAGGCAGAGAGGCAGGCAGAGAGAGAGGAGGAAGCAGGCTCCCTGCTGAGCAGAGAGCCCAATGTGGGGCTCAATCTCAGGACCCTGGGATCATGACCTGAGCCAAAGACAGAGGCTTTGACCCACTGAGCCACCCAGGTGCCCCTGAAAACGTGCATTTCTATTAAGCCCCTAGGTGATGCTGATGCTGTGAGTCTGGGGAGGTGGGTGTCACACCTTTCTCTTAACAGCTTTAAGCCATTTGACCTTCTTATCTTACAAATCAATTTGATGGGATTCAACCATCGTGAGACTTGTATGCCCCCTTAGTTTAGAAGAAGCCGAAGTTCAGTACGTTATCCATAGTTTGGTTACGTGGCCAGTCCAGATTTACTTCAAGTCAAAGGACTGCATCTGGAAAAGCACAGCCGATGAATGGTTCGATGCGTGAAGATGTCAGACTGTAGAATCTCTACGGGTAAGTGTGTGATTTCTTTAGTGACATCACATTTGCCTGCAGAGATTTTCCAGTCTGTCACTTTTGAAGTTGTACTTAAGAAGGAAAAAAGCTGTCTTCTTTCTACATTGATCTTTCCAGGAAGGCTAGATTTTAAACCTAATTTATCCAAGATCAAAATGGAATGGTTGGGGTTCAGATAAGAGAGTAAACGAGAATGGATGCTCTCTGATGCTGGCACACAGCTCCATGGAGAATGAAGGAAAATGGGAAAAGTGAACCTTCCCCAAACCACAACCAATCTCATTTGCAACAGTGTTTTTGCCACACTGGAATCTTTATGGTCAATCCAAGTAAATATCATTGAGTTTCAAGCAATTTTATCTAATAGTTAGATCTCGCAATTGGGTTTCTCCATCTTAATTTACACACATGCTTAACTAATCACAAGAGAGAGGAGTGGAGTGAGGAGGTGTGCTTCTCACTTGTTTTCTCCATTTCTCTTCTACTTAGAACAGCTATCTTGCAAATGACATTACCTGCTGCTAATTTTTTAAGTGAGGAAATAGAACGTAAAAAAGGCAATATTTACTTCAGAGGCTCATTAATCTGTGAATATTGTAATATCATTAAGTTGATAATGTCGGGGTCTTTTGTTGTGGTGGTTGCTGTTCGTTTGTTAGAAGATACTTTTTCCCCAATGTTAGCTGTAAATTTATTCAATATTTGAGTACAACAGGGACTTTGTGTATTTTGTTCCCTGCTGTATCCCAGCATAGAGTAACGTTCCTGGCACATAACAGGTACTTGGTAAACATTTATTTAATGAATGGACATTAATCTTACATGGGTTGTATTTTTCTTGGAAATGCTTATTACCATTAGAAAGGCAATAGATATATACATTAAGTCATGTTTTATTGATATCAGAGTGAACATATTTAACTTTACACAAGACAAAAACAGAACATTTAAATATCAAAAATCTGTCTTGGTATTAAAGGATATTCCTATAATAAAATAAATTATAATGGAGCTTTAAAACTTTTTGCCTTATAGTCTACCCATGTTACATTATGCCTTTCTGGCATGTAGTTTTATTTTAGATGATGAGTTTTTAGTCCTGGATTATATCCAGATTTATGTAATGAATCACAAAAATTAGGTTTGATTTTGTTTAGACTGCACAACACAGTGTCTTGATTGTCTGTTAATCTGCCATATACACATGCTTTGACCTCAGGATGACTTTAAAAGCATCCTATCAATTGCATTCTGAGTTTTCTAGATGCACCATAAATACAAACATAACCTTAAATCTCTCATAAGTGTGCAGAGGATGTAACAGGTGGCCCTGATCTGATGTGAGTGAAGCTAAATAATATGTTGAAGTAACTGGAGCTTAAAGATAGAAGACATCTGGTTTCAAAGGAGTCCATTTCCACCCGTTTTACTGCTTCTTTAAATAGAGAGCTACATCATTCTGGGTTACGTAGAAAGGGCCAGCGTTAGGAACTCTATGAGCCTCATTCTGTTCATCTAAGCTTCAAAGGGTGGGACTAGTATACTTGATTATGGAAGGAGGATAAGGCTTCTTATGCTATTTTTTTGTTTGTTTGTTTTGTTTTATGTGTGTTTGCAGGGCCTGGTTAACACTATCAGTTGTTCTTTTGAAGGGAAGTTGAACTTGTGAATGATGGAATCATAGTTGCCATGTCCCTCACTATTGACATCTTGTTTGTTTCTGTGCTCCATGAGAAGGCGTGGATGGAACAGATCTTCGGAAGAGCATCATCATTTTAGCCCCATAACTAGGCTTTTTAGAGGCAGCCCGACTATAACACAGGGACACTTACACAGAGAGATGCCTTTATAAATGCAAATATTTGTCATATAAGCATTATCTGCCATCAACATGTTACAGATGAACTTAGACTACCACACCTATCAGAGATTAAAGGTCTGAAAAAAAATCAAGCAGTACAGTTACATTTTGAAATATCAGGAGACTAAGATCTACCAAGTAGTTCTCAACTTTAACCGCACATCAGCGCCATCTTGGAATTTATGGAATAGACAGATTCCTATGCCCCAGCCAACACCTCCTGAACATGAACTTCCCAGGTGTGATTTTGAGAAGTTTCTATTTAAAACAACAACAACAACAACAACTTTATTTTTTAGAGAACTTTCATGTTCACAGAAAAACTGAATGAAAAAGTTCAGAGAGTTCCCATATGCTCCCTTATCCTTACACACGCACTGCCCTCCCCATTATGGACATGATACACCATAGTGATACATACATCCATTGCAACCAATGAACTTGCATTAACACATCATTATCACTCAAAATCCATAGTTTAAATTAGTTATTCTTTGTGTTCTCTGAGTTTTGACAAATACCTGAGGACATATATCTGCCACTGTAGGCATCCTACAGAATAGATTCAGTGCCCTAAAAATTCTCTGTGCTCTACCTATTCATTCATCTGTCCCTCCAACCCCTGATCTTTTTACTGCCTCCATAGTTTTGTCTTTTCTAGAAAGTCATAAGGTAGCCATCATACAGTGTGTAGCCTTTGCGAATTGGCTTCTGTCACTTAGTAATATGTATTTACATTTCCTCCATGTCTTCTCATGGCTTGATAACTCACTCTTGTCACTGAATAATATCCTACTATCTGGATGTCCCAACAGTTTATTTATCCATTCATCTACTGAAGTACTTTGTGGTTGCTTCAAAATTTTTGCAATTATGAACAAAGCTGCTATAAATAACCATGTGCAGATTTTTACGTGAACAGAAGTTTTTTATTTATTTGGGTAAATAGTAAGGCACATGATTGCTGGATTATATGGTAGGAGTACATTTGGTTTTCCAAGAAACTGCCAAACTGTCTTCCAAAGTGGTTGTACCATTTTGCATGGTACCAGCAATGAATGAGAGTTCCTGATACTACACATCTTTGTTTTGGATCCTGGCCATTCTAATAAGTAGGTAGTAGTCTCTCATTGCTGTTTTAATCTGTAATTCTCTCAAGACATAGGATGTTGCACATATTTTTCTTATGTTTACTTGCCATCTGTATATCATCTTTGGTGAAGTGTCTTTTTAGGTGTTTTACACATTTTTTAGTTGACTTGTTTTATTCCTGTTGAGTTTTAAGAATTCCTTACATATTTTGGATATTGGTCCTTTATGAGATGTGTCTTCTGCAAATATTTTCTCCTAGTCTGTGGCTTTTCAGCTTATTCTCTTGACATTATCTTTTGCAGAATGCAATTTTTTAATTTTAATGAAGCCCAATTTATCAATTATTTCTTTCATGGATTGTGCTTTTGTTCCTGTATCTCAAAAGTCAACACCATACCCAAGGTCACTTAGGTTTTCCCCTATGTTACCTTCTAAGACTTTTACAGTTGTGTATTTTACATTTAGGGTGTGTGATCCATTTTGAGTTAATTTTTGTGAAGGGTATAATATCAGGTCTGTGTTTTTTTATTGTTTTGTAGTTGTTTTTGATTGCAGATGTCTGGTTTCTCCAGCACCATTATTGGAAAACACTATCTTTGCTTCATTATATTTCCTTTGCTTCTTTGTCAAAGATCAGCTGACTATATTTATGTGGGTGTACTTCTGGATTCTCTATTCTGTTCCAGTTTTCTATTTGTCTGTTCTTTCACCAATACCACATGATTTTGATTATAGTAGCTTTATAATAAGTCTTTAAGTTGGGTAGGGTCAGTCCTATGACTTGGTTCTTCTCCTCCAATATTGACTTGGCTCTTCTGGGACTTTTGCCTCTTCATATAAAAATTAGAATCTATTATATATATGTTTATAAAAAATAAAATTATAAAAAAAAAATTAGAATCTATTGATATCTGCAAAATAGCTTGCTGGGATTTTGATTCGGATTGTTTTGAATCCATAGAGCAAGTTGGAAAGAACTAACATCTTTTTTTTTTTTAAGATTTTATTTTATTTATTTGACAGAGAGAGACACAGTGAGAGAGGGAACACAAGCAGGGGGAGTAGGAGTGGGAGAAGCAGGCCCCCACCCAAGCAGAGAGCCTGATGTGGGGCTCAAGCCTGGGATCATGACCTGAACTGAAGGCAGCTGCTTAACTGACTGAGCCACCCAGGCACCCCAAGAGCTAACATCTTGACAATATTGAGTCTTTCCATCCATTACCGTGGGATATCTCACCATCTACTTAGTTTTTTCTTGAAATCTTTCATTAGAGCTTTGTAATTTTCCTCATACAGCTCTTGTACATCTTTTGCATTAATTTATATCTAAATATCTCACTTGAGGTGCTAATGTAAATGTCAATGTGTTTTTAATTTCAAATTCCACTTGTTCATTGCTGGTATCGAGGAAAGTAATTGACTTTGGCATGTTAACCTTATATCCTTCAACCTTGCTTTAATTACTTACTAGCTCTAGGAGTTATTTTGTCAATTCTTTTTGGTTTTCTATGTAGATAATCATGTCATTTGCAAAGACAGTTTTATTTCTTCCTTCCCACCATGTATACCCCCCCCCCTTTTTTTTCTTTTTTGGTCTTATTGCATTAGCTAGGACTTCTAATACTATGTTGAGAAAAGCAGTAAGGGGATATCCTTGCTGTATTTCTGATCTTAGCAGAAAAGCTTCGAGTTGTTCTCCATTAAGTATGATATTTGCTGTAGATTTTTTAAATAGAGTTGAGGAAATGCCTCTATTCCTAGTTTGCTGAGAGTTTTCATCATGAATAAGTATTAGATTTTGTCGAATGCTTTTTTGCACCAATTAATATGATCATGTGATTTTTTTTCTATTGTCTGTTGACAGAAAGGATGACATTTATTGACTTTTTTGAATGTTGAACCAGTCTTACATTCCTGAGATAAATCCCACTTGGTCATGGCATAAAATTATTTTTATACATTGTTTATTTGATTTGCTAATATTTTCATGAGGATTTTTATACCCATGTTCATGAAAGATTGTATCTATTGTTTTATTTTCTTTTAAGTCTTTGTCTGATTTTGGTATTAGGGTAATGTGGGCCTCATGGAATGAATCAGAAAGTCTTCTATGTTTCTGGAAGAGATTGTAAAAAATTGGTATAATTTCTTCGTTACACGTTTTGTAGAATTTAGGATCGAAATTATCTAGGCCTGGTATTTTCTGTTTGGAAGGGTATTAATTATTGATTCAATTTCTTTAATCAACAGAGGTTATTCAGATTATCAATTTCATCTCTTCTGAGCTTTGGAAGATTGCACCTTTTAAGGAATTGGTCCATTTTATCTAGGTTATTAAATTTGTGGGCACAGAATTGTTCATAATGTTCTTTTATCCTTTTAATGTTCACAGGATTTGTACTGGACCCCCCCTCTTTCGTTTCTGTATTACTAATTTGTATTTTCTCTTTTTCTTCATTGGCCTTGCTAGGGACTTACTGATCTTACTGATATTCTCAAAGAACCAGCTTTTGTTTTTGCTGATCTTTCTCTGTTGATTTCCTGTTTTCAATTTCTTTGATTTGTAATTATTATTATTTTTCTTCTGATTAGTTTGGATTTGATTTTCTTTGTCTAGTTTCCTATGGTGCAAGCTTAGATGATTGATTTTAAAGCTCCCTTCTTTCCTAATATATGTATTCAATGCTATAAATTTCCCTTCAAGCACTGCTTTCACTGCATCCTACAAATTTTGATAAGTTGAGTTTTCATTTGAATTTAGTTCAAAATATTTTAAATTTTCTGTTGAGATTTCTTCTTTGACCTATGTTTTACTAAGAAGTGTGCTGATTAATCTCCATGTATTTTGTGATTTTCAAGTTATCTTCCTGTTACTGATTTCTACTTTAATTCCATTGTGGTCTCAAAGCACATCTCTATTATTTTAAAATTGTTAAGCTGTGTTTTATGGCCCACAACATGGTTTATATTGCTGAAAGTTCCATGTGCTTGAGAAGAGTGTATAATTTGCTATTGTTTATTGATGTCAATTATTTCCATTTGATTGATGGTGCTATTGAGTTCAACTATGTCCTTACTGATCTTCTGCCTGCTGGATCTGTCCATTTCTGATAGAAGGATGTTGATGTCTCTAACTAAAATAGTGGACTCATCTATTTCTCCTTGTAGTTCTATTGCTTTTTGCATCATGTATTTTAATGCTCTTTTTAGGTGCACACATCTTAAATGACTGTTGAGTTTTCTTAGAAAATTAATGCTTTTTCCTTATATGAATTCCCTCTTTATCCATGATAACCTTACTCGCTCTGAAAACTGCGGTGTCTGAAATTAAAATAGCTACTCCTACTTTCTACTAGTGTTAGCATGGTATATTTTTCTCCATCCCTTTATTTTTAATCAATTTATGTCTTTATATTTAAACTAGGTTTCTTGTACACACCATATAGTTGGTTCTTATTTTTTGCTATACTCTGACAATCTCTGGGTTTTAATTTCTGTATGTAGACCATTAACATTTTAATTGATTATTGAGATAGTTGGAGTAATGTTTACCATATTTGCTATTGTTTTTATTTGTTGCCCCAGTTCTTTGGACCTATTTTCTCTTCCACACTTCTGCCTTTCATTACTTTAATAGGGCATTTTATATGATTCCATTTTCTCTCCTTTCTTAGCATATCAGTTATACTTTTCAAAAACTCTTCTTCATTGTTTCCCTAGAATTTGCAATATACGATTAACCCAAGTCCACTTTCAAATAACAATATACCATTTCTTAGGTAGTGTAAATACTTTATAATAATAATAAAATATTCCTAATTCTTCCATAATACGCCTTGTATCATTATTATAACTAATTTTATTTATACATATTTATGTAGGTATAGATATATCACACATAACATACATAATTTAATATGTTGTTGCTATTACTATTTTGAACAACTGTTAGATCAATTCAAGAATGGGAAAAATAAAAGTTCTTATTTTACCTCCACTTAGCCATTTTTGAATGCTCTTCTTTATTTGAATCCAAGTTTCTGGCTTATATCAATTTCCTCTCTAAAGACTTTTAACATCTTTTGTAAGACAGATTTTCTGGCAACAAATTTCCTCAATTTTTGTTTGTCTGATAAAGTCTTATTTCTTTTTTAACTTTTGATAGATAATTTCACAAGTTACAGAATTCTAGATTGGTGGTTTTGTTTTGTTTTGTTTGTTTGTTTGTTTTTAGTACTTAAATTTTATTCCACTCTCTTCTTGCTTACATGTTTTCGGAGGATAAAACTAATTCAGTTATTATCCTTACTTCTTTATAGGCAAGGTGATTTTTTTCTTCTGAGCTTTTTTGATATTTTTTTATCATTGATTTTTCTAATTTTGAATACGATATGCTTAGGTGTAGGTGTTTTTTGTTTGTTTTTCCTTTGTTTTGTTTTGGCGTATCCTGCTTGGTGCTCTCTAAGCATCCTGGATCTGTGGCTTGATGTCTGATATGAATTTGGGGAAATTCTCCATCATTATTGCCTCAAACATTGCTTGTGTGCCCATGGTTCCTCTATATTTGATATTCCCATGACCCATGTTAAACTTTTTGTATTTACCCCACAGTTCTTAGATATTCTGTTCTTTTTAAAATATTTTTATTGTTGTAGTTGATGTACAATGTTTTACGAGTTTCAGGTATACAACATAGTGATTTGACAGTTCTATACATTATTCAATGCTTGCCATGGTAACTGTGGTCACCATCTGTCACTGTACAATGTTATTAAAATATTATTGACCACATTACTTTTTATTCCTGTGACTTACTTATAACTGGATGTTTGTACTTTTTTTTTTTCAGTTACTTTTCTCTTTGCTTTTCCATCATAAAGTTTCTATTGTCATATCCTCAAACCCAGAGATTCTTTCCTCTATTGTGTCTACTCTGCCAAATAACTTACCAAAGAAATTCATCATTTGTTAGTGTTTTTGGCCTCCAGCATATCTTCTAGATTCTTTATTAACACTTTCATCTGTCTGCTTACAATTACCATGTATGTTGTCTATTTTTTCCAGTAAATCCCTTATCATAGTTAAAAAAAAAAAAAAATCCTGATCTGGTAATTCCAACATTCTTGCCATTTCTGACTCTGGTGGTTATGTTTGTTCAGTGTTGTCAAATTGTATTTTGCCTTCTAGTACTCCTTGTCATTTTTTTTTTTTAAGATTTTATTTATTTATTTAACAGAGAGACAGCGAGAGGGAACACAAGCAGGGGGAGTGGGAAAGGGAGAAGCAGGGTTCCCACAGAGCAGGAAGCCTAACATGGGGCTTGAGCCTAGGACCCTGAGATCATGATCTGACCTGAAGGCATACATTTAATGACTGAACCCCCCAGGCACCCCACCTTGTCTTTTTTTTGTTGTTGTTGTCGAAAGGTAGGCATGGTGTACTGGGTAAAAGGAGCTGTGGTAGATAGGCCTTTAATAATATGCTGGTAAGGTGTTAGAGGAGGAGAAGCATTCTACAGTCCTATGATTAGGTCTCAGTTTTCTGGTGAGCCTGTGCTCCTGGGCTATGAACTTCAACAGTGTTTGTCAGTACCCCTACTCCCCCACCTTAGGTGGTACAGGATGGCTAGAAGGAGCTAGAGTTGGGCTTATCGAAGGTCTGGTAAAAACCCCAGTAGAGGCTAGGTTCTGGTAGTATAGTTTCACCTGAGGGCAGGCCTTATTAAGAACAGAATGGTCTGACATATTTCAAAATGGTTCCTTTTCCCCCACCCCTATCAGAAGCACAAGATTTTTCTCCGATATAAACCGAAAGGACCTGGCCAAGCAACTGCAGGTAAACTTCAGACAAGTTTGGGGGACCCTCTGTGACTGAGTCCTACTGGAGTTCTTAAACTCTCAGCCTTGTCCATGCCGAGCCTCCAACAATTTCTCAGTAGCAGTTAAGGTTTTCCTACCTTGGTCCTGGTTCCCGTGGAGGTTTTTGCTCTAGTAAGTTGTGATTTTCTGTACTCACCTGCCTCTCCAATTTGAGGGGCATTGGTTTGTGCTACAAATTCATTTCTCTGATAAATCTGAGAAGGCTTGTGGATTTTTTTCAGTTTATTCAGATTTTATTGTTAGGATGGAACCGTGACTTCTAAGCTGTGTGCATACCAAATGGGAACATGGAAGTCTAGAAATCTACTTCTCAAGTTGAGTCTGATAATTGGGTTTGGGCCTCTTTGATTTTTAAACATTAAAAAAGGAATATGATCTGGTTTCTGAGAAAAGTTATGAATTTATAAGTTTATAGAACAACCTTAAGTATAAAACTGGTAAAAGTGGAGGCTGTTCTGTTTGGAGTGTGTGTGTTGGTGAGGCAGGGACCCATTGTTTTTTCCTCTCAGACCCTCATCTGGTGGCAGTCCCAAATGCCTTGCAGAGTCCTTCCTTCATTGACCATTATTCAAAGGGCTCTCTCTAGCGAGGAATAAGCAAACTATCTCTGAAAGCTCTAGGAGATGGTTGCATATGTATGTGCATGAGTGTCCTACCAAGGCAAGGAAGGACAGCACCCAAAGGGGCACTGACTACACATATCATGCCTGATACTGCCACCGGGAAGTGGAAGGTCAGGAAGGTGACACAGTTGGAATTGAAGTTAGAAATCTCTTTGCTGCGCAAAAAACCCTTTTGAAATGTGCCCCCTTTAAACGTTCCTGCTGGTGCAGGGTATTATTTAGTTAACCCAGCCTAAGGGGATGTTTTAAAGGTGGAGGATTGCCCTGGTGATGAACAAATATGAGAAATAAACTTCCAGTGGGGCTGGGTTGCAGGCTGACTGTGATTTCCTGATGATCTATAACAATGGTTATTCACTAACAGCTGGCGCATGTCTCCCTCGGACAAAGCCACTGGGAAGCGCAGGCGCTCAGATTGGTGAACCAGAACCGTTTCCCTGGTAACCGTTAACTAGCACGTGTTTTATTGTTTCCAACTGCTTTTCCTGGGGTATTTGCAGGTGGTGGGAGATGCTTTCTTAAAGAGGGGTCATAACCTCATGAACTTTCAGATGTTGCAACAAATTGGGGAACAAAACATTTTTTTTCTCTTTCAAATATATTAAGTAAATCTTATTACATAGTATTTTCAAGACAGATGCAGCCCAACAGTTTTTCTATTTTGCCATTAATTCCAGATGTTACCAATTTTAAAGTCAGAGTTCCCTTTTATGATTAGGATCTATAGGAAGGCAATATTAGTAATGTGTATGACAGCAGCATATTATTTAGGTCTTTTTGGGGTGTGTTCTGGTTCTACGTTTTGCTATAAAGTGGGAAACCCAACCATAAAATCTGACTGTATTTTTAGCTGGACTTCTAATGGTTCATATATTTTGCCTCTTCATTAATTTAGCTCAAATTTTTTTGCCTTTCCTGGAAGTTTTCTTTTTTTGCTTTTAATGCACCAGAAAATTTGTAGTGTTGCTATAAAATACAAGACCAAATAAGGTAAGACTTGGTCATGTTAGAATTTCCTTCTATATTTATGTGACATATTTTTGAAATGATCAGTTAATTTCCAGATAGATAGCTCCCTCTTCTGTCTGGTTTCTAGAATTCGCATCTTCTGAAATCACGGATGGAAGATGTGTTATGTATCACAGAATTAGTAGCTTTACTGAAGGTAAACCTATTTACTATCTGTCGACTGGCAAATTCATGATTGGAGTATGGAGGGTGTTTCCACTGTAATTATTTGGCTTAAAATAAAGTCATAAACCCTGTAAATGCTGGGTGGAAGTAAATGAAAACATTCTTTTAAGTTAATATTGAACAGATATTCCTGGGGGAAAAAAAAGGCAGCCCTTATTGATCGCTTGTCTGAACTCTATTTGAAATACCTGGACTTTGGTCAGATAAGCATTTGTCACTTGATTTGCAAAGAATTCAAACAATACCCCAACTCAAGTCGTTTCTTGAGCCTAATTCACAAAGCCTTTTCTTGGAAATGTTCTTCATGGGTTTTCAAACCTTCATGGGTTTTCAAATATTTGTAAATTACATCAGTGACATTCAAATGCTCTCCTCCAGGACCTTAGAATGTTTAAAAGGCTTTTTTTTTTTCTTTAAGTATTTAAAAAATATCTTTGTTTCCTTGGGTCCAGGTTAATCACTATAAGCAAGAGTTAGGGTTATGCTCTGAAAATGAACACAGAAAGATCAACAACCTAAACTCATAGCCATAGAACCAAAAGAGCTAAGAAACTATTTATGATTATGAGGGCATTTACATACATTTGTTTTTGTTTCTAGAGATAAAGTGATAAATTTTGACTACGGAGGAAAATGTAGATTCATTGAGACTTGCCCTTCTCATTCCCTCCAGTGGCAAGTTTTTATATGACCCTAATCATGTAAATATGTATATATATAAAATGAACACTGTTCACAATTCTTTGCTTTTGTTGGGACAGACATACCTGAATGAGAGCTCTCATTTTCCCTCACACAGTCCTACTGGTATCGTAGCATTGTTGTCTTAGTTTCATTCAAGGGGTATAAGGAATGATTTGAGCATAGTGGAATGAGAATCAGCAAACAATCGATGACCAATATTGGAACACTGAAGCATACATTTAACCTTTTTAAATTACATCCTCATCTCTCAAATAATGCTTCAAGTCCTGAAGTACATGGTAAATCTCATTTGGAATGAGGGATTGTTGGCAATGAGTACACTGAATTCAACTTCCCCCTCCCCAGCACTGAGCCCAGGGAGGGTAGCTGCCTTGCTGAGGGTCCTGGAATGAGGTGGTGACATAGATGGTTTTTTCTGGTTCATATCTGAGTGCTCTTTCAGCCAAACCACATGCTCTGCAGTGGTCAGAGAGTTCTTTACTATTTGGCTGTGGCTCTACAGATAAGACTTGTGAGATTTCTTCCCTTCTCCCAGTGCACATACTCTCCTCCCCTATCATTTCCCAGATTGGCATCCCAATGTCTTAATAGCTGAGTGACTTTGGACTAGTTAACCAACCTCTCTGTGCTTCAGTTTTCACTTCTACGAAATGAGGCTAATAATAGTGCATTGCTCATAGAATTAATACCAGTGATAGGCATGATACTGTGTGAGCATATAGTAAGCCCTTGATAAATATTGGCTATTTTTATTACTATATTTTTCTACCATTCTTTATCTAGTATGTACTGTGGTCTTCATTTACTCTGTAGCATGCAGTAATCACTTTCTGAAAAAACTGAAGATTGTTTACCCCCATGTTCATAGCAAATTATTTACAATAGTGTAGAAGCAACCCAAGTGTCCATGCATGGATGAATGGTTAAATAAAATGTAATATATACATATACTAGAATACTATTCAGCCTTAAAAAAGGATACTTGGACACATGCTATAACATGGATGAATCTTGAGGATATTATATTAAATAAGCCAAATAAGAAGGCAAATACTGTATGATTCCCCATACATGAGGTAGCTCAAGTAGTCCAATTCAAAGAGCTAGAATGGTGGTCGGCAGATAGATAGATGGTAGTTGGCAGAAGCTGGGGAGGTGGGCATAATGGAGAGTTGTTTAATGAGGACAGTTTCAGTTCTATAAGATGAAAAGAGTTCTGGAGATTTATTGCACCACAGTGGGAATGTACTTAACACTACGGAACTTCAGATTTAAAAATGGTTCAGAAGGTAAATTTCATGTTGTGTATGTTATTGCAATTTAAAACTTTTAAAAAATAAACACAACTGAAGGGTGGAGAGCGATTAGAGCATATTAGTTACATTGGTCGACCCTGGACATTCTGACTTCTTGGTCCCAGAATTCTGGGTCATTGCTTTCGGTTCAAACGGAGAAAGTTTTGGGGGTTAAGTGTGTGATAGTAGGTCATAGGTGTTTTAGTTCTGTTTTCTTCCTCTAGGATTGCTGACTTCTTGGCAAGGATGATCTTAATTTCCAGGGCCTTATAGTTTATGGACTCAGATGAAATTACAGAAGCACACTGCGTACCTCCCCCCCAGACATATGAAGAAACCCCAGAGACTTTTCAAAAAATGCAGACACATGAAAAGCAAACTTGATTGAGCAAGTTTACCATTAACAAAAACGTCTTGGGGAGGGGGATGTATAGGCTGTTAGAAAGAAGCTTAGAAATCACTTTATTGAACAAAGCAAGCAGAGAGAGAAAAAGAAGAAAATTTCATCTGGGTTTAGGATTTCTTTTCAAAATTCCTATTTATCCTTATTGTTTACAGAGATGATGAAAAGCATCCTACAGTTCAAGGATAAAAAGCAAGCACGACCAGAAATGAGTTTATGCTAAATTGACATTTGATAATTTCTTGTCATTATCTGATATAAAAGTTGTATCCCTTTTATTTCAGTTCATGAGTTCCTTTTATTCAATTTTAATACCCTTTTAATTTCAATTCAGTAACATTTGCTGAATATCTACTATATAGTGTCTTAGGAGACTTCTGGTTGGAGTTAAAAAAAAAAAGCTAAAACCTTTTTAAAAAAAATGTTTGAAGTAATTAAATATACTGTAAATAATAACAGTTCTCTTTCCAAATAACATTTCCATAATGATCATGGGACTTACATAAACTAAATATTTGCAGAGGAAAATTCTTCAACTATATTGTAGCAAGACTGTCTTCTTTCGGACATGCTAGTAAGTCAACACCCAAGTGGATGGGTTCGCTCAAGCCAGCTCAAAAAATGGACAAGATAGGTACTTTTATAGCTCATCAAAAAGAGCAATGAAAATGTTTAGTAATAGGCCATCACTAAAGTGTGTCTGGCTATGTCACTTTTAAAATGGCACATTTTAATTTTACTTTGTTCTTATGAAATAACAATGGGAAGTTTTACTTTAAGTGTTATAAGTTGTACACTGACATACAATTATTAGATTATTCAGGCACACTACCACAATCCTAATTTCAGCATCCTCTTAATAAAAAGCCTGGATTTATGAATCCACTAACTGGCCCTTTTTTGGAATCCAAAGAGGTCAGTAACAATCTGGAAATCACAAAATACGCGTGAAGAAAAACCATAAGACTTACCAAGAAAAACAGCTGTAACAGCGTCAGACAAAAGGCCAATTTGATGACATTATTCATTCTTTCAGTCTCCACTACTTATTACGACCATCTGAAGGCTCTAGACGTAGGTGGGGGGAAAAAGAGGGTGGTTTTAATAAAAGCTGTGAAAGGTGAGAAACGGATTTTGACAAACACAACTAAACACATCTCTGTATTTCATAATAGAAACATTTTCCTTTTCATTCTCAATATCTCTAGTTGAATAAGTACCCACCACTGCAAGGATTTGTAACAGAAACATTCTTCCCTTTTGAGAGAGCGAGACATTAAGTGCATTTTCAAAGGTTCACATTTAGCTTTTAACCAAAAGCAAACCTTTGGTGGCTTTCCAATCCTTTTCAAGTCAAGAAGCCTTAGAGAGAAACTGAAGTGTAAGAGATTAGATCTCGGCCTACCTCTTTCAGCCCTTGAGAATTCTTTTTCCAGGTAGTTTCTCAAATAGTGACGCTATATCGGAACTCTTAGTTCTTCTCCTTGGAAGTTATTAAATCAGCAGAAAGACGGACAATAATGGCACATGAAATCTAAGTTTTGTATAGGAAACGGACAGGCAGTCTACACTTTGTTATTCACTTGATAGACAGAGCCATTTTGACAGCCCTAACCTTGGAAACCACAGGTCCTGCTGAGCTCAGCAGGAGTCAAGCGCTGAGTACCATCTGTCAAAGCTTTATTTCCCCCTCCTTCTTATCCACGCGTTTACTATAAGATGCTGAAAAGAACACTGAATGGAAAGTCTGCTACCTACAGTTAAACTTGAGTGCCTCGTAACGCTAATGTTGGGGTAAGAAATTCGCTCTGCAGTCTACCAAATTTGGGTGAACTGAATTAGGTATGCTGTGTCCTTTCTTAGTGGTTATCCTCTGACAAAACCATGGGTTGAGAAACCGTTTAACTGCACTCCAACAGCGCATGCTACAAAATTAACAAATTGCACCTAGTTACGGTTTTTGCCAACTCTGTGGCTAAAATCATGGATGGCTTGGAAAGTTCTCAGTTCTAAGGATTTGCGGGTTTTTTTCTTAATGTAGTTTAATTAAACCTGTATAAAACAACAAATTTGCTTCTTTCCTAAAGGTAGACTTTAATGAGCTAACCTCTTGCTTCATAAATAAAATCTTAGAACACATAAATAAAATCTCCCACTCTGTGTGGCATAATCCACTCTTAAAAATTAGCAGGCCTAGTCATAATAAAAATCAATTAAATCATGTTGCACTTGTATAGAAGACGATGTATCAACTGATAATAAAGGAGTCAGAAGTGGCATTGCTTTTAAGTGCCACCAAAATGCTACATAATTTTTGAAGTACACATTTATTTTGCATTAAAATTTTTGTGTATTTAATGAGTAATTTTAGGTGTCTATTTGAAATCTTTAGAATACCTTTTCTAGCATTCACAGTTCATTCAGAAATTTAGAAACTTTCCATAAACACAGAATCATAAAATAGAAGTTTTGAATTTAAAAGTTGAAGAAACTTGTCTTTTTTAGCAGTATTATTTCAAATATAAATTTTTAGTTAAATTTTGTGCTTAATTCTGACATATTCTTTGTTTTATCTAGTCTTTCTTCTAATTTTCCTAAATGCTACAAAAAAATTTTAACATAGTATATTGTGATAATAATACTATATACACTATATGTACTAGATTTACTATATTATAGTAAGTATATTCATTGTTTAGTGGGTAATTTACATTGCAAAGAAGACATTAGAAATTAAGTATTTTAATTGATTACACAAGTATGTACTTTCTACATTTTATATTTTACCCCATGTGCTATATGTATGTTGTGCAGAGATTTGAGAGCTCTTACACATAAATGCTTAAAATGCTTGATGTAAAATATTTTTAATAAATTTCACACCCAGAGGGTGATTTTTTAATTTGAAGTTACCAAGAAATGATTTACTCTGTAGTGTCAAAACTAGTTAATGAATAACAAATTGTTTCTAATTATTACCAGATTGAATTTTTGTGCATCAGTTTCACAAGACACTTAAGCCTTATATGCTTTCATGAATACATGCAGAAATGCATTTGAACAAAGTCTGAACTTGTAATACTCGAGTTGGGACTTGGTCCCTTTTCTGAGCTTCCCTCACCAACCCTTGCTCCTTGGAGGGACTGACCTCTTTCACGGACTGAGAAAGGAAGCTGACTTTGCAGACAGACAGGGCCCCTGCTCCATAAATACATAAATACGTCTTCCAAAGGTCTTTTAGTGCCTGAAATCCTTTCTTCTGGGGGCAGGAAACAACTTTTACCACACTGAGAGAGAAAAACTCGAAGACAAATGCCCCCAGGGAAAGACAGCACGTGGATTTAGATTAATCTTGCTGACAGTTATTCTAAGAGCAAAAAGAAGCAGAAGAGAGCAGGAGGGAAGGCCCTCCAGATGGAGAAGGGGTAAAGGAAGAGAGACAAAGTGGGTCTTCCTCAGGGATTCACCTAAAGAGGGCCAGTTCAAGTGTCCACAGAGTAGCCCTGCTTGGCATAATACATGTGTAGGTTTTCTTGAGTCTCACTGTTACATTAATTGTCAAAGTATCAGAAGCTGAGCATTCAAGGGATGTTAAGGATCGTTTAGTGAAACTGCATTTATAGAAATGAGGAAATTAGGACACAGATAAGCCCACTCTATAGTTTATCCAAACCTTGGCTAAAAAGTTGTTTCAGTGTGATTCGACTGGGTTTAAATCCTTCCAGAGAATTTAACTTAATAATTTGCTTTCCAGTGTCTTAGTTGATCTGGCATAATAGTTTTTCTTTTTTGGGGGGGGGGGGGGGGGGGGGGGGTGGTGGGAAAGCGGACTTTAAATGTCAAGTTTGTTATTTCTGTAGTCCAAGTCTCCTGGGTTTATTTGAGCATGTGTTAGCTGTACAGTTCCATGGCAATCTGGGGAATAATTTTCATTCAGAATAATATTTTGAATAAATTCTGAATAATTCTGAATAATTTCAGAATAATATTTATTCAACAAAGATTTATCAAAGACCTGCCATGTGTGAAGAACTGGAGATACTAAGAAAAGCCTCTGCATTTCTACATTATAGCAGGTTATATAGAGGCTACATTATAGCAGGCAGTGTGACAATGACAGGACATGCAGAAACGTGAGTTACAGACTCACACGAATATTATGAAACTACCAGTGCACTGAGTAGCATGAAGGAAAGAGACATGAAGAGGTGAGCAGGTGCCATAGGGTAAGTTTTTTCTGTGGGACAGGTCTGCAAGCCTCCCTGAGGAAGTGGTGACAGAACTGAGGCACCTCGGGGAAGCGTGGAAAGGAGAGAGATACCCAGGCAGAGGATGCATGAGCCAGTGCAAGGACCTGTGAGAAAGCTGTGTGAGGGCAGCTTGGAACTCAAAATGGAAAGTGACAGGGAGGGCCAGACCCCACAGAATTGTGTGGACTGTGCTAGGGATGGTGGGGGTCTATCTTAGGGATAATTGGAAGCAAATGGTTTGAAGTAGGGTAGAAGTGTGGTGACCTGACTAGATTGGGTTTTGAGATGGCCACTTTGCCAACAGTATGGGAAAAGTTTGGGCAAAAGTGGAGTCATGGCTGAGAGGGGCTGGCTTGCTTGTTGGGTGAGCAGTACCAACCATGTGTCCCCACTGCACAGGCGGGACAGCCGAGGCCTGAGAAATGATACAACCAACCTCCGAGCCCACGTCTCCTGATTTCTAGGACAGATATTGCTGGCACCTTTATACCACCTTGAAGTGTAACACAGATATCTGTTGTTTAGTGTTTGTCCACTGAAAATGATACTGCCTCAGGGGTGTTTGAGGATGCCACGCGAGTCCACACCCTTCTACAAGACAGTCTAGTGTGGTGGCAGTCTGTAAGAGTCACCACAATCTGGGAGCTGTGTCTGTCCCCATCTTGACAGGAAAATGGAGAGTCCCTCCCTGCCCCTAGTATAGTTTCTATCTCTGTGTGGCCTTTTTTACAGAACCATATGGGTTAATAAGACCCTATTTTCATTATCATAAGAAAGCTTCAGGGTACATACATCGTATGTGCAGTGGAGTTTGAAAGAGGCTGAGCATTGTGTGTCCTGGTTTCCTCATCTGTAAAGTGGGGATGATAATATTCTCAGAGGACTGAATGAGCCAGGCTGATGAAGTTTTCAGCACAGCCCTGAGAACAGACAGCTCTGTCATTGTTCATTCTTGTTACCATCCATGGAGTTCAGTCCAGATTTAAGGATACGTTGTAATAACTGTATTAGGTCTCATCATTACTACATTTGTTTCCATGATAATTATTCTAGAGAGATAAAGTAATTGAATAACTACTGAAAGTTTAGGAAACAATCACCTATATCCTATTTATCCTGATAAAACACCAGAGGTTTCACAAATGTTTTCCATTGTTTTCTAGAAGTATACCTGTCTTGACATAGTGGAATTGTAATGTTGCCACAGTTTTATAACCTGCTTTTCCTCTTGACAGTATACCAGAATTTTTTCATGCTGCTGCCAAGTCTTGGCAAATATGTTAAATGAGCAACTGTTCCATAATTTAATTAGCCACATATCCTGAACAGAGAGTATTTTGGTTGCTTTCAGTTTTTTTTTCTATTATAAATAATACTGTAATGATCATTTTAGTACATGTAACATTTTCTCCCTTGGGAATATTTTCTTGGGATACATTTCCAGAAATTTATAAATTAGAACTTGAATATTTTTGTAGTATTTGCTACTTACTGCAAATCATGGCCCTACTCTTTTATTTTTAGTTTAATAACTTTATTTTATAAATGTCCTTTGTTTTGTTTGGCTTCCAACCTATTTTTTAAAGAAGTGATTTGTTCAAAGTTATGAGGGTGAATAACGGTAGAAACGGTACTTGAAGTCTTCTTTCCGTTATACCAATGATACCAATAGGAAAAGAAAAATGAAGTTCTCATGGCCCAGATGTGAAAGAGCCATTCCTTAGGACTAGCCGAAGCAGATGAAAGGACAAAAATCTAAGATTTGGAAATTTTGAGTTCTACCCCCAGTCATTTACTGTTTGACTTTGGTCTTCTCAACTATAACATAGATTCATTGGCTTCCATAATGCACCAGAGTGCTCTTGGAGCAGTGTAAGCCACTGCACTGGTGTAGGGCAGACCTTGCTCTCTGAACCCTGAGCACTGAGTTGCTCTAAGAAGCAGTACTATAGTGCAGTTCAAACTTGGATCTGCATAACAGTCATTTGGGGATCTGGCTAAATGTAGTTTTCAAAGGTCTAGGGTAGGGTTGAGGTTTAACTTTTTTTTTTTTTTTTTAAGTAGGCTCCACCTCCAATGTGGTGTCCAGAGAGGGACATGAACTCAGACCCTGAGATCAAAGGCCTGAGTTGATGTTAAGAATCGGATGCTTAACTGACTGAGCCACTGAGGCAGCCCTAGATTTTACATTTCTAACAAGCTCCCAGGCAGTATCTCATGCTGCTTCTGCTGGTCCATGGACCACACTTGAAGAAGCTGGCCCAAACAGCCACGCTGAGTGGTGGTTCACTCGCACAGGTGACTATGTCCACAGGCAGAGCACCCTGCCCACAGAGCGATTTTAATAACTGGAAAAGAATAAGAGTTAATAGTAGTTGGCCAGATGCTCCCAAGGTGGGGTCTAACATGCTGGAACATGCGGTGTGTGGATCTTCCTGACCTGTTTGTAGAGGAAGCACTCTCTGATCTGTTTCCTCTTCAATGAGGGAGACTCCCTGAACCTAGGCATGTCCCCTTTCCTGAGATGTGGTAGGAAGTGGAAAGTAGTAACCTGGAATAATGGAGTAATATGGAAAGGTCCTAGCCTTTTATTATTATTTCCCTTATCTGAATTCAAACCCAAGAATGAATTTTTCCATCCTTGTTTTACCTTGGTGGCAATCTCACCAAAGTCTTAAGAGCTGACCGAGAAAATTTGCCAGAAGCACTTGGAAGCCATAATGCATCGTTACAAATCTTTCCAAACATCTGCTGCATGAAAAGAAGCAAGATCTTGCAGTGGCGGAGGGCAAGAGGGCATCTCCAAAGTGGGATGTCCCAAGGCTGCTCTGAGGCCGCCCTTTCTCTGCAAGCAGGCTGCCCTGGGAGGCTCCAGCACCTGTTCTTACACATTCCTGCTGGCTTCTGTTGTTTGCAGTTGCTGTCAAAAGCCTCCCAGGGGAGGGCTGGGATGAGCCTTGTCAGGGAATAAGAAAAGCCTGGAGTGTGGCAGTTGGCCTCGCAAATGCGAGGACGTTCACAGTCCCAGTAGGGACCCTCATTTCCCTTTTCACATCACCGCAGGCCTCTTGTCAAAGGGAAATCCTTTGAGTTTAGGTACTGCGGCAGAGAACGTTTCTTTGAAACTCAGGTGATATTGATAGCCTAGTTCCATTTTTCTAAACCTGAGACGCCAGGGGCAGGACCTGGAGGTACACAGCCTTTGGCCTCATGGAGTTGCTGCCCAGAGAGCCGGCCAGTACCTTTTCAAGAAGGAAGAAAAGATCCCGAGGTTGGCGCACAGGAAAAATAGTCCACTTGCAAATTTGACTTGAGCCTTGAAGAGTAACATAACTTTTGAGGAAACATTCAGAGGGAGGATATAATAAATGTACTTTTATTTTGAATTTTTGCCCAAAAAACCTCCTTGGGAGGACCACACAGTTCCTTCAGTCCGACATGCAGGTGGCTCTGTCCTTGAATGTCACTGTAAGTCTGCATCTTAGGACGTGCGAACAGTTTTAGATATAATGAAGATACAACTTTGGTCATTTTTTTGGTATTTATCTTTTTTTTTTAAGATTTTATTTATTTATTTGACAGAGAGAGAGCACAAGTAAGCAGAGCAGCAGGCAGAGGCAGAGGGAGAAGCAGGCTCTCTGCCAAGCAGGAAGCCGGATGCGGGGCTCCATCCCAGAAACCTGGAATCATGACTGGAGTCGAAGGCAGCTGCTTAACCAACCGAGCCACCCAGGCGACCCTTTTGGTATTTATCTTATTGTAAGCAGTAGTGAAGTAGGATTCTTGGTCTCAAATTAAAGGTTTTTCTTCTTGTTCATTAATCATCAAAGTCTCAGTTTAAAATTTAAAGCACAGAAAATGCAGAAAACAGCTTTTAAGGGGATTCTTAGCCAACAGGTTTTATATGATTAAAAATTAGCTCCATAAAAGATACATTTTGGCATGCTCAAAGATAATGTTTATAGCTTTAAAATGCTGCCTTTCCTTTGCATGAACATCTCTCAATATAGGACAAAATGAAGTTACAACCTGTATTTCAGAATAAAATTTATTTATTAAAAAACATAATCCCTATCAGGGTCCTGATTTTTTTTCACTCCATATTAATATGATTGTCTTAGTTAAGTTTTGATTGCAATAAAAGTTGTTTGAGCTACGCAGGCTTTTGGAGCCTTTAAAAATCTAAATATCAGGACAATAGTAACGTAAGCTTATTTACTTTAACAGGATACAGTTTACGTTTAGGAACTATATTCAGAGTAAATCTGTTTTAAGGAAGAAACAAAAGCTCTGCTTTGAAATGTTCTTCTCTTTTGTCCAAGTATAATCACTGGGTTTTGGTTAAACTGATATTTATTAAATCCTCTGGTCCACTTGAGGTTTTACATACATTTTAAAATAGAATAACCTTGGTGCCTGGGTGACTCAGTCCGTTAAGTGCCTGCTTTCAGCTCAGGTCATGATCCCAGTGTCCTGGGATCGAGTCCTGCATGGGCAGGAGGCACGGGCTCCCTGCGCAGAGGGGAGCCTGTTTCTCCCTCTACCTGCTGCTTCTGTAGTCCTGCCAGTGTGCCACCCACTCCCCCACCCCTAATTGCATGAGCTTTCTCTCTCTGACAAATAAATAAATAAAATCTTTTAAAAAGTAAGTAAAGTAGAATTATCTATAGGTAATTATTTCATTAGATAACTGTGAAATGATGTCTTACATCAAAATCAGGTCACTTGGCTACTAAAGAAATCACTGATTTCCTTTAGGGTTTTAAAATTCTGTATTATTAGAATGCTGATATTTTAATATAAATTATAAATACATGATTTTAGGATTGCTAAATTGCTAATGAATGTAATATAAATTTAAAAAGTGTTTTTGAGGGGTGCCTGGGTGGCTCAGTCATTAAGCATCTGCCTTGGGCTCAGGTCATGATCCCTGGATGGATTCTGGGATCCAGTCCTGTGTCAGGCTCTCTGCTCAGCAGGGAGCCTGCTTCTCCCTCCCCACCTCCCCTCCTTGTGTTCCCTCCCTTGCTGTCTCTCTCTGTCAAATAAATAAAATCTTTTTTATTTTATTTTTTTTAAGATTTTATCTATTTGTCAGAGAGAGAGAGAGAGAGAGAGAGTGCGGGCGAGCACAGGCAGAGGCAGAGGGAGAAGCAGGCTTCCCACCAAGCTAGGAGCCCGATGTGGGACTCGATCCCAGGACACTGGGATCATGACCCGAGCCAAAGGCAGCTGCTTAACCAACTGAACCACCCAGGCGTCCCAATAAAATCTTTTTTAAAGAAGTGTTTTTGCAATTGGTATTCAGGAATAAGGCAATCTGGTTTTCAAAATGTCTGGTTTTAGCTATTGTAGAATTTCATACAAGTCCCTGTGAAAGATCCATATAATGAAAATTCAGAAAATCTGGTTGCCTTTCCTCACAGGCAACTGTTGAAATACTTAAGAGTAAAACTGTCCGCCTAAAGGCCTGTGTATTTTCAGTCTTCTACAAACACAGGAACGTCTTCTGCCAGAGGAGATTGTAAAAAGTGTTTTTGCAAGGCTCTTCCAGAGGACATTGCCCTGTTTGAGCTCCCTCTCACCATCCTTTGGGGGTGGGAGTCATGGCTAAAAGCTTGGCTCTTAACTGATAGCAAATGGGAAAACTCTCCAAATTTAGGGTAATCTGATCCCTTGTCAAAGGAGACCTGAAATACTTCCAACTCTTGCTTATTTTTGGAAAGAGGGCATAAACTGCGAGTCTTTCTTTCAACCTCTCCAAGTTCCTCTTGCTCTTTGTGAAAGCCAGCTATAGGAGATTGACTCCAAATGGGACTTACCATTTTGGGGAAGGAACTGGAGCTGGCGGATCTCGAAGCATCTGTATCTACTATCCTTTTGTCCAGAGGTGGGAGCACCAGAAAGCCTGCTGGATGGAAGCCTGATTCTGGAGGAGAGGTGCCTTCAGAAGGGACCAGTAAAAGGACGTCTTGTCTATATGGGCAGCCATGGAAACTTCACATTTTTTAGATTGTTTTGGAGGAGCTCTGAGAAGAAAGAAATCTTTCATTGTAGGGAAAAGTGCCTATACTCTAGCGTGAACTACCTAAACCAAATTTAGTTTTTTGGTGACAGTAGAAATAATTTTGGCATTGTACTGCCTAAAATGTGTATGTTTTTGAAACACCTTGAAAGCGCACATACTCATTGGTGAGGTCACGTGGTAAGAGACTTATGGAAACTCTTGAATATGTTCTAGCGGTAAAATCC
The DNA here is from genome assembly GCF_010015895.1 of Lontra canadensis. Classification (NCBI taxonomy): domain Eukaryota; kingdom Metazoa; phylum Chordata; class Mammalia; order Carnivora; family Mustelidae; genus Lontra; species Lontra canadensis. The sequence continues at coordinate 672,408 of NW_022631055.1, read as the reverse complement.
TGTTTTGTGGCATATTCGGCCGATAGAACAGATTGCTCCCGCAGAGTATCCTTCCTGGCAATGTGTATTGTCATTTATTTGAATACGTCTTGTGGGGTTAAGCACTTCTGGTATATTTTTCATGCCAGAATCTAAGGAAGCGACAGAGGCACGGCATGATGAAGCTGATAGGTCACAAGACAAATTTACATGGAGAGGCAAGTTTCCAGCTTTAAGCAAATGACTTATCTGTAATGTGATGCAAGTACAGAGACTGACCTTTCAAATGTTTGTTGGGCTTCAAGTGTCCGGAACAATCAATATGTACATTATTGTTTATATTTTATGTTCCCGATCCCATTAATGTATGCCTACGGAGTGCTGGGACACCATTAGTTTCTGCTACTTCTGCAGCTACTGGGTAGCATTCATCAAACAGAAAGGCAGCACTTACTGACTTGTGACAGTTTTTGAATTTCTTGAGCTCAACGTTTCATGAGCTGCTTATCTCGTTTTGGTAAGCAAGGCCTTTATTGCTCTGAAGCCTCCTCAATTAAATAGTAACGAACCAATTTGTTTAAGGCAAATCTTTAACTTGCAGACTCATTAATTTCTTCATCATTGAGTGTCAGAAGATGTGTTCTTGGGCAGGGGAGAGCAGAGAAGCTTGGTGCAGTGATTGCTGGGGGTGGGGGGAAGTGGGAGAGTGGGACTGTCTCTAACTGGCTGTGTGACCTTGGACTCTTTTTCTTTATTAACATATAATGTTTTTTATTAACACATAATGTATTAACATATAATGTATCATTTGCTTCAGGGGAGTACAGGTCTGTGAATCATCAGTCTTACACAATTCACAGCATATGGACAGGTTTCTTAATGTCCCTGAGCTGGTTCTCCAATGGTGAAGCAGGTAAGGGGGTAAGATAATCACTAAGGTCCTCTCCAGCGTGGACATTTAAGAGGTAATGGAATATCAGTACGCAAACATGTGAGGAGCAGTGCAACTTTACCAGTAAGTGCAAAACTGAGATGTGGGGAAATCCTTCAACCACCCTGCCTTCCCTCTGAATAAGGACATAAGGGAAAGCTGCACTCCTCCTTATTTACCCAGAACATAATAGACTCATTGTGGGTATCTGGGAGAGAGGTATTTGTGAAGTAAATATACCTGTAACAAAATACATATAAACACAGATATATTTGTATGTAAATAAATACGTAAAAATTATAAATATACGTAAAAACAAATGTAAATATATAAACATCTCACAAATATATGCAATTATATGTATACAATTAGACATAGGCCTATAATTACATATATGTGTGTGTGTGTGTGTGTGTGTATATATATATATATATATATATATATATATATATATATATATGGTCATCTTTTTTTTTCTACTTCATTTTCTCCCATTCTGTATACCTTATTCTCACCCCACCCTAAAAATGCTCAAAGTGAAAAGTAACACCTGTTATTGAGGCACAAGAGGAACTCTTATTCATTGAGTTAGTTAAGGTACTCACTTCTGTATTAATTAACTCTCTCTTTCTAGTGTTTTATTATTGGAGAGTCTAATGACATAAGTAACCATCCATGGTCCAATAAAAAAAAATCGTGAATTGATGAATTGGTTTCTAAATTCTCCGTGTTATCGACAAGTTGCTGCATCACTGAAGCTATAAGACATGTCATCCATTATTAACTATGATGGCATTAAAAAAGATAAATTAGATCTTTAAGGTAGAAATGAGTTCTCACAAAGCCTACCCTTGTAAGTGGACATGGTCTCAATTTTCTCTGAATTTTATCCCACTAATATTTGTTTAAGTTTATTCTGGTTTCACTTCGATTTTATTGATTGTTTAGTAAACATTAACTGGTGATAGAGCCTCCTTAATATGAACAGATAATAGATAATCAATGTGTAATGCAGTTTAAGTGATAAAATACTTTTGCCAGGAATATGAAACCTGCCATAAGGACTGGAAATGCCTTATTTAAAAAATTAAAATTTACAATGAGCATTTTAGAAAGTAAACCTATCTCTTCAATGCACAAAAAGTTAAATTTACTTTTAAGACAACAGTACTAGATAGGAAAATATACATAAAACATACTATTTCTAAGGCACATTTAAAGTATAAACATATACTTTTAAGAATAAACTAGCATCTTTTGAGCTCTTATAGTTTGTGCTAGGACAAAGGTAAAAGGCAATAATAAATTCAAAATAGCGTTTGAAATTTGAGCTCAATAGTTGATTTATTACAGAGGGAAAATGTTCTTACCTTGGCTTTTGCAAAAGTCCTTATTCTTACTATTGTTTACTCCTCCAACCTAAAACAGTCTTTTGTTTCATAGCCAGAATCTTACTTTTCTAACATTGCCCATTAACAGCTCTGGTGTCTGTGGCAACACAAGATGTGTTGGGGGAAAAAAATGACTTAGGCAAGTTTTTAATACCTTAAATTGGACCCGCCTTTTATCCCACAATCCCTTTTGTGTGTCTCATTATTGATCAGACATATGCTTTTTTTGAAGCCTGGGAATTACCAGGGCAGTGTTTTGTTCTACTGTTTATCTCTTTAGCAAAATTGTTGCCATCTCTGACCTTTCAAAAATGTTTATGACAAGGTGTTTGCTGTTAATTGCACACAGGAAGGCGTGAAAAGTCTCCCGGTTAGATCTTGTATTTACCAGAAGATAAGATTTTCTTGCAAAATCAGTCATAGAGGAGGCAGCTTTTGGGTGGTTGTTTTTCCTTTTACATAGCAATACTGCTTGAAAAAATTACTATTTTTCTAATTAGCAGACCTATTAATGGCATGAGTAAAGATATGGCTTCATATAAAATATGCAATAGCGTTGCTGGCCTAGATCTGTTTTCATACCTAGTGGAAATGCAGGAATAGAAATATAAAAGCACAGGCTGGAAAGGACCTTAAAGATCATCTAATTAAATCCATTTTATTTTGCAGCCTGCATAAAGAAGTTAAGGCACTTGGCTTCTGTCCCTTAGCCAGTGAGGACCACTTCAAAGGTTATTGACCCCCAATCTAGTGTTGTATCACTGTCCATAAGATGCAAAGCTCTACACAGATGTTGGTAATTGTTCTGGCTTGGGTTGTCTTCGTGGAGACAACAGGTTGCTAGAAGTCCATGTGGATGGGCCAATTTTTTTAGTTACTTACAAGATGGGAAGGCATTCTATATTCTTATAAAACCCTACCTGATTTGGTCCACTTTGCCGTCATTTCTTACCCCTCTCCCCATCATCCACGATGCCCCAGCATACTACCCTTTCTTCTATTCCCAGGACCCTCTCATGTTCTTCCCCACCTTGGCTTTTTTTCTTCAGTCTGGAATGATCTTCCTCCAAATCTTTCCCCAGCTGGTTTCTAATCGTCATTTAGGTTTCAGCTGAAATGCCTCCTCTTCAGATAGGCCTTTCTTTACCACCTAATGTAAGTCTGATGAAAATAGTAATAGAAGTAGTGAAGGAGCAGCTAATACACACTTACCATGTTTATTAATTCCTTTAACCCTCAGAACAGCCCTATGAGGCATGCTTATTTGATAGTTGATATGATCCTGTTCATTTTTTTGCTTACTTATTATCATCTGCTCTCCCACCCCATTTAGACTCTGAATTCCATGGAAACTGGGACCTTAGCTCTCTCGTTTACTGCTGTCTTCACCATGTCTAGAATAATGCATGGATCTAGCAGTTTCTCAGTAAATACTGCTTGAGCGAATGAATGAATCCGAGGAGAGGCGGCTGGACAGTGAGAATGGAGGAGGCTGGGGGTTGACTCCCTAGTGAATGTGCAAGAGGATTCTCCCAGGAGCAGAAGCCAGACTGGTGAAAGCAGGTATAAGTGAGTGGGCGTGTCAAGAGTAGGCTCAGTTTTCAAGAAGGTTGGCAGTAAGGGGAGGGGGGTGTTAAATGGCAGTAGTTGTTTTATGCTTTTGTCAGAAAATAGGAGCCTTCCACCCTTGCAACTGAAGAATATCCCCTCACTGCTCTTTAATGATACATGGAGACCAGTCTGTGTCTCATTTTCCCAACAATATGACCTGCTGGAAAACTGAAATCATGGTTTGACGACAGAGTTTCTGTCCATCTTCATGTGTTTCACCACAAGTGGACTCCTGGGAAGTCATTTCCCGGGATCATCCTTGGGGTAGCAGACCTTCCCTTGTCTCTCTCTGTGCAGTCAGGAAGTCTAGAAGACGCCCGCAATGGGACTTTGAATCCCGGCAAACACGCCATTCCTCCTGTCCTATACACCCTGAGGTTGCCAAGAGCATTACAATTATTTCTTTCCCTTGATTTTACCCCAGGAGGGAGACCATAGACATAACGAGTGCTGATATGAGTGGCTCCAAACCATTCCCACTTTGGTCTGTGTCCTGCATGGCCAGTTAGAAATGTCTCCATTCCATTGTCCTGGTTCCTCATGTGTGCAGTAAGTAGTCACTCATCTCCCCAACAGCGCTTCCTGCCATCAAAAGGAGGACAGTGCCAGAAGTGTCACATGTGAACGCTAACCCCTTTAAAGGTGGTTTTGGGTAGCAGTCCTTCTGGTCTCTAATGAGGCACTGGTATGAAATCATGAAACCGCAGTGGGGAGGGACATATTATTTTTATGAGGACCCTATTACGAAGCCAGATCCTGCTATTATTTCAGGGAAGAAAACACTGCTCTCCTTTCAACTATAACAAAACACGTTGTCTCCTTCTCAGTATCAATTACAAATAATGATTCTCTGTGGAATTCTTTTCTGTGTGTGTTCTCTGGTTAGTAACTGAGAAAGGGTAATAATTCAAATGGAATCAGCATTCTAAATCAGAAAAATATTAAGGTAAAAGTGCAAATGTGGCCCAGGACCCAGCCTGGCCCAGAGTTTCTCCCTGACGTGCCACAGGCGCTCAGGGATCAACAAGTCTACAAGGAGCAGCTTTCCCAGGCATTGCAGGATGGGGAGCATTCCTGATCCTGGGTCACAACTTCCAGTAGCATCTGCCAGTTACTGTTACACCCAAAACCCCCTCACACCTTGCGAAAGACCTCGGGGAGTGGCAGCATGTCCTTTGGCCATGACCTGGCTCAGGAGTCTTTCACACAAATGCCAGTGGTGCCAGAGGCTAAGGTAACATGAATGTGCTCATCTGGCCCCACGTAAGGCAATGGGGAGTCGGGGTATCAGGTGATTGCTGGAGAAATGTGCATGGTGTGCCTGGAGGTGTTCCACATGTAAGTTTAATAGATGGTAATTCCACACAGTTTCTCTGTGTGTCCACTTCACCCCTCTCGTCTCCAGCCTTGGCTGTTCCATCTGCCCCCTCTTCCATCACCCTGACCCTTTACCCAGGGTCTACCCATTACACTGTGACATATATGGTGAATTTGTGTTATTTTTCACTTCTGAGCTGTGAACTCTGTGAGGGCTCCTGTCTTATTTTGGCCCTATATCTTGAGCATCTAATGTAGCACTTGGCTCCTGGTAGGCTGTCTTAAATAGTAGTTGGGTGGGTGGATGGAAAGATGGATGGATGAATGAATGAATGAATGAAAATTATTCTAGGTCTTTAACCAATTTCCGAATTTATGAGGAACATTGATATTTTAAATTTCCCCTTAGTCCACCTCTGCTGAGTCCTTAGGAGGCATGTTTGGGTTTCCTGTAAGTCCTCTCCTGGCACACGGTCAAGGGTTTATTTTCATGTCCCCGTGTCTGTTCTGTTTGGGAATGCACTGAGCACAAAATCTCATCTCCTGAGCTCTCATGGCTGTGCTTGGGCCAGGATCACATTCTGCTTTCTCAGATGTGTGAGGATTCAGGGGCTCATGATTGTTGTCTCCTAGCAATGTGCTCTGTTTCTTGCTGCAGCGCATGGCAGAGGGGTAGGGGTTGCCTCTGTTCCAGACAAATCAGCCCTTTTGGTGTTGGGTAGTGACTACAGTGGAGATAAAAACTCCTCCCACTCCAAAGTCAAGACTTTACAGAGCATCTTCTAGATTCCCCTTCCTTCCTACTTTCTTAATTCTTGCTTCTTTTTTTCCCTCCCTCCTTCCCTCTTTTTTCCCCTCCTCCCTCTCTCATAATTCTAACCTGTTCCTTTGAGCTGAAACTATATGAGAAATCAAGTTTGCTTATTCTCCACCCTCTTCCTCTCATCTTATTTGGCTATAGAGCCCCTAAACAGAGCAGGAAAAGTGGCATTTGAAGGTAATGTAGTAAACTTCTCCTCTGTCCCTAGGAGCTTAAGCAGGATTTTCTGTAGAAAATCTTTTTACCGGGGGGCTCAAGATTCCTAGAGGCTTACAACATACCTCCTCTTGTTTCCAGTCATATTATTCTTTCCTGACAATGTTTTTAAACATAAAGAGATATTCTTAATTCAAATACTTCTTTCTCCTCGCATGGATGCAGTTTAGGGTTTGGTTGTCTTTTTAAAGAAAGCACAACCTTGACCAGCTGTTTGGTTTCCCACAGCCCACATGCACAGGCCCAGGGTGTTCCCCTGTGATTTTCAAGGTCTGGCTCTCTCCAGATAAGGTCAGCAGCACACACAGTGTTATTCACATCTGCTGTGTTCCTTGAGGTCAATCAAAGTATTCTTCCTACTGGGACTAATGGGGATCTCCCAGAGAGAGACAATTATTGCACTTGAAAAATCCATTGATCTACATTGTATGGTTCACCTGGTATTTGGGGTTTAGGGAAATGTTTGAAACTGGAAGATCAATTCGGGGGATTCAGAACAAGAATACACTAGCACATACATTCGTGCCATACTCACTAGTATTTGCTGCTACTCCTGTTAGGGTGGCAGAATGCTGAGTTCATTTGCCACAAACTGTCAATAGTGTAGGTCATCTAGCATTATTGACTTCACTGGTTGAAATTTAACTTTATGAGAACGGCACCGAGCCCAGTCAGAGATCAAAAAACAATCATTGGAATCATGAGTGTTTCCGTTGGTGTGACTCTCCATTTCCCACTTTTTCTTTGCTTAAATTTGAGGCACTTTTTATGTCTCCTAACACAGCTCTGGATAGAAATATGAGGAGCAAACGATTTGCTGTTGTAGAAAGCAAGAGCACTGTGCTGTCAGCCTTTACATTTCACTACTCACATAGTCCATGTCGAAATTTTCAAAAGAAACTTGGACCGGGATGACATACTCTCTATTGCCATCCAGGTCCAGGAATTGATTAAATAATTAAAACTCTTCAATAAACTATTCACACTCCCACCCCTGCCCCACTGCAAGTCAATTAGCCAGAGTCCTAGTTTCTCATCCCCCTTTTGGAACTTGAAGACCTGGAACTATATCCCATTCTCAGCCTTTATCAGCTGGGTGTCTCTTTGCTCTGGGTTTATGCCTGTACACTGAAAACTGTGAAAGATACTGTCTCATAGTTACATTGTGAAAATAATTCACAAATATACTATCTAGCACACAGTAGACCCTTAAATTATTGGTCTAATTTGTATTTTTATATTGTGGAAAGCCCAATGAGCAACAAAGTAACCAAAATGCTGAAGATACTGAATAAAGTCTCAGGGTGATATCATTGAAGTTTTGTGGGAAAATACTTGGATATGAACTTTTGTTCCTTAGAAAGATATTTTCTGAGGGCTTAAGAGGTTTAAAAAAAAATGCAAGTTGTCATTACACTGAGGTAAAGAACTAAAGCAGTTTCCTGAAGATTTTGTGTTGGGGCATTTATTCATTGTTCTTATATCCTTTTATTTACAGAGGAGTTAATGGAATGTTCATTGACCGGTAGCCATAGTCTTAACCGTCTATGAAATGGGGTTTGTAATTATAACAACCTCATAGGATTTGGTGAGGATTGAATGAAATAAAGTATAGAGAGAGCTTTGCGTACCACCTGCCACATAGTAAGTGTTTAATAAATATTTGATTGATATTATTACTAACATTAATAAAGAGCCTACTGCAGAGGTTGCTGCATTTCCATACAGAGGTTGAAAAGGGTGGAACAGATTACCTTTAAACTCATTTTAGTGCAAAATACACCCTCTTCCAATTTCGATAGATCTAAGATCATAATCACCAGAATAGCATTGAAGGCTCCATTTTTTGAATTTGGGTAATTCTAAATGACATCTCTCAATATGAAAGTCCATAGTTTTAAATCTCAGAATGTTGAAAAGCCCCAAGACAAACACCAAGTAGCATCTAGCCATTTCTCTCTTTCAGATGGGTGTCATTTAAAGATGATTTATCCTTTCCAATTGCAGAGATCCTCAGATCTGATTTAGAAGTTATTCCTTTTTTTCCTAGGCACTTAACAGAAATCAAATGGAAATAAACCAGTCTGTATGAATTTTTCTGCTGATTAGAAAGCATGATGGCTTTGGTTGTTTGCAGGGCAAAAGTGCTGATGCAGGAAGGCCTAATTGATTAGAACAATATATGGGCCAGCTTAATGCTTTAGGTCAAATCCTTGGGAAGTTTACATTCCTCATGCAAAATTAAATGTGTTGCAAGCATCTTTCTGTCAAATGCCTTTTTTTTTTTTTTTCTTTTGTTCATTTGGCTCCAGGTTTGACTTGTGGGGATGAATCATGGTAGCCTCGTTACAATAGATTTCAGATGCTATTCGTAGACAGCAATTAAGTTCTGACTATTACTCTCCCTGCTACTTTTGTATTTTGTTAATGTCTCCTTTTGCCATTTGAACAGCTCAGCATTTCTCATTCTCCTATTTTGGTAGTCTGTAGGTTGTGGTGTGGTCCTCTTCTAGAATAAGTTTTTGTTTGTTTGTTTGTCTTTGTTTTTTGTTTTTGTTTGTTTTTCCTTTCTCTCTCAGTGATTCACACTTTCATCATGTGCTTGAGCTCCCTGGCAGGTGGGGTATAAGGTTATGCCCAACTTCTGACTACATCAGTCCCTCAGAGAAGTTAAAGGTACCTTCACCTAAGGTGGCGGGTTTCTCATTGCTACTGCTCTCCCTTGTGGGTGTACATCTGTTGCTGACTCCCCTGGGTTGGGTTATGCACATGTGACCTGGTGACCACCAAGCCCTTTATTCCCTCTTTCTGTTCTTTGACTCTCAGAATCTATGCCAATTCATTGCTGATGGACACTTTCTGATCTAGAGTTGATTGGATATGACAAGTAGATGGATGTAAGGATGAGGGAGAGGGGTTGAAAATAACTCAGGCTTATAGATTGGGCTATTGAGTCAATGGGGCTTGCAGTAATACTAAGATAAAGAACAGGAAGTAGGTTTGTTGGAAAATGATAAATTTAGTTTTGTATATGAGTTTGCTCTGTGTTCAGATCATCCTTTGGATGGAGATGCAGCAAGAGGCCGTTAGAAAGAAGATCTTAGTATTAGCAAGGCATTAGAGGACCATTGCTCAAAGCGATCATCTGTGCCTGAAAGTTTCTTTGTTTTTAAAAATGAACATATTGTTTATTTACATGAAATCAGCCGTGGGTTGCATGGACCACGTGGGCATCCTCTTTCGTAAGAGGTCCCTCTCAGATGTGTCTTCTAACTGATAGAAACTGATCGCCACAACCTCTTTTCCTCTTTTATCATGGCAAATTTCAAACATATATGAAAGAGAGAAAATAGTGTAAAGAACCCCCACTTAACCATGACTTTGCTTTACCAATTTTCAACTCATGTCCAAACGTGTTAGGCCTGAACCACTCTACCCACTTCTTTTCTTTCCCAGGATTATTTTGAAGTAAATCTCAGACATTATTATATGTAGTACTGAATCTTTACACATCATATCATGTTATCTCTCAAAGATAAAAATATATTTAAAAGAACAAGCACAATATCATTATTGCATTAAAAATTAACACTAATTCCTTGATATTATATAATATCCAGGAGTTTTTAAATTTCCTTATCTCATAATTTTTAAAAATTATGATTTATTGAAATTAGCATGAAATAAAGTTCATACATTGTAATCTGTTGCTATGTCTCAAAATTCCTTTTAATGTATGGGTTTTCTTCTCTCTCACTCCTTTGTTCCTTCCAATATATTTGTTGAAAAAATCAGGAAGAAGTCCATTTATAAATTTCAGCACTTGAGTACATTAAGTTCTCAAAATCTGCTGCTTTTGGATAAGCCAGTGTCTCAGAATTTCAAAGAATGGACGTTAAGGAAATCCATTCCTAAGCCCAGCATGGGACTGTGTGTGACAATCATGCGACAGTAGAGAGATGCCCACAGATGGGGAGGTTTTCCATGTGTGAAGTAGTGTAGGTGGACTGGAGACAGGAAGATTTATTTATTTTTTGAGAGAGTGAAAGCCAGTGCAGGGCAGGGTGGAGGTTGCGGAGGGAGAAGAAGACTCCCTGCTGAGCAGAGAGCCTGATGCGGGACTCGATTCCAGGACCTTAGGATCATGACCTGCGCCGAAGGCAGATGTTTAACCAACTGAGCCACCCAGAAGCCCAACTGTATTTTTAAGAATAACTTTTAAAACCACTTTTTATGTTTGTGTCTTTAACATTTGTGTCCTCGTCTTTAGGTTAGGGGCATGAACTTGGGCTTTTATACCTTGTAAGATTTTCTCCCATTTCTTTGGTTGAAAACAGGCAAAATGAAACCCTAGAGAGTCAGAGGTGATTACTGACTGGATCATGGGCTCTTCAAAGAGCCAAGGAGCCTGGAATCAGCACACTGGCATGAATTCTCCTGGACATTACAGACTAGCAGAAGGAAGCTGAAGGAATTTGGCAGTGTTGCCATTGTATGAAAAGTCTTTTTTGAAAATATGCAGGGGTAGACTTTGGGAAATTCTCTTTTTTTTTTTTTTAAAGATTTTATTTATTTACCTGACACACAGAGATCACAAGTAGGCAGAGAGGCAGGCAGAGAGAGAGGGGGAAGCAGGCTTCCTGCTGAGCAGAGAGCCCAATGTGGGGCTCGATCCCAGGACCCTGGGATCATGACCTGAGCCGAAAGCAGAGGCTTTAACACACTGAGCCACCCAGGTGCCCAGACTTTGGGAAATTCTCTTGGGCTCTCCTTTCTTTGGCAGCTGAAGTTATAATGTTCTCCTTGTACAGACGGAGAACTGAATCCTTCACAGGGGGCTCTGGGGACCTGGCCAGTGTCACCCTGCATAGAAGTAGCAGAGGAAGGAGGAGGGAAAACTGGCATGCTGATAATGGCTCGCATCAACACCTCATTCTGCTACCCAGAAAATACCATCATGAAGAAAAGGAGAACGTGTGTTTCCTTCACTCTCTCTGGCTGTCAAAGCTCCCGAAGGGTCATGCACCGGCAGCATTTCAGGACTTTATTCTTTGGGCCCCATTTTAAGCCCCGCCAGAGAGACAACTGTGGGCATGGATGAAGAACTCGGCTACTGGAGTCAGATAGCTCTGGGTTATGCCAGCTCTGCCACCCACCAGTTTTAGGACCTTGGGCAATCCTGTCCCCAATCCTCAGTTTCCTTATCTATAAAGTGGGGAGAATCGTATCTGCTTGATTTCTGTATCCAGGTTAAATATGTGAGAATCTCTACAAAGCACACAGCATGGAGCTGGGCGCGCCGATGCCTAGAAACGTTGGCTCCCACGCTTGTCATCCGCTCACCACTCCGGAGTGGGGAGAGGAAGTGCTTCATGCCTCACGTGTCTGATTTGGGCCTCACGATGTTGAACCGGTTCACAGACGTCTCCAGCCATTTTTGCCTAGTTTTTTTTTTTTTTTCCCCCCACAGCGTCGGCCATTGCTAACATTATACACAGCATAAAGAAAGCAAAGCTGCTTTGCTTTGTCTTCTTTGTACCTTGCATTTCTTTTGCCTTCTCTGTCCTTCTTTAGAGATGCTCTGGTGTGGAAGGGTGCTCATGCTCACTCCTGGGTCTCTGGCAACACCCCCTTTGCCAATTTAAAACCCCGGCCTCCCTTTCTTCCTTTTCAACCAAGCAAAAATTATCCTTAGATGCCTTTTACCTAGAGGATATAATTCCTGGTCTGTAAGTTGGCTCTAGCCTCAGACTTACTTTCTTTGGCCAGCACAGTGTTTACTTCTTATTTTTTTTTAAAGTATTCATTACTAAGTTTTAACAGTGGGAAATTTCATATAAAAGGCAAGAAATGGTATGTGTCTTGGGGCCTACCCTTCCTAGAGGTGATCAGCAGCTGTGTAGCCACTGTCCTCTTTAGATAACTTGGTGTAGTTCAAGTTCGCCATATTCTCTACCCTTTCCTTAAAGCATTAAACCTAGTCTGCCTTATGATTTGCCTTCCTTTGATTTGCCTTCCTTTGATGCAAGAGTTATTTGCTTTTGTAACCTAACAAATTGAAATCCTCAACAGATAGTTACTGGTGGGCTGGTTTAATGAAATACATGACTTTCCAGTGTTCCCCATATATTCAATATCAGTATATATGAACTGCTTTTTTCATGCTGAATTAGGATGATGAATAAGCATTTCAAGCGGACGTGCAGGGGTACTACCGGTCAGTTTAGACTTGGGAATGTTGCTGTCTCTACCTACAACAGTATTTGGGTGATATGTGAATCTTTGTGTGACTCTTACTTCTTCTATTTCAAATGTTATAAAAACTGGGGTGCCTGGGTGTCTCAGTCAGCCATCCGACTCTTGATTTCAGCTCAGGCCGTCATCTCAGGGTTGTGAGTCTGAGCTCAGCTCTAGGCTCCACACTCAGTGGGGAGTCTGCTTGTCCTTCTCCTTCTGCGCCCACCCCACCTTCATGCTCTCTCTCTCTGTCTCCCTAAAATAAATAAATATATACATACATACTTATAACATGTTATAAAAATTAATAGAGACAATGAAAGTGCTAATGCCAATGTTAGAAAGTTTGAAATCATTCAGTGCAATCCTTGCTAGGCTCATTCAGCCCCTCATTGCAGTTTCAGCTGGAAACTTTGAGAGGATGTGTTAAACTTAGAAAAGGATATCATTGAAACCCAGGTCTATAAGAAGAGAAATGTTTTCTAACAGTTTAGCTCTCTGAGAATGAAACTGCTCTTAGAGCATACAAATCATGTTGTTCCAGTTGTCCGTTTTTCAGATCTGGCGGAAGTCTTTGGGAGCATTGGGTATAATATATACCATTTGTATTTGTGGTGGTGGTGGTGGTTTTTTTTTTTTTTTAGGGTACTGCTAGAGACATAGGCTTTACCCCAAGGGAACAAATTTCATTGGTTGATTTTCTTGGGTCTGACATAGATCATTTTGAAAGATTTGGGGGGTATATTTATTGAGCACCTAGTAGCTGTAAGGCCCTCTTGAATTGTCATAGGAGTCCTGGCAGTCGGTATTGTTCCCGTTTAATAAGACAGCACAGTGTCTCGATCTGTGTGGGTCCATTTCCCGGTTCCTCTCCTGACTTGCTCGGGAACCTTGAGCAAGTAACATATCTTTTCTAAGCCTCAGTTTTATGATCTGTAAAATGGGTTGTTGGGAACATTTGTGAGGTAATACATGTTAGCACAGTTAGTGTAATTGCTGGCACAAAATAAGAGATCAGCAAATGTTGGTGGTTGTTGTTATTTAGACTCTTGAAATCCTTCCACTTTGTACAGCTGCCTACTCTTCCTCCAGGCTGGTTTGGGCTTAGTTTCCCAAAGGTAGAGGTGGGTATTTCTTGTGTCAGGTGGCCCCCCTCCCCCCTCCTCAGGCCATCTGTACAAACTGCTTGGAACTGGTGGCTTATGCCACTCTGGTTCCATCTTTGGTCCCTCCCTTCCTCACCCTGACCTTCTGCACAGCTTGATTTCCAGTATACTGGCTCTTCCTTGCTGAAAATGAAATTAATTCCCTCCCTCTGACACCCTTCTCCTCAGTTTCCTCTCTGCTATTTCCCCCTGAAGTTCAAATGATTTCAGTGTTTGAGGGGAACTTTTTAAGGTGAACAACCGTGGAACTGAGGGTCCTCAGCCTGGCCAGCTTAATTAGAATGACCGTGGAGTGTGCTGTTAATTAAGTAAGGAGTTATTTTTAGATGCAAGTGTTCATTAGTCCTCCGGAGCGCCTCTTCCTTCAGATTTGTCAAAAAAACAGGTTAATTTATGGCCTGGTTAGAAGTCATTAACTCTTCATCTTCACCCTGTTCCGCAAAAGCACTCATGAGCCTTCTCAGTTGCTAGAAAACCTCAGGGAGGGCAAGAAGAGCATCACATTTGGGAAGCAAAGCTGCCTTTCTTCCTATAGTGTGTTCTTCCCAGTGGTGCCTTCCAAAGACGGTGATCTAGGCTGTGGAGATTTGCTCCAAATACTCTCATATTAGTTGCCTTTCAGCTTTATCATAGAATCCAGCCCTTAGAGCTATTGAGCCATTTTAAAAGCACAGAGCCCTGCTGTCTGTCAGGGAGTGAGTCACCCTGAAGACCACACTCTGGCACTTTTCTCCCCGGGGCTGTCTCTAATGTCTTGTTGTATATTGAGTCAAACTGAACTTAGAAACACTTTAATAAAATTGGAGGCAAGATTACACCATGTAAATATATGAATGTGATTTTATATACATATAAATGTGAAAAATACAAAATTATATACATATGCCAATTATGTACTTTAAAAAATAGGTGAATCTTCAAAAAGAAGACATATTCCATATGATTTCACTTCTATCACACTCTAAAAATGACACCATTATAGAGAGAGAGAAAGCTCATGGTCGCCAAGTGTTAGGGACAGGATATGGCTATAAAAGGATGGACAGAGAATTCTCCATGGTATGGATCAATTCCGTATCGTGATTGTGGTGGTAGTTACACAGATCTTTACACGTGATAAAATTTCACACACTCAAATAAAAAAAGAAAAACTATCCCAGCAAGATGATTATATGATATGCCATGCGTTAAGTCGAATATACATAACTACCACCAATAAAGTAGAGAACAACACACATTCCTAAGATTTGGGGAGGACTTGCTAGTTGTAGCTGGACAGGCAAATGACCACATTTATTCAAATCCTGTTTACACTCAATGCCAGCTGGAGTGGGCTCACTGAAGTCTTCTGCTTTATTGTACCTTTTACTGCCTACTAAGGAATAATAATGCGTTTGAATTCCCTACAAGGATGTCACAATTTTAGTACCTTGAATTTTGCTTTGGGCTTTGTTAATAATTCCATTTGGCTCTGTGACTGAGGCACAAGGACCTTAAGTTAACAAAGGGTTATTTTTTTGCATTAGAATAGAGTAGGCATTTAATGGATGAGTTTATAAACGCTCATTCCTGTTGTGGACATCAGCCTCTGTATGGTCAGTCATCAATAACATAGAATTTATGGGAAATATCTCTTTTTTCTCTTTCCCTTTATCACCATTATCCCACTTCGATATGACTATTGATTCTGATTGATTTTTAGGGGTGTGGGATAACTGAGAAGACCCTACCTTTCCTTTATGTTTCTGACTCTTGACTTTCTTGGTAACATTAACTCCTTATACACAACTAGTCAATAGACTGAGAGGAGTTTAAGCTTATTTTAAAGGATTCTTTCCACTGCCTTTTGTGTATATTGTCTCCCTTTTAATGATTCTTCCTTTGCACAAAATTCCCTGTGCCTTCATGAGGCAGGGTTCCTATTTCTCATAGTGGAAAGTGACCTGATAAGTAAATAACACAACAATATGTTAAATCATGCATGAACAATCATGCATCTTAAGTGAGATGACCAGAAAAAAGGAATCTATTACAGTAATCTATTTAAGTGATTCTTATATTTAAAATGCCGGCAATTAGGGGCACCTGGGTGGCTCGGTGGGTTAAAGCCTCTGCCTTTGGCTCAGGTCATGGTCCTGGGGATTGAGCCCTACATCAGGCTCTCTGCTTTGTGGGGAGCCTGCTTCCTCCTCTCTCTCTGGCTGCCTCTCTGCCTACTTGTGATCTCTGTCAAATAAATAAATAAAATCTTTAAAAAAATTTTTTAAAAAAATGCCAGCAATTAAATGTGCCTAGGAAAATCTAAATAATGACCCTTGGCTTTGGAAGGAAATCAGAGCAGGGCTTAATGTTAATGAATGAATTTCTAAAATATGACAGTCACTATGACACCTGGGAAGGAAAGAGAATTTTTTTAGGGGTGCAGGCAGTTAGCTTTTTTCATACTGTTTGTTATGGTAATCAAGCTGTTGTCTACAAAAGGAAGTTTTTCTTACCTCTGAATGCTCAATATGTTAAAATTTATATATATATATATATGTATATATATATATATATACACACATACATATAAAATAGAATTGGGGTCCTCTTAACACCTCTTAGCATCTCTACTAGAGTTTAACTTCTCTGTGAGCAGATGTTATGTCTTTTAAATAGCTTTGTGTCTTAGTACTATTTATGATTTTTAATATACTTATATTCAATATTCTTAATATAATTGATAGTAGATATTTAATAAAGATTAGTAGATTTAATGAGTATATTGATATCCTCAAAGTTTAGATGCAAACACATGATAGTACAGGTGAGGTCATTGGTTGCTATATTCAGGTTCTTACATCTCTGAATCACCTGAACTGAGATCACATTTAGCAACGATACAGCATATTGCATTGTATGTTTTGCTTTGACATTGCTTAAGAGATTGTTTGGGATGTTAATGTTAAATTTATGTACACATGAAAAAAATTCTATATGTTCATTTTTCACCAAACATGCTTCCTTGCTTATGAAGAAAACATCTGTCCTTTGGGTAAATGCCAGTGTGTTCTATAATGGGTATCCACAATTATTGCTCAAAGAGAAAACTTAAAATTGTTTTTCTACATAAGTGACAGATAAACAACACATATCATTATCAATAATGTTTAAACTACATTTCTGAGTTTATATCCCCAACTTTCATTCCTGGGTATAGAAAAACAACTCTATACTGTTCTGCTCTAAAGAGAATCCTAAATTCTGAATTCTAAAATTAGAGAAGAAAAAGATTTTAACTTTCGTTTTCCATTTTTAGTTAAAAACAAAAAAATCTATATACAAAGCAGAGTTCAGACTTTTTCCATAAAGGGACAAGACAGTAATTATTTTTGGCTTTTGCAAGCCAAGTAATCAGTTTCTGGTTCAAAGACTCAGTGCTGCTCTTATAGGGAAAACAGCCACAGACAATATGGAAACAAAGGGTGTGGCTGATTTTAGCCCAAAGGCTTTAGTTTGCTTATCCCTATTATAGACATTGTTAAAAGAATGTCTATATATATATATATATATGTGTGTATTTTTTTTTTCTTATTTGGTGGAAAAAACAGGTGTCATGGAGGAGATTCACTTGGAAGCACTATGGAGCTCTCACAACACTGGCAGTAATGAATGTTTAGGAAGAGATTAATAATAAACCTGTGGCTTTGCAGGAGTGGCACACCAAATTGGCACTAGCTTCAGACAGAAAAATTAGGTACTCTGGTGCCCAGATAAAAGGATGATAATTTTGTTCTTAACCCCATTTTAGTGATAGCAGCTGGCAGGTGTCCATTGGTGCTCTCCCCGGGTGATGAATACAGAGCAGATGGCCAAGTACCAGCACCAAGCCAAAGGCTGAGAGTTGAGTTCTGATGGGTTACTCATTGCCACCACTTTGATACGAAAATGGGCATCTAATGAATATCAAAAGAGGGACGGTGGGCACTCACAGGCTATATTAGATAAAGGGGGAAAATAGCAATCCATTGCTCTTCCATTTAGACCAATCTAAATTGATTATCCTCCTCCTCTCCCATTTGCCCTGCCACATGTCTCTCTCAAACCGTAATTTCAGGAGTGAAAGTATACATTTTTGCTGAGTTGAAGGATTTAATGTGCTGAGCAACATATCCTTCAAGAGCTGACCTGCAATTTTCTGATTGATAATGGAAATGTTAATGTATTATTAGCCCTCTTATTTTTGGCCTAAAGTGAGCTAGTAAATAGAATCATTACGTTGTGCCCGTAAAGTGGGCAAGTCAAAGGGAAAGCGTAGGAATGGAGGTCTGTTTCTCCACTTAATTATAATATTGGAAAACAGGATTGGACAGAAGGGAATATCCAATTTCAGACCCTTTTGCTGATGAAAAGGGTGATAGGAGAACCAATTCTGAACTCCATACTGCCAGTCTTTGGAGAAGTTTACTGCAGAAAATTTTACCCCTGAACCCCTGTATCATAATTTTTAGTTCAACACTCACAATTGTGGAGCCTGAGCATTCACCGAATGAAAGCACCCATTCTCTGGACTCATGAGCCTCCCTGTCCCAACACCCTTGTGTCACCATGGCATTGCATAGAGCGGTCACCTAGTCATATTGGGCCTCCTGGCCCTGTGCCTGCAAGGCTCAGACTGAGTCTAAAGGAGAGTGAGAAAAAAGAATGAAAAAAGAAATCGGAGGTGGTACCCAGGAAGTGTCCTGTTGCTTCTCAACCCACAGGGGAGGTCTGCGACTTGCGTTCTTAAGGGGAAGGGTATTGCCCCTGGGGACGGGGGGGTGTCACTGTTGAAGAACCAAAAAATCCAAGGCATTACAATGACTTGTGGTCTCCCAAGGGTCCCAGAACACAAACGGATGCACACTGCATCTGTGGCATTAAAATGTCAAGGGGGGACAATTTGGAAAAAAAAGTCTAAAAAGAATCCTTAGTGGGATGATGAAGGTTGAGAAGCACTGCCTATGAGGAAGAAGGAGGCCCCTTTCACCTTTCTGCACAGCCTTCCCAAAGCACCCATTTGATCAGATGAATGATGGCAACCTGTTTGCTGGTGATCTGTGTCAACGTCTCAGACATGCCCTGTGTTTGCCTTGAGGTGGTGGTGGGAAGAAGCCCAAGTGCCTCTTGTCTCCACCAGACCTGATTCCCCAAAGTGCTGTGCCACACACAGTATCCTCAGGTCATGGTTCTCCACAGCCACGTACTGGTAGGCCGAGAAGCCCGTCAAATGCTAGTTATGGCGTTTGGAGCTATTTGTAAGGCAAGACTCTAGGAGACCTGGAAATCCTGGGAGCATTGTTATGCTGACCTGTTTTGCTGTCCTTAGAGGAAAGGATTAGGATTTTCCTTTCCACTAGAAGAACTTAAGTTTTTTTAATTGTGAAAATTCCAAGTTACAGTCCCCTTCTCTAATATATTACTATGGGAGGGGAAAGAGGAAGAATAAACATATCACTACCTCAGTAGATTTCCTGGGTTCCACCTTCTCCCTCTGTGAGGATAACCATTTAGTGAAAACCAAGGGCTCTACAAGAGTGAGGTCGTTCTCCTGATTCTGTCTCCTTTGCCTTCAGTCCTCCCAGCTCTGTTTGCTCTGGTAAAACAGCAGCTGTGTGTTGTGGACCTTGAACAATCTAAGGTCCAATGAACAGAGTCTTGGCCTGATGTGTTCATACTCAGACGCCTCTTAGGAGACAGGCCACATGGCAGTTACTGAAAGGATGTTCTCACCTCTGGGGCTGAGCTCTGTCAGTCAGGAATTGATGAAGGAAAAAAATAAAGCATTTGGTGAAATTCAGGAAAGACATTAGAGAGTTAGAGTATAACGATCCCTTTTCTTTGCCATATAGTTTCGCAGAGTGAATCCTTCTGTGGCTTGGGAGAAGATTAATTTAAGGTCAAGCAGGTGTTTCACAGTGCCAGCCACTGCTCCTGGCATTACCAAGAGGTAAAAAGCCATCTGATGTGAAGGAAAGAAGAAAGTATAAGGTCAACAGCGATTGTAAAAAAAAAAAAAAAAAAAATATGCAGAAGTCAAGTGTGTCCAAAGACAGGCACAAGAAAAGGGCTGTGGGTGACCCAAGAAACCAGTGTATCTGGTTGGAAGGACTTTTATTCTCCAGACTTATGGCCTCCTGGAAGAGATGTTTGTGAATTAGGCCTGTGGGAAAGGGTAGGATTTGAAGAAGGGATGGTGGGCCGCATACTGCAGGGGGAGGGGAGGATGTGGGCAGAAGTCACTGCTGGGAAAGCAGCAGGTGTGTTAAGGGAACGAACAGCTGCTCTTTGGACTGGGAAGTTACAGGTGATGTTTGAGAGTGCAGTTTCCCCGAGTGGAGGGCAGAAGCTACCTTGCAAATGTGGAGGAAGGAGGAGGAGTTGAGTTGGCAGAAGCTGCAAGGTTAGATGCCCTTTAGAAGGCCCAAGATGGAGTTCAAGGCCAAAGTAGCTCATTCTTCAGGGACCGCCATATGCATCTGAATTATGGAGGGTGTGTGAGCTGATGCCCTTGGTTGCGGGACCAGGTATCTGGGTGTGAGAGACCCAGTGTTGGAGAAGCATGGAGGAGAGCCTCAGAGAGAAAGGCTTCTTTCTCTGCCACTATTCAGAATTCAGTGTGTCTCTCTGAATCCAAGAGGCTGTTATCAAGGAAATGTGTGACTCAAGCAGGATAGGCTGCTGGACACCAGCCGGGAGGCTTCTGGTCTTGCTGGAGAAGTAAGACTCAACCACTGGCTTAGATACTGGTTTTATTGGGTGACAACATCAAGTCCTGACCTCTCTGAGCTTCCTTTTTCTGGTGTGGTAACTGATGCCATGGCCTTCCCAATAGAGGCAAGATCCAGTGAGGCTCTCGAGTGATCACATCTCTGAAAGCAACTCAAAACTTTTTATTTTTATGCTAGCATGAGCTGGTAGTTTTGATTCATAAATTACAAATACTTTTCCATAAACTCTTTGCTCCAGTGGTCTAAAATATAGAAACCAAGGCTTTAGGGGTCATCTGGAACCCATAGATCAATAGAATGTAAGCACTGAGAGGGACATTAGTACCTCCTAGTCTTACCTGCTGAAAGGCAACTCATCATAGCACTCAAAAGAGTAGATGGCGGAAATAGACCATGTCCAAATCCCATCTCTGCCGCTTACTAGCTGCATGACTCTGAGCAAGACGATTTTTGTTTCTCTCTGCTTCAGTGTCCTCCGCCTGGGAAGCAGGTCTGAAGACTGCTTTCTGTCTCACAGGCTGACTGTGAGGATGAAATGAGTCAGTCTGTGCAGAGCCCCCGAAAGTCTGCACAGAGTGAGAACCGTGCGCACTGTTATGGCTAACATTTTTCAGGTAAGGAAGCTGAGGTCTGGAGAGGCAAAGTGACTTGCTCAAGGCATTTCTTGTTCGGCGTCTAGGCAGGGACTTGAACACGTCTATGTGACTTCCAGGTCAGTGTCCTTCTACTGCTTCCCATTGCCCTCTGTTTACCCTTCAGTCAGCAAGACTTGCTTCTCAAGAACATTTTGAAATAAAGAAAAATCTGCCAAAATCGTTCGAGAATCTTCAAAGGAGGAAAAATCACCTGGGAAGAACTGTAAAATCATGTCCTCCCACTGCATAAATCCCCAGAAAGCCCTTCCCCCTGAGTCTGCCAGCTGCGTTGCCTTTTCTTGCCTGCCTGTGGCCCAAATGTCACACCTGCTGGTCCGGGTCTCTGGCATAATGAGTGAGAATTATACAAGGCTCTCCCTGGGCTAGAGGAAGAAATAAACTATACACTGTTGCCCTGAGAGGAGAGTCTACATTTCCTCATGCTTGTAGGCAGGGCCCCAGCACAGCGTCTAAAAGGGACTCAGTAAATGCCCCCTGGATTGACATGGAACAAAGTCGTGTTCAGCTTGTGACCCTGGGGAGTTCTGTGCGTGCAGCCTCATTGTTGCCTGGGAGAGACATCCATTTTATATTGTTCCTACCCTGTCCTGGGATTCAAATAGGCTATAGAGAGGGCTCATTCCTGCCTCTCTGGGGAGAGCCTCTTGACCCTTGGGACCTCAATCCGTGTATCCATGACAGGGTAATAATAATATGCACAGCCTCCTGCAGATCAATGAGCATCTGCCTGCAAAATGCTGACCCAGCTGAGGTGAAAGATGCCAGGAGGCATGGGGGGGTGCTGGGAAGCATCACCTAGCAGCCAGCACCCGGGAGCCCACTTGGGCAGGGAGGTCAGCCTCGGACAGGAGGGGTGGGCACTGCACACGTGCAGATCAAGTGGCTGGGAACTTTGACCTTTCCATTCCTCACCGGCTCTGAAAGTGTAGGTGGCCATGGGATCCAGGACCTGGAAGAGGTCTATTCCTACCATGTTCACCTGGGCCAAAAACAATAGGAAAGCTGTCTAGAGTGCAGCGGAGGCCAGCTCCAAGGTGATGTTAGCCTGGGGCTCCTGCTCACATTTGCGTACCACTCGGCATTCCATGGTAATGCTTTCCCCATTAGCAATAAAATGCGAAAACAAGGCAGTGTGTGTGTGTGTGTGTGTGTGTGTATGTGCCAGGCATACTTTTATTCTCCTGACTGATGTGCTGCTCAATGATAAAATGTCTTTTCTTTCATGAAACGTCAGTATTGAGAGATGGTAGATAAAAAAACAGAACAGAATCCCCTTATTGAGAAAAAGCTGGTGCCTGATTTTTGAGCCCTATACATTTTGGAGGAATGTATAATTAATAGGTATATAATAAATATTTATGTATATACATATGTTTCCTGGTGTGTGAAATCCCAAAGTCTGGGTACCACCGATGGGAACAACTTGTTCAGGTTTCCATGAACGCGGAAGTTAAATAGTGGTGCTACTTTGCATGAAGGCTGGAAGCTGGGGGAGTCTCTCTGAAGGAGCTGTTCAGAGTCTGGAGTTCAAAGTCAAAGGCGGGACTTATGCTCTGACCCCAGCTGCACAAAGGGCAGTATACTTAATACTATTTGTAGTAGTCATTGGCTGAGTATCTTCTGGAAGAGTGCTGGGAAGTTTATATATCTTTATTTTAAGCCTTATCACAGTCTTGAAAGGTGGGTGAATTATCCTCATTTAATAGTGAAAAAACTGAGGCTCAGAGATCTATTATTTTGTCTAAAATTATCTGGCAAGGAAGCAACTGGGCTGGAATGTTAGAGACGGTGCCATTTGTTCATAACGTGGGCTTTATAACTAAGAGCTGCCACTTACCCCGGTCTTACTGCGTTCTAGCCACTATGCCTGAGCTCTTTTTATGCATTATATTATTCAAATATTCTCATAACTCCTGAGGTATGTATGTGTGCATTATTATTCCCACTTTGCAGAAAAGTAAATCAAGGCTAAGAAAGGCTCAGTTATTTGTCAGGGGGTCACAGCTAATAAAAAGACTTGAACCCAACCTATCTGGCCCGAAGGTCCATGCCCTTCCCCATAGTACTAAGCTGCCACCCCTAAGTAGAAGCTTCCTGAGAAAGGGATTATGTCACCTTGTGTGTCTTGGCAATCTCTTAGCTCATTTCAGGTGTAGAAGAGAAAGGATCACCTAAGGCTTGGTCGAGATGTGAGCATTCGGAATTTCTTAAAGGGGGTTCTGTGGGTACAGAGGATTGGTGGAAGGCAAGAGTATTTTTTTTGCCTTAATAACAGAAAACTGGAGTTGCCTTGAAGTTGAATAAAAACAGGAAAAAATAGCACTATTCTTAAGGGGGCATATAATCCATATGAACGATAGGGCTATGTCAAAATGAAGTGAAAACTGGAACAGAGAGGCGGGAAATTAACAGAGTGGTGTCTGAGACCACTAGCATTAGCATTTCTGAACAGGTGAAAAAGCCTTTGACCAATGAAAAGGTGGCAGTACATTTTAGATGTAGAAGTGTGAAATGCAGAGAAGAGAGATCTCTTTCTTATGCATGTGAAAATGTGAGGAGCACCATGCTGCTGTCTTCTTCCCAGGTCCCATTTTGGGTTAGCCTTGGAATGGCTAATATTCTATGTTAGTCTTGGAAGGGCTCCAAGCTTTAGAACTCCACAGCACCCAGCTATCAATGCTGGAACACTGAGCACTCATCACTTATTTGTCACCCGGGCCTGATGCTCTGGACCATGACACTTCCCTCTCAGTCTCCATAAAAACTCAACAACTACTAGAGAAGTTTCCGTTGTGGGTTCTGTAGGGGATAGCCTTACATCCCATCTCTGAAGACACCAATTCCAAGAGATGGCAAGTCACGTCTTCCTCTGGCACACGAGGTAGAATTGATTGTGAATGTGAAAATTCTTCTATGTTAAACCTTTGGGTAACATTCTCTCTTCAAAATGGGAAACAGAGAAGTCTCCTGTAGAACACAAAACCCAGGGGCCCTGGATTTCAAGAGCAAATCCGCGAGCTTTAAGAAATAGTTAAGGGCAAGTACTTGAATCACTTTCCTAGTGAGGACCAATGTTTGTGTCCACTTTGGAATGAATGAAAGCGTGTGACCTGTTGTGCTGCAGGAAGCTTTGACCCAACACATCCTGGGCGCCTTCCTTTCAATTTGTCACTGGCCCAGAAAGCACTCAAAGCGTGACCTGGCAGGGTCTAGGAAAGTGACACTTACTTCTAAAGACCTCCTTCATGAGCACCCAAATTGCCTGAAATGCTGTTATTCCAGATTCGGTGCTTATGTATTCCAAATCCAGGCATCCTTCTCACAGATCTGGGGGGAAATATGCCCTATTGACATGAAAGCCCATTTGAGATAGGACCCTGAGGAGCTGAGATATCTGGGCATGTGATGGGGAGGGAATAAGGAAGGAAAGAAATTATGCAGAAAGGAAAAGAAAACCTTTTCTAAGGTTTACCTGGTGAGAACCCTTCACTCTCCCAGACACTTCTTCAAGCCCCACCTAACCAGCCTAGAGTCAGTGTTAGGAGTTGGAAGCCCTGCATTCATGGAGTGCCCTTGGCTAGGGAGCCCTGACCAGAGAATGCAGTTGGTTCTTTTGGCTTTGGTCTGTAATTGAGGAAAGGACAACTTCTTTGACCGGTGGGGGACACTGTTGTCAACCAGCTGACGGTTCTCCCTGGCTAAGGCTGCAGAACTGGATGAGAGGCTCTTTCAGATAGATGCTCTTAGCTCCTCCCCTCCGAAGGGGCTCAGGCTCCCTTCTGTGCATCTCTATTGAGATGAACCATCAGCCAAGCCATGGTGTTCAGGGAGCTGAAAGTCCCTGTCTGATGGCGAAACAATGGCAAATGCATCCATCGGGCCGGTAGCTGGTTCTATTTTTGGAGGAGCCCATAACAATCATTCCTTTAAAGTTTCAGATGGAAGCAAGGAGCTGAAATCTCAATGTGGCTCTGCAAACAAGTGGGCAAAGCGTTCTGAATATCCAGTTTCAAAAGACTCCCTCCCCCAAATTACTTTAGAGGCTGTCTTTCTTTGAGAGTAGAGAAGCGAAGAATGGAAGCTCATTTGAATCTGATTTACTCTTAGTTCAGAGGGACAGGGCCACAGTTGGTGTTTGAAGGGGGAAAAAAATAGAGCCCCAGTTGCTTCTTGGAGCCAGGAAAGCTTCCATTTTCTTCTCAGCTTTATAGAGCATATGTTTAGGAAAATGACTAAAGCCTGGGAAATTATGAATATCAGATTAAAAAAAAAAACAGAGAACAGCTACAATTTTCTGTCATGAGTTTTGTTGTTGTTGTTTTGCTTTTTTGATTTAAGGGCTAGGAAACCTTTTATGCATTGGGTTTTCCAAATTGATTCCAAGAGTATATTATGCTAACAGACAGTAGCTTACAACATAAAAAGGCCTTTGGCTCTCTATTCTGAATTTCAGGCATGGGGGTGTCATCTCCACTGTTCTATCATACTTATTCGCTCTGATGAAAGAAAAGAAGATTGAACAGTAAAAGCTGAAGGTCATCCATACAGTTGTCCCAATAGCAATCTGTGTACCTTTAACCCTGTGGAGGAAAAGTAATTACCCTTTGGCTTCTGGTGACCTCAACTAACCTTTGTTGAAGGGCCAGAGAAAATAAAGGCTGACCATCAGCCCGCCCTGGCTGCCCTGGGCTTAACCCGCTATGTGAATGAAGAACAACCCAACAATAGGAGGAGAGGGTGTTGCCATGGAAATAGCCCCGGACCAAGGAGCAAAAATCAGAAATTTATCACAATTAATTGTTTTATTAAGAACCTCCGATCTTTTTGGATTATTCCCTGGGGAGAGGGGCTGGGGTGGGGGTTGTGCTCTCGTTTAGATCTCACCAGAGAAAAATATTCTATTCAAATAAATGAAGCAGCTTATGCAGTAAACCCATCTGAGTTGTGGCTCCAACTAGACAGCTTTTTGAGACATGAAGGGATCTATATCTCCCCATAATCTATAAAGATGCAAATGCAGACAGCCAGGAGGAGGGCCTAGGAAGCTGGCGCTACCAGACACATGGGTTGAGGGTGAGGGTTTGGGCCTCTGTCTTTTAATAATTTCGGTAGACTGCTGCCTGTGCTTCCATGCCTTGGCAAGGTCTGGGAAGTACAGGTAATCATATGTGATGGTTTATCAGGGACAGAAATGCAATGTCACATTTTGCTATCCTTGTTTAACCTTCTGTTCAATAGAATCCACCCTCTACGTGCTTTTAAGGTGAGCTCATTGAGAATAGAGACTAGAAATTTGCCATCCAATTATGTTCAGATTAAACTGGGCTAACCCAAGACGCTCTGGCTGCTGTCAACTAATTGAAGGAAAAAGAAAGAGAGTGAGAAAGAGCTCTTTTAGGGAGAACCTACAAGTTATCTCCTTGTAAGCAGATTTATTTAGGAGGAATAGTATTTGTTTTTAACATCAAACGTTTTCATTTGTGTTCATTATATCTGTCATTTTTATTTTAATGCAAGGATGAAATTAAGTTTTAGAAAGTAAAAATGTAGAATTTTTTATTATTTTTTTTTTTTAATTTAGTGAATTAAGGAGTTGCTAAGCAAATAAGAACCAGATATCACCTGATCTTTCTTTTTTCTTTTTGGGTGGAGGCTAGAATGGCAATGTGAAACATTCATCCGTTGTATTTCCTAAACAGTGAGTTATTTATGTTAATCAGTTTTTAAAATAATTTGAGGTACTAAAACAAAGCAGGTGGTTAAGCTCAGATATTGATTTTTCTCTTTAATGGGTATTTCATCAGTGAAATCGTAACCACCGATGAAGGAGAGCAAACCATAGCATGTGTTCACGGAAGACCTCGTTCACAATGAGATTTGCTTTTTTGTCACAGCATAAGATGCCAACCTGGGTTTCATTTATGCAGTTTAACTCCAGATGTTTTAGGAAATTAATCTCATATTGGGGAGAGGGTATCTTTGGCTTTCATTAGAAATTGGGAAGTTATGTTCAGTAGACGTAAACTTTTTAAACAAAAAGACACTGTTGGCGCTCTGTTAACTGACAATGAAACCCAGCTCTTGGGCTTCTCATTTCTCCACCTCCGGCCTGCAGTTACTTTGTCCCTCATTTTGTGTGTTGCTCTTACTGTTAGGGCCAGGATTTTCTGTCTGCTAGCACGCTGGGTACCTGTGGCCATGAGGCCCATCTCGAACAATGTAATAGACATGGCCAGCCTCCTTGACCACTCTCTGTGGCCTTCGGCAGGCTTTGAATCTTTTCCTCTGCTCTAGGTAACAGGTTTCCCTAAGTGGCAGCAAGCATCCCCCAAATAAACCCGCAGCAAGGTCCTGCTTGTGCTTACCTTGTTGTTCAGCATCACCGTGCTCGCGATCAGGCTTTTTCATTTCCATGTGCCTCAGTGTTTTGGTGAGTTTGTACCTGCTCGTGGGGCTAAGAATGTTCCTTCCGGCTCTGGACCTGCCATGCCGAGCTTGGTCTTCACACGCCTCAGTGTATTTGGACCATCTCCAGGTTTTCTGTTTTTTATTAACCCTTTGCCGGACAGCTTGAGTGAAGCAGCAAAACGAAAAGTGAAGATGATAAGGGGGTTTCTGTTGTTTCACCTGTTTGGGCCAAGAGAAGAGTGAGAGAGAGAATGAAGGTCGGGAGCGAAATGTAAGAACTGGGCTCATGTGTCCTGTGTGGAGGCAGTGAACATCTCCTTGGTCTCCCCATTCAGGGTGATTATGCATAATTTCTGCTGATTTGGGTAATCATCTTGGTATGACAATTACCGAATGATATTTCACTACATATACAGTTCACTTGCGGGGTGCATTTTTATTGTTCAAATTTTGTTTAGAGGAAAGACACCATATGCATTTATTTAGTTTTCATAGAGAGCTTTCCAAAATAATTTTGCAAGGAACAGGATAGATCAAATCTGTCAGTGACTAGATACTGTGATGAAGACATGAGAATATTTACTGACTGATAACTGACAGTGCTTCAACTTCAATTGCTCTTCAATAACACCCATAAAGATGGTGTTGAAGTACTAAGAGTCACTTGCAAGAGGACTACTGAGATGGTTCTTCAGATTTTTCTAATTTTCTACTCTTTTCTTCTAAGCCTTAGCCCTATGTATGCACACTTAGCTACAATATAAATGTTCAAACCATGCAATGTAAATGAGCAATTAAATACAGTATACTAGGAACAAAAAGATAATTAGGTTATAAATGGAAGAAAAAAGATAAATATATATGTGGAAAAATGCTAAAAACTGCCATCTGGGACACTTTGAACATGCATAATGGAAAAACAACATGGAATTTTGTTGGGAGAGTTTGTGGTAATCTTATAGGGTTAACGTCCCTATTTTAAAAACAACACATAATTTTGTCAACAGAGTTTAACACACTTTGTATAAGGTAAACATACATATTTTAAAATAATATGACATTTTGTCATGAGAGTTTATAATAATGTTAGGTTGAATGGATACTTTCCATGAAGGAAAAAACAAACAAAAAAACCCAACTAGTTAAATAGCTGATGGGTGTTAACACTCCCAGCTCCAAATTCAGCATACATTAATGGCATGGCATTATTCTGTCACACTCAGTATTTAAAATATCTTTCCAAGTCTCATGATTCAGTGTAATGAATCATATATGGAATATGGGATATTTACAGGGAATACCTAGGTATGACATTAGCACTGTATCTGAGTTAAAGGAGGCAAAAACATAAAAAAAATTATATGGCATCAGTGTGCCTTCTGAACGGACACAACCCAGTCTTCTTCAGCAGACTGATGGAAATATGATGCTCTCAAACTTCCTGTAGTTTCAAGCACAATGCAGAAAGCAGGCAACTTAAAATATATATATATATATTTAAATGCCCATCAAAAACCAAAGATATTCCAAAGAAATGGTCAATTGTGCTTATCACAGAGTCCAACGTGGTTCATCCTGAGTTTGAAAGAGGAGTAGGAATTTTAGAAAATATTCCATTTTAAAATATCTGTTACATCCTCTAAAGCAAACAATTAACCCAGTTTAAAGTCACAACCACCAGAATTCAATATACCATAGTGCTGTGTACCCGGTTGCGAAGGAGTGGGGTTCAGTGCGATGTGCACCCTCAGACAGCAAGCACCTCAGGGCAGTGAGGATCTGAGCTGTGAGCAAGAGTGTGAGCCTAAAAGTTACCTTCAGGATGCCGTCGCTTCATGCTGCAGCTCCCTGGGTTTCCAGTTATCCAAACTCTGTTTCCAGCAGAAAGTCCTGAGGTAGAGTTCTTGTCTGGAAGCCCTTCCCGCTGGTCTTCTTAGGAAGCTGGCTCTGGAACGTTTTATTTTTTCAGTCCTGCTTGATGACTGGAATCTGTGTCAACTAGCGCTTGTCGACCCATCATTAGCCTTTCTTAGGGTGGAGATGACCGGAAGGTTGAAGGACTGCAGGCCACACATCAGGCTCCCCTCCTCTGTATACCTTACTGTGAGCGTGACATCGGGACTCTGAGGGGAGCTGAGCCATCCCAGAGTCCACGGATTGCCGGCTTTCCCCACGTCCTGCAGTGTTGGAGAAGGGGATTATTGCTGCAGGAAAAAAAGAAAAATCTGGCCGCACTGTAGAAATAATCACCGCAGTTCAGCTCCCCCCCCCCACCTCCCTCTGTGTGCTCTCTTTTCCTCTGTCTCTCCCTCTCTCTTTCTTGCTCTCTGTGCGAGGCCCCAGCTGATTCCGGCTGCATCCATCCATACATAAATCATTCCCCTTATTCTATTGGTTACATGGTACATGGCAAGTATTGATTTTTTCCGTTGCCTCATTGCTGGAGAACACTTGGTTTTTGTGAGACAGAAAAAGAAAAAAAATAAAACACACAAAACAGAACCTAAACCCAACAACAACAACAAAAAATCCTCACCAGAGTTTTGTCTAGACAAAAAATAATGGAGTAGATTTATATCATGCTAGTGATAAACATGTTGGAATAAGAACATACTTTGGGGAGGCCTTTTGCTGTTTGTTTGCATGTGTTCACGGTCTACCCCATCTCAAAATAAGAATTGTTCCCACTCGTCAAGAGCTCTGGATTAAAGAAGTAGGAACCACATACACAGAGTCTCCCTCCATAACTGTGGGGGCAAGGAGACACCTAATTGATCACTAAGTCTAGGAAAAAAGAAAGTTTAGTTAAAACATCACTTGCTCAAACAAGAATAAGGAGGCAAAAAATAATGCCTCATGGCCAAATGGCAGGCACAGGAAGAAAGAGAGGTTGATCTGAGTTTATCTTGTGTGGTGATAAAATGTGCAAGTGTGACTTGTTTGTGTGATCAGTATAGAATGTGCCTCAGCTGTGAAAATAGTGCGTCTTTTAGTACTCAGAGACAGGACAGAGCAAAAAAGTGAATACATCTTAGTTTAGGATTCTGATACTGGAGTATCAGAGAGAGAGAATGTTCTTTGGATCATAGTTAAAACACACAGGAATCTTAATATATGACTTGTCACAAAGACCAATTTGTTTTAAAGTGGTAGTGGCTCTTGGAGTCTGTCCAAAGGGGTTTTATTCCTGAAATATCAAAACGACTTCTTTATGAGGTAATGCTGTCCCAAGGATTGGCGTAATGTACAAGGGGATTATTACAACAAGGAAATTGTTATAGGAGGGTTGCAGGGTGACCATAAGGCTTGAAAAGTTGGTTAAAAGCCCATTTTAAATTTTATAAACTTATGTGATAATTGATTATCAGTCTAACAAAGGATGAAGTTTAGGAACAAAAATAACTCAGCCTGTTATACAGGTCACAGGACATTTTCTTTTAGGTTCTACTTAGAGCCATCTACTAAGAAATTTACTATGCACAAAGTGTAAATGAGCAGTGTAATGACTTCTTGAACCTCCTTTATGGCCAAGAAGAATTCCTCCTAACCCAGAGCACTTACTCTGTACACAAACCAAGTTTACCAAGTTTAGCTGTCACTGTCCTCAGAAGTCAGACGAGGATTTCTCCTCTTTGGCCCCACAAAAGCTGTCCTGGGGAATTCTTTTCATCCGTCAGTTTACCTAGGGGCCCTTGGCTCCTGTCGGTGACAAGGGTCCTGGACAGAAGATTCTGTGGAGGAGGCCTGCCAGGGGTGTGTCCACGTGGAGCTGGGGCGGGTCTGTCTGGGTGTTTTGTCCTTCAGTGCACAGAATTATGCTTCTCTTTCTTCTCATTGTTAATTTCTTTTTATTGAAAGACTCTGAGCATCTCTGTCTGCATAAACGCACTGGCTTCTCTAAACTGCCCTTTCAAGGGAAACCCTGTGATTTAAGGTGTAGGAGGAGGCCTGCGTGGAATTTTGTCCAAATAAATGTTTTTGTTGTTTTGTTTCACTTTGAGTAGTTGTTACAGTTTTGGGGCTGCAATCCAGCAGGTTCTCTCAATTTCCTATCCATGCACTGGGGAGGATGGTAAGCTTGCCTGTCTCTTTACCTGCATGGTGAAGGGGTTCACAAAGGATGTGAACATTTTAGATTTAAAAGGAAAACAGACAAGAAAACCACAGCAGCACCTATAGGAAACCCACTGAACGTGACCTCTTCTTTTCTCTGCCTCATCCTTTCCTGCTTCAGCAATTTGAGCAAATGTTTACAGACCACTTACTCTGGGCTGGTGGTTTACTGGGGCGAGGGAAAGTGGCAAAGCTAAATGCCCATGCCCACTCCCCGCCCAGGGAACTCTCTGAGCAAACACATAGGTGTCCCAGCTGCTGCCCAGGCGGGGATAAGCCACTCATGCGGTGAGGCTTCTGCCTTGTCACTG
Organism: Lontra canadensis; assembly: GCF_010015895.1. Taxonomy (NCBI): domain Eukaryota; kingdom Metazoa; phylum Chordata; class Mammalia; order Carnivora; family Mustelidae; genus Lontra; species Lontra canadensis. The sequence continues at coordinate 640,503 of NW_022631055.1, read as the reverse complement.
CTTCCTGTTCTCTGTAGGCTTGTTTCTCGAGAAAAGTCCTGTAATTACACTGAGGAACGAACACCCAGAGAGGTCTTTGCTTTAAAGTCTTATCTTCATTGAACTTGAACAAGATTTTAAGTGACCAGCACAAAGCTTTGTCCACACACGATAGACATCTGTTAGTGTTATTTTAAGACAATGTGGTTCCAAAAGGAGAGCTAATTTAAATCAAAGCTCACAATTATTATACAGTTAGGGTATCAGTGCATAATGCCATGTAATTTTCACAATAATCCTGTTTTTAAATAAGTTTATTTTTATGCCCATTTTAAAGATAAGAAGAGTGCCTGGGTGGTTCAGTTGGTTAAGCATCTGCCTTCGGCTCAGGTCATGATCCTGGAGTCCTGGGATCAAGTCCCATGTTGGGCTCCCTGCTCAGTGGGGACCCTGCTTCTCCCTCTCACCCTCCCCCATCTTGTGATCTCTCTCTCTCGTTTTCTCTCAAATAAATAAATAAAATCTTAAAAAAAAATAAGATAAGGAAATGGAGGCAGAGAGAGGTCAAGTAACTTGCCCAAGGCTGCTCAGCTAATAAATGGGGGAGGAAGGAATTGAGTTTCAGACTCCTCTGCTCTTAACCATTGCTCAGTGTGGAGCCCTTAAATTCCAGCTGAAAGTCTGGACAGAGGGTGTCACCAAGGAAGTGGCATCTGTGCTGGCCCTGAAGCATCTTGCATCCCATAATTTTTATACCCTATACATATACTTTGATTCACTATGAAAAAAGGAAACATTTTAGATCTACTAGTGGAGATTGCTATTATGAGGAATTGGGGGAGGGAGAGCAGCTTTTTGGAAAGGAAATATTTACCTGTTCACCTGCTGTCAGGACAGGTCTGGATATTTGTGAATGGGGTTTTCTTAAGGTGAAGCTCACCCGTGGTGGGAGCAGTGACAGGCCCCAGCAAATGGAAATCCCAGGCAGAATCCAAACATGGCCTCTGAGGACCAGTGACTTTCCACAACCAAGTGGCAAGCATGCTTCAGAATTCATGGGTTGAATTCATAGATTTTTAAGAGAACCAGAACATGACTCTTATTCTTTTCTACTCAAACACTACCCGGTGAGACTATAAAAATAGCAAGTGGAATTTACCTCAGAAATTTACCTGTAATATTTCCTGACCTCCTCAAAAATTTTGAGGTACCAAGAAGGACAGTTACAGAGCAGGGTTTTAGGCCCTTTGCAAGGAATCCCTTAGAGGAGGAAGCTGGTTCCAGCCTGTCCTGAAGGGGACTGACCTGAGATTTGCCTGCCTGAGTCTCCTCCTTCTCAGAGCTCTTGGTCTCCATAACACACAGTGATTTACTTAAAAAGCATTCATTCAAGCATTGAGAGCAAGGAGGTATTTCAAGATAAATAAATATTAGTAATGACGATAATACTACTACTATAGAGTTGATACTAATGTAGACAAAACATCATCACACACACATTTTCCTTTCTTTCCATGAAATCTCTGTCATTGGTTTTGGTCTTCTTTGTGCCTGCCTGACTGGCACATCCACCAATCCCAAAACTGAGATCCAGAAGGTATGTTAGGACAGTGACCATCTGAGAGCACACCCCAGTACTCCCTGCTCCCCCTCCCCACATGAGCAGGAGACAAGTCCCAGCGAACATGAGCTGTCCAAGTCATCACACTCATTTTACTGCCTGGGAGGGAAAACAAAAGAGCAGTGGGCAGCCCATCAGGGATACAACTTAACCTATACCTTGTGTTATGAAACTAGACTGATAAGAACCAGGGAAGGGATGTTTTACCTGAATTTATTGCCTGGCAACAAAGCCTCTACCTCAAGAGAATGCTGTTCTGTGGGTTACCAAGTAACTGGCTAACTGGCTGTGACAATTACCCAACAGCTGGCCAACTAATCTACATACCCTTTCACCCTAGCCAGCTGAACGCAGGACCGTGGACAGCTCACTAACAATAGACACAATCTAATATTTTATTTAAGAACTCACAGGGGCCACAGTGGTGTGTATCCTGCAGCCATGTGGATTTCACCATTTTAATTTGGACGTCGGGTTCTCCATGACCTGCTGGGCTGAAAGAGTTGAAGCAGGGGAGACACCCAAACCTGTTTCCATCAGAAGGCTACCCTGTGGAAATTTGGGGGAAAATATTTCTGGTAACTGAACACAAAGGGCAAGGTTTGTTTTTTTTTGTTTTTTGTTTGTTTGTTTGTTTGTTTTTTGTTTTTGAGAATGAAGAACATGCAAAGACAGTCCTTTAGAGAATGGCAAAACCAAATTTGGTCCTTCCTAATTTCTTGTAGGTAAATGCTGAGTTGGCATTAGAATAAAACACAAGGAGAATAGATTAGAACCTTCCAGTATGGTTAGATATAGACAAGTACTGAGAGCTGTTTTGACACTAGGAAGATTGGATTTAGATGTTCTTGTTCTAAAGGCCACAATTATAAGCCTTGATTACTTATCAAGTCATTTTTGTTCTGGACTCCAAAGGAAAAAAGAACACAACCATAGGTATGTTTGTTTGCATACATTATTCACACTCATGTCTTTAGGATTTTTCCTTACATCTGGAAATACTTTCCCTTGAGCCCCCCAAAGAGTCAATGCTTCAAGTTGTAGACTTACATATCCACCCACAAACAGCTGTGGAAGGTGAATCTGTTGCACAGTAGAATGTCCAGAATAATTTAGAGAAGACATCATTATGATCCCTCCCCCTCATGCCTCCCCAAGACCCACTGTGGGCACCAGAGAGAACCTATTTCTAGGAAATAGAATCATGAGAAGGTGAAACCCATTTTATTTATTTATTTATTTACTTACTTACTTACTTACTTACTTATTACTTACTTATTTGTCAGAAAGAGAGAGAGTGCACAAGCAGGGGAGTGGCAGGCACAGGGAGAAGGAGGCTCTCCCCTGAGTGGGGATCCCCATGTAGGACTCAATCCCAGGACCCCAGTGTCATGACCTGAGCTGAAGGCAGGTGCTTAATGACTGAGCCACCCAGGTGTCCCTGAAACCTATCTTTTAAAAACAAACATACCAGACAGAACCTCCACATGTAAGTCACTAGTGGGTCATTGTTGAACGCTTCGTTTGTTTCAGCTGTGCTGCTATGTGCTACGACAGACTTCACTGGAACTCTTCAGAATTGGTTTACTCTCACTTAATAAAGCCCATGGTCTTCATAGCCACATTTCATCTGGAGCCAATAATCCAGCACCTACAACAGTTGGCACACAGCTGTCCTCAGTCTGAATGAACAAGTGAATGAACCCAGCCTCATCTACCGTCTTATTAACCAGAAAGCTCTAAGTAAACCTGACTCAAAAATTCAAATTGACTTTCACTAGATGGAGATTTGTCATTTTTGAGACTATTCAAAGCGATCTAATGTTCCTAAGAAGGCACATCCCTCACTCTTTGATTGATTAAACAAGTGTTTATAAGGTGCCATCTATGAGCAGGTACTATTCTAAGTCTTGGGCTATGGTGGCAAACTAGACAGAAGTGCTCTTGGCTTTCAGCCAAGGGAGACAAAATGAGCACATCTATAGTAAAATGGCAAGTAATTATAAATACCAATGGGAAAAACAAAGCAGAAAACAGGAGAGAGAGAGTGAGGGCTGTAATTACAAGAGTCTCTAAGGAGATGGCATTTGAGCAGAGACCCTAGAAGATGGGGGTGGGGGCAAGACTTGTGAAATCTGGGAAGAGTTCTTTATGGGGAAACAATGGGATGTGCAAAGGTCCCAATGTAGCTATTATAATTTAAAACACAATCAGTGTAGACAACTTAATAGTATTTTTGTAGTAAATGAATCCCCTTCCCCCCAAAGCATCCACTTTGTAGGAGGGAAATATTTACTCTATGCATAAGCTTTAAGGAAGCATTTACTGTATAAATCTTACTAATCCAATCCTGGGACGGCTATGGTTGCTGTTGAGTAATTTTTCAGTAGGTGTTCTGAACGTGTTTCTTATGTGATAATCTTCAAGTGCCGAGAGTCCTTCGAAACCATATAATGTCTTCAGGATGATTAAAATGTATGCATCGTGACGTGTAACCTGCATGACATGATGTTGGAGTGGTTTGTGGGTTTGTGATGTTTCCCTGCTAGAGTGGAAGCTTCTGAGGGGCATGGACCCCATCTTTACCTTTGTATCCTGCCCAGTCCTCAGTGTGGGGCCTTCCATACAATAGGTGCTCAATAAATATAAATATAAAAGGGCACGAGTATAATAAAACAAAGTGTTTAACCCACAATCAAGCTGACTCTGCCCCACTCACAATTTCCCACCCACATGTATCCACAAGAAGTGCTGTCCCACCTGAACCATGCTTTTTAGAGGATTCCATTTTTTTTTTTTTTTTTTAAGAGAGAGAGAGGGAGATGAAGAGGGGAGAGAGGGAGAGGTAGAGGGAAAGAGAGAGAATCTTTTATTTTTTATTTTTTTAATTAACATATAATGTATTATTTGCTTCAGGGGTACAGGTCTGTGAATCTTTGGTCTAACACAATTCACACCCATCACCATAGCACATACCCTCCCCAATGTCTATCACCCAGCCCTCCATCCCTACCCCCCAACCCCCCAACAACCTTCAGTTTGTTTCCTGAAATTAAGAGTGTCTTACAGCTTATCTCCCTCTGTGGTCTCATCTTGTTTCATTTTTTCCCTCCCTACCCCCATCACCCCCTGCCCTGCCTCTCAAATTCCTCATATCAGAGAGATCATATGATAACTAATACCCTCTAGTTCCATCCATGTTGTTGCAAATGGCAGGATTTTGTGTTTTTTTATGGCTGTATAGTATTTCATTGTGTGTGTGAGTGTACATACACATATATGTGTATGTGTGTGTGTGTGTGAGTGTATATATATATATAAATACATATATATCACATCTTCTTTATCCATTCGTCTGTTGATGGATGTCTAGGTTCTTTCCATACTTTGGCTATTGTGGACATTGCTGCTATAAATATTCAGGTGCACAGGCCACTTCGGATCACTACATTTGTATCTTTAGGGTAAATACCCAGTACTGCGATTGCTGGGTCTTAGGACAGCTCTATTTTCAACTTTTTGAGGAACCTCCATGCTTTTTTCCAGAGTGGCTGCCCCAGCTTGCATTCCCACCAACAGTGTAGGAGGGTTTCCCTTTCTCCGCATCCTCGCCAGCATCTGTCATTTCCTGACTTGTTAATTTTAGCCATTCTGACTGGTGTGAGGTGATATCTCATTGTGGTTTTGATTTGTATTTCCCTGATGCCGAGTGATGTGGAGCACTTTTTCATGTGTCTGTTGGCCATCTGGATGTCTTCTTTACAGAAATGTCTGTTCATGTCTTCTGCCCATTTCTTGATTGGATTATTTGTTCTTTGGGTGTTGAGTTTGATAAGTTCTTTATAGATGTCAGATACTAGCCCTTTATCTGATATGTCGTTTGCAAAGAGGGAGAGAGAGAATCTTAACCAGGCTCCATGCTCAGTATAGAGCCCAACCAGGGGCTCGATCTCATGAATCTGAGATCATGACCTGAGCCCAAATCAAGAGTCATATGCTTAACTAAATGAGCCACCAGGTATTCCTAAGAGGATTCCAGTTTATCCAGAACCAGTTTCTTACTGTGTGTCTTTCCTTGCCACATCATATGTCAGGCAAAGAGAAGAATTTCTCTACCTTCTAGGTCTGGCCTGTTCATTCCTCTTAGACTGTTCTTATTGATAAGTGGTCCAGTGGGTTTTGCCTTGTTCACAGCTAAGAATAAAGGAAAAATCTGACCCGACTTGCCAGAAGAGTGCAATAGCAGAGTTTGACAACCTGAGGGTTGTTTAAAATAATGTGCTTTGGAAATGGTGGGTTGAGTACTCAAATTTGATCAGACAGGCCCCTGTAAATTCTTTTTTTTTTTTTTTAAGATTTATTTATTTGACAGAGAGAGAGATCACAAGTGGGCAGAGAGGCAGGCAGAGAGAGAGAAAGGAGGAAGCAGGCTCCCTGCCAAGCAGAGAGCCCGATGTGGGGCTCCATCCCAGGACCCTGAGATCATGACCTGAGCCAAAGGCAGAGGCTTAACCCACTGAGCCACCCAGGCGCCCGCCCCTGTAATGTCTTTAGGATTTCACATAATTTTACAGTTCTGTACATTCTACGGGTAGTGGCTTTTCTATACCCTTATGAATATACTGGTTATTTTTAGTGATAAAATCCTTCTTAATGTTTTGAGAAATAATTCAAATATTATGTATTTTTCATGAGTATGTAACCCTCTGGGTATTTCATGCCTATTTCATTAATCAAGTTAATAATCCCAATATGAATAATAGCTATCATTTATTAAATGTGCCAACCACTTTATATATCTCACCCTTCATCCTCAAACCAGCTGCATGAAATAGTGTCATCCCCATTTTACAAATGAGGAGACTGAGGCTCCAAAAAGCTTGGGAGGCTAGGTGGCTCAGCTGGTTGAGTGTCCAACTCTTGTTTTTGACTCATGTCATGATCGCATGGGTTGTGAGATGGAGCCCCGCCGCAGACTCTATGCTCAGTGGGGAGTCTACTTGAAAGACTCTATCCCTCGGCACCCTCCCCTGTTCTCTCTCTCTCAAATAAATAAATAAGAATCTTTTTAGAAAAAGAAAAAAAAAGCTTAACAATTATTGGGGGATTTAAAACTGGTCTACTGGGCTCTGAAGTTCATATTTTTTCCCCAGTGTATTGCAAACACCTCATTCTTTTCCTTAGTAAAAAATTTTTTTGGTATGAGAACAATTTGAAGTCTCTCACTCTAATACAGAAATAATTCTCTGAACTTCAACATTTATTCAGCGAGATATTCATTAAGAACCTGCTCTTGTTCACATCCTGTAGTATCTGCTATAAAACAGCATTACTAAGACAGAACACCTCCAAACAAGGATGTGTAAATGTAGCTGGGAGGACAAAGATATATTCAGCTTATGAACTCACAGTTGGGATGAGGGTTACAATACAGCTACAAACTCGAGGCCAAGACACAGATGAGTAGTTTTGCTGGTTGATGGCAGTTGAGGAAGATTGACTGTTTCATCCCTGCCTTGAGGGGTAAGGGGTATCCACTGGGCAGAGAAAGTCTGGTGAATATTCTAGTCAACATGACCCTGAGAATGGTGGAGTGGATCAGTATGGGTAGTAGTTTTCAGAGAAGTTGCTGGACTGTAATAATGACTGTGGAGGGTGGTGGTGGGGTTGAAATTTGAAACATATCATAAAAAACATGACCTGAGAATTCACCCTAAAGTCAATACTTGGCAGTTAGCTTCCAAAACTGCTGGTTTTTCTTCTTTGTCTTTTCTTTCTTTACAGATTATTGGATTTATGTAAGTCTGTGGGGGAAATTTTAGAAAGTACAAACAGGTGTAATCAATCAGAAAAATAAAAAGTCACCCCTGTCTAGTACTTCAAACATAGTATTCTTCACATATTGGAGGTAATTTCAAGTAATAAAACTTTGTAGTAGGCTTTTCTTGCTTAATGACACTCCATATTTGCATCACAATACCATCATAAAAAGTAGTTTTGTCTTTGTTGCCTGTCCATCCTTTGTCCCTGTCTTTGGGGTTACCTTGGATTCCAGAACCTTCAGAGAAACAATTAGACCTCACCAGTTCCCAGACAATGGGACACTTTTTTTTTTTTTTTAAGTCCAGTGGCCATATCTGGTTGAACTATGTACAGATACCTGACCCAAGTTGGGCCCATTATATCTTCTCAGAAGTTTAAAATGAAGCCACTGAAATACTGAGTCATTATAATTGTGCTGGGTTCTGGAGCCAGATTTGGCATCAAGACCAGTTAAAGACACATGAAACTAAAGTTACAGAAGAGAAGTGGTCATGGTTTCCTTCAGAGACAGAGAAAGAGAGAGGTGGAGTAGAGGAGGTGTGCAGAGGGCCAGAAAAAAGAGACCAGGTAGACCAGAGAGAGATGAGGATGAAGAGGGGAGCTGCCCAAGAATCTTCCGGTTCCCATGAATCCACCTGTACTTCCTGTACTTCGTTTCAGTTACATTCTTCACCAGTTTTTCACAGGAAGTCATTGGAATAGATACCCATTCCTTTCAACAAAAAACATTCTTACTTACAGCAATTTCTTTATCTTTTGTTTAAGCCTTAAGATTTTTTTCCCCCAAATTTTGCTTTTGGTGTTTTTAAAAAATATATATGCTTTGCCATATTTGATAGTTATGTCTTTGGTCTTTTTCTTGGTCATTACTTACATTGCATTTGCACTTAAATATTCTCCCCCTAATCAGAGATTAGGTAAAAAATTCACCCCTAAATTTTTGTATAGATTTGAAAAAAATGATATTGCCTTTATTTAAATCTAATCCATATGGAATTTATTTTTCTGTATGTGTGAGACAAGGCTTTAACTGAAATATCTTTTAAAATGCAAATAACTAACTAGTTGTTGCAGAATCATCCTCTCCTTTCCCACTGATTTGTGATATCTCCTTGATCATATGTTAAGTGTGTATATATATAAAATTCACATGGGTCTCTTACTAGGTTATCTATCTACTCAAAACAAAATATTTTTAAAAAATAAAGCAAACCCTTCTAGTCTGTGGTCAGTAATGATTGCTGGAGAGATTGACTGGATTCAGAGGAGAATGGTGCTGTGTTAGAGAACTTAGGTTAGCACGTCATTTGATGCCTATGACTTTACTCTCTGTACTCTGAAAGACAGGTTGATATTTATATTGGAATGCTTCCATTTTCTTTCTGAGGCAGCTTGGGTAACCCTGACAATTCTGGTAGTTTTTGAAGACTTGATATAGGTTTTCTATTACAGAATTTCAAGTTATGATATTGTGTTTTATTTTAGAAAACATAAAACTATCCAGAGTTTAAAAATGTGCTAGATTGGAGCACCTGGCAGAGATGACAAGAACATCTTGTCATTTTCTCTTTTTGTTTCTGTAGTATGTTAATTGGTTAGGGTCTCCCTTACCACTGAACTTGGATACAACATCAGAATCCTTCTTAACACAGTACTCCAAGCAACTACTATTACCAGTTGATATTAACTGGTAAAATGTAATTTATTTTCAGATAAATTCTAGCAAGGGATATAAATTCCTAAGTTAAAGGTAAAATAGGGGAAAAACCCTCAACAAAGTGGATTTAAAGGGATTATACCTCAACATAATAAATGCTATATATGAAAAACCCACAGCTAATATCATATTCAATGGTGAAAAAGTGAAAGCTTTTCCCCTAATATCAAGAATAAGACAAGGATTGTCCACTCTCACCACTTTCATTCAACACATTATTGGAAGTCCTAGCCACAGCAATCAGACAAGAAAAAGGAAGGAAGGAGGAAAGGAAAGAAGGAAAGAAGGGAGGGAGGAAGGGAGGAAGGAAAGAAGAAAGGAAGGAAGGGAAATAAAGAAAAATACATCCATAGTTCTAAGGAAGAAGTAAAACTTTCACTATTTGCAGCAGATGGCATGATTGATAACAGAAGTAGAAAATCTTAAATACTACACAAAACACTCTCAGAACTGATAAATTCAATAAAATTGCAGGATACAAAATTAATATACAAATATTCTTTGTGTAGTTCTACACTAATAATGAAGTAGCAGAAAGAAAAATTAAGAAAACAATCCTATTCACAATTGTATCAAAAATAACAAAGTACCCAGGAATAAACTTGATCAAGGAAGTGAAAGACCTGTATTCTGAAAACCATAAAACATGGATGAAAGAAATTGAAGACAACACAAAGAAATGGAAGGATATTCCATGCTCATGGACTGGAAGAACAAATATTATTAAAATATCTATACTGCCCAAAGCAATCTACACATTTGATTTAATCCCTGTGAAAATACCAACAACATTTTTCACAGAACTAGAACAAATAATCCTAAAATTTTTATGGAACCACAAAGACTCTGAATAGCGAAAGCAACCTTAAAAAAGAACAAAGCCAGAAGTATCACAATCTCAGATATCAAGATATACTACAAAGCTGTGGTAATCAAAACAGTATGGTACAGCATGAAAATAGACACATCAATAAATGGAAGAGAGTAGAGAGCCCAGAAATAAACCCATGATTATATGGTCAATTAATCTTTGACAAAGGAGGCAAGAATATGCAATGGGGAAAAGACACTCTCTTCAACAAATGATGTTGGAAAAACTGGACAGATAGATGCCAAAGAATAAAACCAGACAACTTGTCTTACACCATACATAAAAATAAACTTGAAATGGGTTAAAGAGTTAATGTGAGACCTGAAACCATAAAAATCCTAGAAGAGATCATAGGCAGTAATTTCTCTGATATTGGCCATAATAACATCTTTCTAGATGTATCTTCTGAGGCAAGGAAAACAAAAGCAAAAACAAACTATTCGAACTATCAAAATAAAAAGCAACTGCACAGAAAAGGAAACAGTCAACGGACCTAAAAGACAACCTACTGAATGGGAGAAGATAGACACAAATGACATATCTGATGAAGCATTAGTATTCAAAATAAAAAAAAGAACTTACAGAACTCAACACACACAAAAAAATAGTCCAATTAAAATATGAGCAGAAGACATGAATAGACATTTCTCCAAAGAAAACATACAGATGGCCAATATCATTAATCATCAGGGAAATATAAATCAAAATCACCATGAGATATCACCTCACACCTGTCAGAAAGGCTAAAACCAACAACATAGGAAGCAACAAGTGTTGGTGAGAACATGGAGAAAAAGGAACCCTCGTGCACTCTTGGTGGAAATGCAGACTGGGACAGCCACTTGGAGAACAGTGTGGAGGTTCCTAAAAAAAAAAAAACAGAATTGCCATGTGACCCAGTAATTCCACTATTGGATATTTACCCAAAGAATACAAAAACACTAATTTTCAGGGACACACGCACCCTTACGTTTATTGCAGCATTATTTACAATAGGCAAACATGGAAGCAGCCCAAGTGTCCATTGATAGATGAAAGGATAAGAAAGAAGTGATATATATACAATGGATTATTACTCAGCCATACAAAAGAATAAAATCTTGCTATTCACAAACAACATGATGGATCCAGAGAATACAGTGCTAAGCAAAATAAGTCCATCAGAAAAAGACAAGTATCATATGATTTCACTCAACTACAACCCAAGAAACAGACTCTTAACTATAAAGAACAAACTGATGGTTATCAGAGGGGAGGTAGGCAGGGGGGATGGATGAAATAGGTGATGGGGATTAAGACTACACTTACCATGATGAGTAATGTATAGAATTGTGGAACCACTATATTGTACATCTGAAACTAATACAACATTGTATGTTAACTACACTGGAATTTTTTTAAAAAGGTAAAGTAGAGGAGCTATATTATAGAAATGGCTGGAATAGATTTAGGGAAGCACTCTTAAACTTTTTTTGACTGCAAACCATAATAATTAAAACATTTTACATTTCCCAATTTAGCCATATAAAGAGGAGGACAATTGGACAAAAGGTTGATGGATTTTTTTGAAAAAGGTACTTTATACTAACTCTGCAATATTGGAATGAATAGGTTAGTCTTTAAAAAATTCTTTTTGGATATTCTAAGATTGGTATAATCAGACAGAATGATTTCTGTTCCAGTCTCTTTGTGATTAATCTGAAGGGGAAAATCCAAATTTTTATTGGATTGAACTTGAACTTGGACTTAGGTACCCTGTCAAAGCTTAAAATAAACCTCAGTAGAAATTTGCTAATATGTAGAAAAAAAAATTCTATAGTCATCAGTTTTTAGCTCAGACAATATTCATTTGGTTTGTGGTAGATTGATAGGTTTGAGGACTATCATCTCCCCATATGCCTAATCATTATTTAATTGATAAAAAAAAAACAGTTTTGGACTGGACTCTTAATATTACAAGCTGTGTGACCTTACCAAGCTTACTTAAACTTGCTAATTTGAAACCCTACAATAGTTTTATATTACTTAAAAATCTATGTGCTTAAAAAAAAAACTATATCAAACTTGAATATCTCTTCATTTAAGAAGTTTTGATCATACAGCTGGAGTTTGCATTTGCTCTTCTCTCAGTATTTTATCCTGTGTTAAACTAAATTAGATGAAGTGATGCTAAGAAGTGTTAAACCAAGCAAAGTGAAATAATGCTAGGGGTATGTTAAACCAAGCAAGGTCAAGTGAAGGTAGGAGTGTGCTTATAGGCTTTATAAGAAGGGAGAGTGGAGAAAAAATATGGTAACCTTGCATCTTCCAAAGCAGATTGCACAGCATTACCTTTTATCCTCTGATGATTTAGCATTTGGATTTGGCATTTTAAAGTAGGCAGAAGGGATATTTCTAGGGTTTAATAACCGTTGTTTCCATCTTTGTCATTAGGGTCCAGAAGTTTCTAAGATTGCAAGTGCTCGGAAGTGTAATCAGTATCCTCTGCTAGGGCTCAGAGTTGGAATGTCTTGTCAGGATTTCAGTTCTGGCAGCTTTTTCTTTTCTGGTAGTTCCAAAATGAGAAATCCCTGGATTTAATCAGGACACCTTACTGAAGAGACCTAGTGAGAGATTGATGATGCTCAGTGGTAAGATAAGATGACATTAACAGAAAATGGGTGATTCTGGCAGGAAAAACAAGCAGGCGGTTGGAGAGGGTTCTGAATTATCTGCTTTTACAGCGCACAAGGTAATACATGCCAGACTTGGAGAGTGCTGGTGAGGTGGCTACTGACCTTAGAGTTGAAGACCATGGGAATGTAATCATCTTTTTAAAAAGAATTTATTTATTTATTTGACAGAGAGAAATACAGCAAGAGGGAAAACAAGCAGGGGGAGTAGGAAAGGGAGAAGCAGGCTCCCTGCTGAGTAAGGAGCCCAATTCTGGGCTCAATCCCAGGACCCCAGGATAATGACTTGAGCCAAAGGCAGATGCTTAATGACTGAGCCACCCAGGCGCCCCAAAGACCATGGAAATTTAACCTGCTGTCAGGCTTTAATCACTGTATGGAAAGCATTGTCTCAGTGGCTAAGGATTAGAAAGCTGAAAAGGTAGAAAACTTGGAATGTTATAATTCAGCCTACTAGTGACAATCTTAAAAGTACATGCTTGTGGAAATACAATTTCCATCAAAGGTAAGAATGTCAAATGAAAAGTGCGTCTTTTCCCATGAGGCATAGCCCTATTCCCAAGAGGCTACCACCCACAATATTTTCTGTTTTTAGCTCTTCCAATGGTTATCACTAGAGCTCTAGATAACAGTTTTATAAAACTTTAAGTATCTAATTTTTAGCTTATAAGTTCCTCTTGTAACTCTTTACTGTAAAAAAAAAAAAAAAAGGTGTATTTCAGCTTACATCTACCCGCCCTCTTCATTTTTCCTTGTATCTTCACACTTTTGGATTTTTTTGTTTATTTGTTTTGTTTTGTTTTTGCTTTTGGTGCTCCTATTGGTTATACTTAAATAATAGATTTGGCTTTTATTCTTACTCCATCAGTCTCAGACATACAGGGTAACACCATGGTATAAAGTATGTCAGAGTTGATGACCTCTATACTTTCTCCCATCTCTCTTCCTCAACTGCTCTACTGCTGGTCAATTTACCATCACTTTTACATCACTAAGGCTTAAAGCATTTGCATTCTAAATAGTAACTTTACCTAAGGCGTCCATGCTTTTGCCTATATATTAATTCTGAAAACCAAAGAGAAATGAACATCTTTGATAATATTATGATGTTGCTTAATATCAACTGCAGAACCAGAGTATGACTGTAGCGATGTAATTTATGTTCTTAAATCAAGTCTGCTTAGAGTAGAATATTTCAAATTCCAAGTTCAAGATTTTCTTTTCTTAGACTCCATAAATGTATTCTAATCATGCCTCATATTTTTGCCATGAATTTTTATACAGCATTTTATTCTTCCTGGAATTTCTAGTTTCCTTTCATTTTTCTTGTTGACATCAGAAACATAAACTTTCCTCATTATTCACCACCCAAAAGCCAACCCACAGATTGCAGTCAGCTGCATTCATGTCTGCTCGATCCAGGGCTCATTTTGTGAAATAACAGCTCTCACCTTTGTTGTGGCTTCTCCTGTGCTTTCTCTTGTACTTGGTGCCTTTCTCTCTTTTCTTTTTTACCTGTTAGTTTAATCTCATATGCTATTCATCTTCAAGAAATTTGTTTTTAACTTTTGGCCCACTCATGTTCTAGTCTTCACTTCCTAGAACTTTTGTGACTTTTATTTATTTATTTTTTTAGTATCTTCAATGTCATTTCAATGCGTTCAGAAAATAAATGGAGGTAAAAATATTTTCTAGGTCCAATTAGGAGGTCCCTAATTCTTGATTTACTGGCAGACATTGATATCAGAAGGAAAAATAAACATCTAAGATTTAAAGATTTCTCCCAGAACGTAACTTGGGAAGCATTTACTGCAATGTGCATGAAAGTTATGTTTGTTTTTTGTTTTGTTTTGTTTTGTTTTAGAGATTTTATTTATTTATTTATTTGACTGACAGAGATCCAAGTAGACAGAGAGGCAGGCAGAGAGAGAGGAGGAAGTGGGCTCTCTGCCGAGCAGAGAGCCCAACGTGGGGCTCGATCCCAGGACCCTGGGATCATGACCTGAGCCGAAGGCAGAGACTTTAACACACTGAGTCACCCAGGCACCCCTGAAAGTTATGTTTTAATATTGGAGTACTCTTTCCATTTATTTGATCTCATAACCTGCTTAGAATTAAGACACCATTTGAAATTAATGGAGCTACAAAAACTGCTGGTGTCACATTGCCCCAATGCAAATCTGATCATCCTAAGTCCTGGGGATGGGACCTCATTTTATCAATAAAAGAGAGTCAATGACTATGACTCCAGAGTTGTCTGGGGACAGAATACAGTTCCTGATAGAGACTTTAAATACAACATGTGAGTTTATTGGATTTTGGAAATCACCAGAAAGGGCCAAGGCATTTGGGTCTTTACTGGAAAAGGAGCATGCGTTGCTGCTGGCAGTTTCTAAAAGGAGTTTCAAACTTGCTGAGATGGTTGTTTCCTCCACTCTCAAGTATAGAAATTACTTCCTAAAAGAGATAATGTGGGAATCATTTTGTAAAGTTAGACCCCAGAAGGAGAGGAAGTTGACTAAAATGATGCCTTGGGAAGTCTGGAGACAAAGTTTGTGTGTGGCAGCCAAGCGGGGAAATAGAAGTGATAGGAGGTGGCTCTAAGGTCCACTGGATTAAGAATATTCTTTATGTGTTCTTGGAAGGGCTCTTTTATTTGTCCATTTTGAAATTGCTTTGTGGTTCTGGGAAAAAGCTGAAAGAGCTATTTATGATACTTATGCACTGGCCAGTGATGTTTCCAGAAGTCAGTGGTAGTAGAGACAAAGGGAGATTTTGGAGTAAAGACCATTGATGTTGTTGAAGTGCATCCTCCTAACATAGCTCTCTCAGCTTGCCTAGGTACAGAGAGCTGAATCCCTAGCTCTACAGAGAGAGAGTCTTTTCATGTCCTGGAAGGTTTCTAAGGAGTATTTGGTTAGTGGGTGGGGACAATGAGAGGACTGAGGGTGGATAGCATCAAGAGACTCTGGTATAGGTAAAAAGTCAGAGTAATATGTGGTATTTATAAAATGTGAAAATATTAATATGTGAATTTATAAAAACTCTAAATCAGAGAAATAAGACATGAGTACCTGAGTTCTAACTAGATATAAAACATTGCTATTAAAATCCTCTGTTTGTCCATAAGTGACTCTTAATGTCACAAAACAAACTGAGGGTTGCTGGGGGGAGGGGGATTGGGAGAGGGGGGTGGGGTTATGGACACTGGGGAGGGTATGTGCTATGGTGAGTGCTGTGAAGTGTGTAAACCTGGCGATTCACAGACCTGTACCCCTGGGGATAAAAATACATTATATGTTTATTAAAAAAATTAATTAATTAATTTTTAAAAATCCTCTGTTTGTGAAGAAGTAACTCCCAACTCCTACCAATTAGAAGCTTGTTTCAATCAGTACACTGCTAGTTAGGTGTTACCAACAGTCTCATCCTTTTAGGTAAAGTTTTTGTCTAACATAAATAAAAGTCTTCGATAAATTTTCACAAAGTGAGCACACCATGTACCTAATACTCAAATCAAGAAACAGATGTAATTTTCAGTGGAATTATTTTTTTTAATTTCTCTTTCTGGTAGTTCGTTATTAGTGCATAGAAATGCTACAGATTTTTGTGTATTGATGTCATATCCTTCAGCTTTACCAAAATTGATTTTTGGTTTTAATAATTTTTGTTGGAGTCTTTAGGGCTTTAGTATCATGTCATCTGCAAATAGTAAGTGTCTCTTCTTCCTTTGTGGTTTGGATACCTTTTCTTTCTTTTTCTTGCCTAATTGCTCTAGCGGGGACTTCCAGAACTATGTTGAATAAAAGTGGCAAGGGTATTGGCATAAAAACAGATAGATAGTCAGTGGAACAGAATAGAGAGCCCAGAAATAAACTCATGCATATATGATCAATTAATTTTTGATAAAGGAGGCACAAATAAATTATGGAAAAGAATTATCTCCTCCATAAATGGTGCTGAGAAAACTGGATATCCAAATGCAAAAGAATGAAACTCTACCTCCATCTTGCATCATACACAAAAGTCAACCCAAAATGGATTAAAGATTTCAACACAAGATCTGAAATCATAAAACTATAAGGAAATATGATGGATAAGCTCTTTGACATTGGTCTTGGCAATGCTTTTTTGGATTTGATACCAAAAGCGAAGGGCAACAAAAGCAACAAATAAGTGGGGTTACATCAAAACTTAAAAGCCTCAGCACAGCAAAGGAAACCACCAACAAAATGAAATGGGATAAAATAATTTGCATACCCATCTGAAAAAGGGTTAATATCTAAGATATACAAAGAACTCATATAATTCAATAGAAAAATGCCCAAATAACCCAATTTTTAAAAAATGGGCAAAGGAATTTATTAGACATTTTTTCCAGAGAACACCTACAAATGGCAAATAGGTGTTCAACATCACTAATTATCAGGGAAATGCAAATTAAAACTACAATGACATGTCCATCTCACACCTATTGGAATATCCATTACCAAAAAGCAAAGAGATAACAAGTTCTGGTGAGGATTGGTAGAAGGAAGGGAATATTTGTGCACTGTTGGTAAGAATGTAAATTGGTGCAGCCACTTTGGAAAACAGTATGGAGTTTCCTCAAGAAATAAGAGATACAACCACCTTAGGATCCAACAGTCCCACTTCTGGCTTAATGTCCATAATAAATGCTATCACTTTCTCGAAGAGATATCTATACTGCCATCTTCACTGTAGCATTGTTCCCAATAGCCAAGGGATGGAAACAACCTAAGCGTCTGTCAGCGGATACGGGAAAAAGAAAATGTGGTATATACACACAATGGAGTCTGAGCCAGCCTTAAAAAAAAAAAAAAAAAAAAGAAGGAAATCCTGTCATTTGCAACAACATGGATGAACTTGCGGGGCATTATGCTAAGTGAAATAAGCCAGATGGATCCGGCTTGTTTAAAGACAAATACTGCCTTATATGTGGACTTTTAAAAGAAAAAAACAAGTCAAATTCATAGAAACAGTAGAATGGTGGTTGTCTGAGGCTGGGAGGTACAGGGAAATAGGGAGAGGTTGGTTAAAGGATACAAACTTTCAGTTAAAGGATACAAACTGCGGATCTCATGTATAACATGGTGGCTATAGTTGATAACACCGTATCGTATAATTGAAATTTGCTGAGAGTAGAATTTCAGTCTTCTCACAAAAAAGGGTAAATATCTGAGGTGACGCCATGTTGAGAATCCTTTTGTGATGTATATGCAGTTATCATCCAGTTGTTCACTTTAAATATATTTATATTTTGTGATTACACCTCAGTAAAGCTGAGGTATTAAAAAGGTGATAAAAGAAAGAACATTTGGGGCTGGAACTAAAACATTGGCTTCTTAAACTGTGATTGAGTCCTGGTATATAATTTCCATTTTTGGTTAAGGTGGCACCGTAAGATGAAGACAGGGATGTTCTAGAAAAGATCACATCAGTTGGTAATCTGCGGGATTATGTTTGCTTTCCGGTTGAATGTTTTACAATTTGAAGTTTAAACCATACCTGAGTTTCATCTGATTATCTAAGAAACACTTACTGACTACCCAGCATTGTTCAGAGCCGGGCATTGTGGGCAATAAAAAGACAAATCAAACATATTCTCTCTCTCTCACGTAGAACAGCAAGAGAGCTCTAGCACGGAAACTATTACAAAATATAAAGCGGAAAGTAATAGGTATCATACAAAAGCTACAGGCCGGTGAGATTTTTCTATATAATCTGAATCCTTTTTCTTTTTATTGGGGAAGGATAAAATTGGTGAACTTGAATGAGTGAGAAAAAAAATTGGGTTTGGGTCAGAGGGTCTGAGTTCTGTCCTGCTTTTTACATTTCCAGTGTGGCCTAGAGCTGGCTACTTAACCTTTTCCACCCAGATTTTACCATCTCTGAAGTGAGGACAAATAGTACTTTTCCTGCATATAGCACAGATGGCTCATAAGAGACAATAGCTATAGTTTTTTATAAACACCTTATGTAAAGTAGGCTTTTTTTTCCCCCCAGAGAACAGTCAAATATTTGTTTTTTAAAAGAAGAGATTAATTTATCCTCTTCTAATTCCAGTGAGGCACAGAGTGTGCATTTTGCTAATTTAACAGAGATGATCAAATTGCCTTTCAAATTGGTTATCCCAGTTTACACAGATACATACACCCACACATACACCGGCACTGTTTTCCCTCATATATGTCAGTGTTGGAACTGCTATTCTTTCTGTCTTTTTAACAGTTGTGTCTCATGAACATCTCTTGCACAGAAGAAGATTAGGCAGAATTCTTGATGAATGACATGTTTTTATCATTGATCACATATTTTCTACTTTATTTATTTGTAAATAGTTTAATAATACAATAAGCATTGGTGAAGTAACTACCCAAAACATATGGCATGACCTTGAAAATAACTATTACTGGAGGCCAGTCTTAGGAATAGTTTCATGGGTGCAATTTAATTATTTTAGGTAACACACATAAGGTAGCAAAGACCTCTTTGTGGTGCCCCCACTCTCTTACTGGTTTGGTGAGAGCAAGTGATTTTGGCTATGACACCGACTGCTTTTGAAAGCCTTTGCCACAAGGCAGTGTGCCTAGGGTTTAGCTTTCCCACAGACCCTGGCATTTGTTTGTTATCCTTGCTCCTCTCCCATTCTTTCCCAGTGCCCAGGGCTTGCAGAATGTAGCTGCTACTTCAGATTGTAAGTGGGCTAAGGCGGGAGAAGCCCCTGAGCTGGTGATTCTCAGCCCTGACTGCCCCTTAGAATCACCTGGGGAACTTCAAAGATAGTCTGATGGCCGCCCCCATCCCAGAGATCCTGACTGATCCGTCTGGGGTGACCCAGATTTTGTTAACAAAATTTCCTTTGGTGATTCTAATGCACAGACGGTGCCGAGAGGCACCACCACTTAGAGAATGCTGGTTCTCCAAGTTTAGAGGGCACCAGAATCACACAAAGAACATCAGGAAATATGGGCTCTGGGTCCTCACTCCCAGAGGTGCCGAACCCAGACACGTGGAGCCCACACATAACTTTTAAATAATTCCGAAGCAGCTGATCGGGCGACCACACTTTGAGAAACACTGTTATAAACAGTGTCTTAGAAAGAGCTAGGATCAATATGCTAGCAGCCATTTTGTGACCATTTCACTAGGTGGATTAGAGGTCAGTGGAGAGCCGCACTTTTTCCTACCTGGAAATTAATATTTTTAATGGATGCATTCAAAACAGTTTCTCTAACATCTCTCTGTTCAAGACACTGTGTTGGGGCAGCACGGGGTACAAAGAGTGAGTCAAACATAGATGCTATTCACTAAGAACCTACTGGAAGATGGGATTGAATAGAAAACTCTAATTCATAGCTTGCACACAGGTTTACTATTAAAGTTGGTTATAAGGGTAAAGTGAAAATCGTAACTAGTCAAATCACTAAGGAAGGCAACACTTTGGAGGCCAACTTTGTCTTCAAAACAGGTAGCATAGGACATTCTCCAACTGTGGGACACACTGCTGCTTCGTTGGGGGGGCAAGTGGCTGGCTTGCAGTTAGGGATAGCATCTGAAAAAGGTAAGTCTTTAAATACTGAAATCTTATTCAGTGCACAGGACATGGCAGATCCAAGGCTCCCTGCAGAGGCTCACTTGGTCATGTGTTCTTTGGGTGGGATCCGGAGGGAGGTGGTGCGGGTAGGGGGTGTGGCTTGCACTATTTAAACAGGATTTCCTTCTCATGCTGTCACTCTCTTCATCTTTGATTTGTTTATCTAAAAATTTTCAAGGTCAGTGGGTGCCCAATATTTCGAAACCCTTTTCTACAACATGAAAGGCAATTAAGGTGTCAAGACGAACACAGGCAGCCTGGCATCGAACACCAGAAATGTTAGGGAACTTCAAAATAACTGTGCAGAAACTGCCAAAAAGAGAAAATTTACCAGACTTTAATAATTTTTCTTTACTAATGTAGCATTGTGGGTCAACGCTACTAAAAAAAGTGTCTATGAGGATAAGATAAAATCCAAGAGTAAGGTTGTTTGGGCAGATTAACTGAAGTCAAAAAAGACACCAAGAGATTGGCAAAATGTACAGAAAGAGTAAGACATTAAAGTATAAATGAAAGATAAATGTGTTTCTCTCCAAGGGCTCTGAAAAGAAAAACCGAACATAGAATTGTGTTTCACCATAGCCTTGTTTAGACCTTCGTGGATACCCTGCTGCTGAGCCAGACCCACAGAAACCATCCAGCCACGGCCAAGCAGGAATTTCAGGGCTGATCAGCTTTAAGCCTCAGTACCCCAGGGACACGGCAGCCGCTGGCGGGGCTTCTAACCGCAAAAAGTCCCTTTGCTATTTTCATATCCTTTGTACTTCAGGGGGCCTTTAACCGTAGGCACAAGCTGCATCCATCCGGACAGAAGAGTCATTTCAGGAACACTTGGCAAAGCTGAATCGATTGGCCCTTCGAGGATAGCGGTTCCGCAGATGGAAACAGTCTCCACGCACTCGGGTACCTGTACAGTTCCACCTGAGACTGACAGCGAGTGAGTGTTCAAGAGAAAGCAGGTCCTGACTTCAAGAAAGCAGAAGCTTATTTCCCTGCAGACCTTGTTGGCTTACTTTGGGGCTTCAGTCGTTTAATGTTAACTTTTGGTGACTTGGACACTGGCCGCCGTCCCCCCCTCCCTAATATTTCAGCACCTGGGATGAGAGGACGAACAGAGACTCACAGACCATGTGTCTACACACATGATGGTTCTAAATCAAGCTAACATGCTGCTAAATAAAATATGTTCTTTCTTTCTACTATGTACCTTCGTAATGAGAAATAAAAACCATGTGGATAAAGCCATGTTTTTTTATACGATAGAATGTTGGCAAATGTTAAGAATGACTGAATTTAGTTATTATTGTGCATGCTTTGGTGTTATGGTATGGGCTGATGATGTTAGGCTGCGTAATAAAATATATGCATGTTTTATCAATTGTTATGTATTTATTCTGTAGGAGACTCATTTTAGCAAAATCACTACTTAAATTGTTATACCTAATATTTTTGATCATTTAAGTGCTATCTATAGAAATGAACTAAAGGATTAAAAACAAAATATATTTGTACTCTAAAGTGTACAGTTGATTATATTTTATCAAAAATATACATTATGGGGCACCTGGGTGGCTCAGTGGGTTAAATCCTCTGCTTTCAGCTCAGGTCATGATCCCAGGGTCCTGGGATCTAGCCCTGCATTGGGCTCTCAGTTCAGTTCAGCAGGGAGCCTGCTTCCTCCTATCTCTTTCTTTGCCTGCCTCTCTGCCTACTTGTGATCTCTCTCTCTGTCAAATAAATAAATAAAATCTTAAAAAAAAATATATATATATATATATATATATATACACATTAGAGTAAGTGTAGAAATAAAAACATCAAATTCATTTATCATTTCTTAAAAGTTACATTTATCTTAAAATATTCAAGATTTAATGACAGCTAAAAATACAAATTGTAATTTATGAATATAACAATTTTTAAGTAAAAGTGGTATTTAAAATTTAAATTCTGAGCATTTTTATAAACATAAAACTATTCACAGTTCCAATGTTGAGAGTTCATCTGGTTCCCAATATAAAAAATTTTTATTATTCTTTGCACATATTATGTTCAGATCTACATGAAGACAAATTTAAGAGTAACATCAGTTGTTTGATGTTGTGAACTTCTGTCTGCAGCTACCACAGATATAGTGCTCATTGTGAGTATCTTCAGAACCCTAAGTTGGTACTTGAAGAGAAGTAACTTGTAGTTTTGTGAAAAGCTACCATATTTATTCTATCTGTGAGGGAAGGTTTGATAAGAGAATCAATTTGTCCTTTCTTTTGCCTAAGTGCTTTTGCTACTCAAATTCTATTCTCCTCTTAAGCAATGTCCATTTGGACCTCAGCGGTGTCACTGTCCATAAACTTTCACAGCATTTGGACATAGTTGCCTTTTGTTTTGATGATGTAGGACAAAAGATATAGGGAAGCCTAAGTGGTATTAGTCATCAGACAGAAAGTTTAGGGTCTGGGTGGGTACTCGGCCAATACTGAGGGTCAAATCCTGAGTTGTGACAGAGATGCTCATGTGTTTCTTTCTTATTTATTTATTTGCAAGGGAGAGGGAGAGAGAATCCTAAGCAGACTCCATGCGGAGCCTAGAGCTGGACGTGGAGCTCATCTCATGACCCTGAATTCATGACCTGAACCAAAACCAAGAGTCGGTTGCCTAAATAACTGAGCCCCCCAGGTGCCCCAGCGCTCCTATGTTTCTAACACAGCATGTGTGTTTGTGTGTGAGATAGACAGTTGGTGAGTTCCCTGAGAACAGGGATTCTATTTCCTTCATCTTATAACCACAGTACTGAGCTCCTTGCCTGATGTTTAGTACATGCTCAGTGAACATCTGGTGAGTTGATGGATAAATCACTGCCCGATGGAAGAAAGCTTCAGGAAGAGTTGCCGCCTTTTTTCTGAAGCCATGTGCTATTCACATTTTGGTGTATTTCAGTCAGGGACAGAGATTTGAACCAGGGTGGACCCAAAGACTATTCTGGACGTCAACTACTGCACAAGATCTGGCCCAGGGGCAGCCTATCTTGTCCTAGATATAAACCTGAAACTGTCCTGGAGGGCCTCCTTGTATCTCCTGAGCTGCAAATTCTGTCACGTCCCATCATTTCTTCTCTTGTTGCTTGTACTAAGGCAGCTTTTTGGCCAGTGTTTATGTCTCTGGGAAGGAAAAAGAAATAGAGCAGCTTGTGGAGGTTGTCTCCCTCTCTCTGAATCCAGATCAGCTGCCGGGGCCTTCCGCAAGCCCCATGAGCTTTGGAAGAAACAGGCCCTCAGCAAACTGGATCCGGGTTGTGGACTGAAAAACCAAGCCCTGGGCAGGACGCAGGGAAACTTGGATTCTATTCTTTCTCTGCTATTCACTGGCTTTGACTTAACTTCTTGGGAGTCTCATCTATGAAATGATGAAGGGATTTGTACTAGATATTCAAGACCACACTTGTTCAAAAATTATGTGATTTTATTTTAATAGTGTAATTGGGCAAAATATTTTTTAGGCATTGAATATAATGATGAACTATGGCAAGGACCTTATAGGACCACTGGGTAGGCAGACAGCGGGTTGAACAGATACTTCCACTGTCTCATGGGCTATGACTAAAAGGTATTTGTTCAGTGACTCCTTAAGATCGAAGAGAATCTACTCAAAAACCATTTTTTCACTGCCAACCATGTGAGGTGTTGAGGCTTCAAAGATGAGGAAGCCTGAGTTCCTGCTCTCCGGAAACATGCAAACAAATAATTTTCGTAGAATGCGACCATTGGTGTTACTGAGAGATTTTCAGAGTGGAAGAGTGAGGCACAAAGGACAAAGGGGTTCCTGCTAAAGAAAAGGGGTGAGAGCGTCAGGGAAGGCACCCAGGTAGAGATCCTGGAGGGGATTATTAGGAGATTTTCGTCTCTAAGCTTCCCAGGAGTACAGGAGCAATTTAAGCAGTAGATTTTGATCAGTCTATTCTTTTCAGCAAACCGCTATGATATCAGTGATTGGAATTACTACAGTGGCCGAGCTGGTGAGCATTGGACTTTGCTGTGGGCATTTGATGCATGTGCTTTTCTATGGCAGTGGATGGTTCATTTCAGATTGTGCATGTTTTCCTGCAGTGGGTCCCGGGGGGAGGGGGGTCATATTGTCGAGTAGACCCTTAGAGATGGATTTACGGACACATTGCTCAAGCTCTGAGATTTCTTTTCTCATTAGCAGTGGCGGGAATGGCCAGGGGTAGAGGAAGGAAGAGGCCAGTGATGCTTGGTATGCAAATGATTTCATAGTCATAAACTCAGGGCTCTGAGAGAAAAAAAAAATTCTCATCTTGGCTTCTGAAGCATTTCAGCCAAGGACCTTAGTACCGAGTCTGCATATAGTGAGTTCTCAAAAAACATTCTCTGTGTCAGTAGTCACTACACACCTACTATGTAGCAAGAACTATTGTAAGCATTTAATAAATATTTGCGGAATAAATTAATTTCACTTAACTCATAAAATGCCAAAGGACAACCAAATAACTTATATGAGCATTTCGTTGCCATGAAAGAGAAATGAAATATTGATTAACCTCTAACCACACATTATATAAATGCATCCCTCCCTGAATATGTAGCTTGCCAATGCCATCCAAGGGAACAATAAGTTTTGTCTTTGTAAAATGTTTACTTGTTAAGTAAAATGGGAAATGAAGAGATTTGTTTGGCTTTGTATCTCTACTGGGTACTCTGCTAGTGGTCTTTCTGCTAGTGGTCTTTCTCTGATGGTTTTTCTCTTATACCAAACACATGTATTTGAGGTCACCTAGGCAATACCTAGAGACCAAAAATTAACACTCTAAATAAATCAAAGGTAACAGAACTTCCTCTCGATATTTATGCTGCTGGAGGATGGGGTATAAACCAGGTATTCATTTGTATTATTTCAGGACTCTAAGGGGGTGAAAACAAACATGAACATTTTTTAATTGTTTTTGGAAGATGGAGAAAGAAAAAAGAAGAAATAAAGAGCTCTGATACATTGTTCATTTCTTAATCTTTTATTCTAAGGATGTAGTGCTCTTAATAAATGACATTTGCAAACTATGGTTTTTCTTATGAATACTTTTTTTGGTTACAGGAGAATAAAATGTTCATCAGCCCTAGTCTTTAGCCATCTAATGTACAATTGGCATTTGGAAATCATACCCAGTAAAGATAGAAAAGCTCCTTTTGTTGTGTCAGAGAACATTGTCTCCTCAGACATCACCCAGACCAAAATATCACAATTATGTGTCCAACATTTCCAGATCAACCCAAACCCTACCCTTAGTACCGGTCCTTTCAGAGCACTCACAGAAAAATTGGATAGAACCCAGTAGAACAACATTCTTTTTCTGAAAATGGCCAAAGCAGTTTTCAGAAATAAATTGGAAAAAGATAGGAATTATCTAGAAAACAAGGAGTGGAGGGAAGGAAGCCATTTAGCTCCTAGTAATCTCCACCAGCTTGTGCTTATCTGGAGAAGGAAAAAGACTGTGTTGGAATGGATTTCCAAGCATCTAGTCTCATCTTTAGCTCATTTACTAACAAAGCTAATTCAGTACATTGAGCTTAAGGGCAACATCTGGACCTAGATTTCCTTGCTGAAGCTCCATGCCTTTCTTTGAATTTTGTCTTCTCCCTTCTCATTTTCCTGAATTTGCATTTTGCCAGCCCTCTCTGAGATCTGTTTTCAATTGCTTTTGCCAAGTGGCCTTTCTCAGCCATGGGGCACCAGAAAGGGCTCTCAATATTTGTAGGGGTTTTGAGGAATGAGACATTTTGCTGACTGAGAGATGAGGCCATAAGTTACAAACATGGTAGGAAAAGGTAGAGAGAAGGCAATGACCGTAAGTAAAACAGTGTTTACTGGTCAGAGTCTTCAATATTTGGATAATGTTTGGAAGAGTATATGAGCTTCTAAAATTATACAATTTAAATTGTATTGTGGTGGTGGAGGTGCTAGAATCAAAGTCAAGGGGCACCGGGGTGGCTCAGTCGGTTAGGTGTCTGCCTTTGGCTCAGGTCATGATCCCAGGGTCCTGGGATCCATTCCCACATTGGGCTCTCTGCTGAGCAGAAAGTCTGCTACTGCCTGCCACTCTGCCTACTTGTGCTCACTCAACCTTTCTCTCCCTGTCAAATAAAGCAGTGTTTCTCAACCTTTAGTGAACCTCAGAGCCACATGGAGGGCTCCTTAAAATACTCCTAAAAAGTATTTTAGGAGATGCAGATTGCTATCCCCTATCTGCAAAGTTTCTGATTCAGTGGGTCTGAGATGAGACCCAGGAATACCATTTTTAACAAGTTTCCAGGAGACACTGAGTTGCTGGTCCCGGAAACCATTGGAAATCATTACTCTAAAATCTAGGAGGATTTGAAAAGGAGAAATAGAGGAGAAGTAGGGCTGTCAGTACAACACAATGAGCGAGGTTGATTCATTTTACATACCAGCATTTTACTACAAATAATTTTCCCCCATTTTTCTATTTTTTAGTGTTTGTTTTAAGATACAATTGGTTCCCTTTGAGTGGCAGGAACATTGTGCCTCCTTGACATTCCTCTTCCAGGGAAGGTTGAGTCTTTTTGCCATCAGGCTGCCTATACTCTGAAGTCCACAATGTACTATCAATGGGGGTCACTAATAACTTGGACACCACCGAAGTAAGGACACTCATGCCCAACTAGGGCTCAGGAAGCTCAACAGACTATTTTTTAAGTCCCCGTGCTCTTCATAAAGCATGTACTTTGTTTAAATAATTTTGTCTAATTGTGGATCCCTCCTTTGGAGTTCAGAATGAGTTTGGGGATAAATTATATGGGGAGATCATCTCTAGGTATCAGGTAATCTGGACAGAAAAAAGAGCTGCTAGTGTGAGAAGACTTAGGGGAGATGATGAATGTGTGGTCAGCTTGAGGGATGATGTTGGAGGAATTTGGGTTAGGGTGATAATGTCTGTACCATCAGAGAGAGATGGGGCCTGGGCAGCAGAAAAAAACCATTTGAGAAAAAAATTCAAATCTGAAATTGAATATCTTCTGCTTTGGGTGTGTGGAGACATCGAGCAATTCTTACTGTCATATCATAGTTGGAATGTCAGTACTTAATGTTGAGTTGACCCACTCAGTGATGCGATCTGCTGTGAATTCTTTAGGATACCTAAAAATCTAAGCCAGTTGGATAAGGGTCTCTTTCCAAGAGGACTTGTGTAATTTATCTGGTAGCCCCTCAACACATGAAATTCTTAAATTTCTCAGGTTGTGTTTAGAAGTTGGAAGCTCACATGTACCAGACTGAGACCAATTCCCCCATCCACCCAGGTGGTTGAAACAGATACAGTCCCTGTATCTGCAGGGAGTGGCATCATCATCTCTTCTTTCTTAGCTGATCATGGTGCTGACCTGAGCAATTAGAACATCAAAAAGAAGTTATTGTTTCTAGAGGATTTATGACCAGAACAGTCACTGTGGTCTAGACTTAGGGTGGGGGGAGCTTTGCTCACTCCAGCAACCCACATTCTATCCATCAGAGTCACTTGAGTGAACAAGGGTTATCCCTGGAATAGAAATGCACATTGGGACATTTGGGGCAATGAGTTAGTCATCTTCATACTATTTGCTTTAATCAGATCAATATTTAGCTTAAGTAATTAAGACATTGAAGTTTCAAATTGGATTGGGAAAAGGAAGAGAGAAATACACAGGTTTTGAAATAGTCACATTTTTAGGTCTTCCATTGTGAAATCAAAACAAAAACAGAACAATTAATGTACTTGCTGATAGGTTTCACTATCACTGATGGATTTCATTTCCTTTAATTCTTTGGGAGGGATATTTGAATTTGGTTCAAGTTTTGACAATAATCTTAAAATATATCAGGATTTATTTTCCAATCTATCTTAATAAAGTGCAAAATTTATAGTTTATCCCTAATTTCAACATGTTTAAATTTGCAAAATCTGAAACATTAAAAAAATGGACCTTGAGATTCCACTTACTGTAGTTTTCCCAGAATGTGAAATTGAGATGCTTATTCAAAACAGCAGAAATAGATTCAATATCCTTAAAACACAGGTATTTTTAAAATATACTAGTTCATAGATACAAACAAAATCTCAATAATAAATTCCTAGGGAAAATACAGAAGATAAAATGTTTCTTTTAGTTGTTATTTATTACAGTCTAAAACTCTGATATCTATCATCTGTCAATCTATGTATTGATCAATCTCTCAATCTATTGATATATGTATACGGGCCAAGCACTGGGAGGGAATCATCTGTCCCTTCTCCTTGCTGTACACGTGACTGGTAGGGCTGGCAGGAGGATAGGATGCTGAGCCCTTCCTGATGTGTCATCATCTTGTTTCCTGCAGTGTGTGGTGATCTGCCTGGATGGGATTTGTGGGAAGGCTATGGTTATACAATTTTGTCCCCATTGGGCCGACAAACTCATTAGAAAATTTTGGCCAAGATCTAACTGCATTTCTCACCCAGACTTATCAGTTTTTGAGCTTCTACTGTATTTTGACTATTTGACTTTTATGGCTCCCTTCTTTGAATGAGTTCCCCATTCATAGCAGATTAATGGTGGTGAACAGTTGTCACCCTATTTCCGGACTTCCACTTTATGATAGGGTTTTGCTTTTTTTTTTTTTTTAAGATTTTATTTATTTATTTGACAGAGAGAGAGAGAGATCACAAGTAGGCAGAGAGGCAGGCAGAGGGAGAGGGGGAAGCAGGCTCCCTGCTGAGCAGAGAGCCCAATGTGGGACTCGATCCCAGGACCCTGAGACCATGACCTGAGCCGAAGGCAGAGGCTTACCCCACTGAGCCACCCAGGCGCCCTATGACAGGGTTTTAATTTTTCTTCCATCCTTGAGCTGTGCTCATGAGTAGAGAAGAAGGGGTGTGAGAACCTCATTATTTACTTGACCTCATCCTCCTTTATGCCCCCCTCCAGCTACTTGCATACACACTGCTTTTCCACCTCTCTCCCTCCTTCCCTGACTCTGCACTACCAGGTACTAACTTTTCTTTTTCGTTGTCTTTTGGCCTTTTCTTAAATTCTTTCTTTCCCTCTTAGCCTATACACATTTTCTGGCTCACTTACTTTGAGTTAAATGTTTATTTATACCCTTCAAAAGGGATTTATCGAATACTTCTTTGCAAGTTCACCTACACTGGATTGTCTTTGTGTTGTTGCTGTTGTTGTAACGTAACATTGCATTGTTATATAACAGGGCCCAGAAACACTTTGGGGGCAGGCACGTGGGTTTATACTCACTAGTGTGTCTCAAAGGCTTTGCTTCGTGATTCTTAGTAGGCTGATTTACCGACTGGACAGTCTTTGCAGTGATGTTGTAGGGTAAATATTAGAAAGGTGGGATCTCTGACAGGTGATTGACTCATTTTAGCCAATGGTTTTAAAATATGCAAACTATGATTAGCTGTACTTTGAATAAGTTGCTCATGGTGGTGGATAGAGAGGAATAGTTGCTTTTGTTTGGGGTTACCATAGATAATAGCACTATTCTTGAATCTCTGTAATACAACAGCCATCAAGCTAAGAGTTTTTCCATATTAATCTTATTTGATCCTTTCAATGATTATGATGCTGCTGCGATCATTACCCTTGTGTCCCTAGAGAATCTGAGGCTCCAGCATTTTGCCAGGTGGTAAATGTCAGAGCTGGGTTTTGAACTTGAGTACATGAGGCTTCCTGACTCCAAAGCCCCAACTTTTCGCCGCAGTGCCATGCTGCCTCTCAGGAGGTTGTTTAGGCATTCAGCAGGTGTTCTGTGCTCTTCAGCTCTGGTGTTACCCAGTGGAAATGTGTAGGATGCTGGTCCAGTGGCTGAGAATATTGCTCTGAAATCAGCTGGGCCAGGGCTTGAATCTCATCTTCAGTCCATAAAAGCGGTGCCATCGGGAATGGCTTCCTTAATCTTTCCGATCCTCAGTTCCGTCATCTAAAATGTCAAGATGGTAATGCTCTTAAATGAGATAATGCTAACAAAACACTTAGCCCACATCTTAAGTGTTCAAGAACTGCTAGCCATTCCTGTTGCAATTAAAATCCTGCTGCAAACTACTGAAGATCACATTAGTGGAGGAAGTGAGGAAATTGGTCACAGGAGTCCTATGTGGAAAGGATACCTGGAAAGACTGACAGAACTGCAGTCCCCCTCTGGGCTTAGAGATATATGAGATATGAATATTTTCTAAAAACTTTATTATTTTCTTTACCATAAGAGGAATCGCGTGGTACCTGCCCGTTAACCCTGTGAGGTCACCAGCAATCAATCAAGTCGTGTGTGTGTATATATATGGACATGAAAAGATCTGGGGAATGAAATCCTCACAAGCAAGTGTACATGGGACACCCACAGCCTCCCCACAGGCTGTCTCACTCGCGCTGTGTAGGGTGTTAGCGGAACCTCATGCACTGCGTGTGGAGAGCTCAGAGGCATGCACCTGGAATGCCATCCACAGAGGAGGTACAGGGCGAGTCAGGAGTAAGAGCTCTCACTACATGAGGCTGGGAAATTCGGAGGGCTTTCCTTCTTTTTTACCCTTTCCTGTGTTTCTGTAGGTTCTCTGCTTTGTTTGCTAAATGAACTGAAGGCTGTGATGGCTTTGTGTTTAACGGTTGTGGTACTAGAAAGAACGTCGTCTTTAGGCTGCACAGATCTGGCTTGGGATCCTTACTCTTCCACTCACTAACCTAGTGACCTTGGGGAAATCCCTGGTGGGACTGAACCCCTGTCATCTCTCAAGTGGAGACCACAGTGATGTCACTTCCTTTAATGCTCAGAGTTGTCATTGGGCTCAAGGAAGGCATACGTGTGAAGTCCAGGGCTATGCAAACATTTACTGAAAGAGCTATCATAGAGCAGCTTTACACCTTTGTCCCTCCCCAAATTCTCTTTTCTTTGCTTACAGATGATTATTATTGAACTTATAGAATGAACTACTACAAATTTATAGACTGTGCTCTTTTTTTTAAAAGATTTTATTTATTTATTTGACAGAAAGAGAGATCACAAGTAGGCAAGGCAGTAGGCAGAGATAGAGGGGGAAGCAGTCTCCCCACTGAGCAGAGAGCCTGATGCGGGACTCGATCCCAGGACCCTGAGACCATGACCTGAGCCGAAGGCAGAAGCTTAACCCACTGAGCCACCCAGGCGCCCCTAGAATGTGCTCTCTTGCTCCCTGTACTATTTCCTCCAAACCTTCCCACCTTCCAAATCTGTAAAAAAGAATAGGAGAGTTTAAGAACTGAAGAACTCATCAGTATGTTTGTGCTGTTGGCCTTCATTTGGCCAAGGTTGAGCGAGCATCTCAATCCAGCCGGGAACCAGCTGCCCTCCTCCTCTCTCTGCCAAACACCCCTTACTCCTGGAGCTCCTGCTACAGATAGCTGGGACTGGAACCCAACTGGGAATGCTTGGTTTTCTTCCGTATCTCCCAATCCCAACCCAAGTGTCTTCTCTGAGTAGTTATTTCACTGAAGTCCTGTCACCAGGCAGGAGATAATGTGTAATAGGTGGGGTAGCAAGGCCTGAAGGAGGAAGTTGCTAACCTGAGGCTAAGTGAGGGAGCAGACCATGGACACCAGGCCATGATTCCTCCAGTCCAGGGAACGAGGGAAGGACAGAAAAGCTGGGACCTCATGAGGGGCAGAGTAAGAAGAGTATACATAAAATGAAAACTAGAAGTGGCAATTGAATTTCCTCTTCCGGTAGTAAAAACAGTTATACAAATATACATAAATTCTAACGTGTGCATGATGCACAAGCAGCTACATGAGTCCCCTGGCTGCTCAACACAAAAATTCCTGGAATCTGGAAGATCTAGGATGAATTCTTATCCAATATCCCTGGTCCAGCTCTAACCTTTGCTTTAATTTTATTTTTAAATTTAAAAAATTACAGAAAAAGCAAAGGTAGAACGATAATAATGTCTATTTCCATGACTTCAAATGAATCATGTTTTATACATTAATATCCTGGCATATCTCTTTCCAGTCTTTTTAAAGATGAAAGTGCTTTATCATTATCTTTATAAAACTATAAATACTATTTATAAGTAAAAATTATTAAATTTAGTGTTACTCAAAATTATAGAAGTAAGACCAGAGGAACTATTGTATTTCAAATACATATTTCCTCATCTCGGGGAATATTATTTCATGAAATGTCTTTCAAAAGTTAAGAAAATATGAAACACATTATTATTGGAATAAAGATTTTTAAAGTTATATATTTGAATTTTCAACATTGTAAATTTACTCCCTGCTATGAAAGAATAAGGCTCTAGTACAATCACACGTCTTCTTATCTTTCTCTCCTCCACCTTCAATTTTCGTAATTTTTTTTTATTATTATTTGTACATTGTTTGGACTTATAACATTGCATTTTATCCTGTAACTTCAATTTCTTTATGCTAAGAATCAGTGTTTAAGTGGACTGAAGGTTGACTATTAGTTTTAAAAAAATCATACCTTCTCTATTTCTGAGGTTTTAATTTTAATTAAAAATGAATTGGCAGGTGTCCATTGCCTAGTTTTTTTCAGACAGGCTCATGGGTGGCATGCTTCCTTAGTCCTTCTATATATCCTTCTATATATATCCTCATAATGCTTTTCTGTTTGACCACCACCATGGGTATCACATTATTGGGTCGTGCAATTCTCACCTCAGAACAGTTGTTCCATTGTCTTACAGCACTGATTGAGCTAAGGCAGCCTGATTTTAATCTCTGGTAGGTTATTTGCTTTTTCTGTCTAGTTGCCTAAAATTGTTTTATTCCTGAAATTCAGGAGCTTGACTAGAATCTGTCTTAGTATAGAGTCCTGTATTAAATTTTCTCACAATACATGTTCTTTCCAACTATAGATAATTAAAAAAAAATGTTTCTTCGACTCAGATAAATTTTCTTGTATTGTGTTTTTGAATACATAATCATTCCATGTATCAGGCTTTTTAAAGGACTATTGTCTTCATTGCTTTATCTTTTTAAATGTGCATGTACCTTAATTATTTCAAACCTTTATGCTGGTAATTTGACTATCAGTGGTACTTATTTTGTTCCTTGCTTTTCTAACTTCTTTGTTATTCTTTTAGTTATTCCTTTTTGGTTTTCTAATTTGTTTCCATGGGTCTGCAGTTTCTTTTTCATAATATTCTTGTTTCGCTGTTTTATCTTTGGCTCAATATTGACTTGGTATTCTTGTTAAGATGTTCTGTATCAAGAAGCATTTGTGAGAAAAGTTCTTTGACACATGTCTCTTTAAGGATTAGGTGTTGGGTTTTGTTTTGTTTTGTTGGATGTTTGGGACAGTATGCTTCTTCTCTGATCACAAAAAAAAGTCCTCCTCAATTGAATTGAGACAAAACAGCCCCAAATTATGTCGAGACACCTATATATTTTCATTCTGATTTCCTAACCAAACTGTCAGATAGAAACCAGGAGCACAAAAGGGCTTTGTACATAACCAGGGTGAACACAAGTGTCTACACAAAAGTCTCACACTGGGTCACCAAATATTTCCTTATCATGACTTATTAGTTTTTATTCTCCACTCTGTTCAATTCCCAGGCCTCTTGTAGACTTTGTGTGCTTTTTACAAGAGAACATTTCTAATTTTAGCTTGCTGGGTTGCTTAAGCACATGTATAGAGAGAAATTAAAGATTAAAAAAAAAAAAAGACCTTCCTTTAACCCACATCTATGTTAACTAGAAACAAATACATTAGAAACTTAAAATTTCTTACTTAAAATTAAAACTGTTACATACTGACAATCTTCTCTGTTGATTGAGTAACTTCATGCATCCAACAATACTTTCTTTTAGGCATCAGAAGCTAACAAATATCTAATTAGCTGAGAAGATGAGATGCAAAGAAATTAATGTGGAATGAAGTCTTTCTAAAGGAAATATCAACATATTCACAGGCAAGATACAAAGACTTAAGACGTATATTGTATTTAAACTGTATTCAAGTAATAGCAAGATAATGGTCAGAAAATGAGCCAGATTCATGCATAGGAACTCAATCCATCACAATACCCAGTGTTTTTATAGTTTCTCCTCACAGTTAGAAGGAGGCAATACATTTCGATATATGTGCTAAATTTTGTGGTCTTGGAAAAGATATACAGTAATGGGCTGTTTCAGCAAATATAATCAAATCATTTCATTTACTTTAGCATGCAAATTCAGGCTCCTACTGCAGTTTGAAACTGAAAAGAAGTTGCTGGCGTGGCATATGCTGATGGCTTTGTTTTATTCTCCTTAGGCTGAGAGCAGGTAACAGTTAGCAGATAATTTTGGTAATTTTATATGGAAGATATTACAACAGCATGCAAAACATTTAATGGTACAGTGATTTTTGCTTAGAGTACATATTCACCAGAATCTCCTTTATCAATTACTACCCTCTGGAAATATTTTTGAAAGTACGAAATTTAAATTTTGTTAAACCTTGCTTAGGAGTCGATTCTATACACATAAGAAGAAAATAATCCAACTTTCCTTTCATTGTCAAAATGGAAGAAATGTAATGCAAGAAAAAATTAGATGTCCTAAGTAATGT
Organism: Lontra canadensis; assembly: GCF_010015895.1. Taxonomy (NCBI): domain Eukaryota; kingdom Metazoa; phylum Chordata; class Mammalia; order Carnivora; family Mustelidae; genus Lontra; species Lontra canadensis. Next base: position 605,598 of record NW_022631055.1, on the reverse strand, counting down.
TTCTCTTTTCTGGTAACTCGTGATTCACTGAGTTACTCATGATTCATTGGTAACTCCCAAGAATCATTGTGAAAATCTGGGCCCTCTGAGATGTCGCAACAGAATCAAAGATGCCCCTCTTTTCTTGCCCTTTTTTTGTGTTTATCAAACTTCACGTTTCCTTTCGTTTGGCATCCTAACTATAGGTATCTGTAATGTCTAAAATACGTTTGTCTCAAAAAGCCAAGAGTAACAAACAAAAAGTAAATTTATCCTCCCAGAAGATGTGGTGCTAATCAGAGGGAGAGCAATGTTCATTGATCTTCACTTTCAATACCTGAGTATTTGCTTCAGTACTACTGAGATGGCCATTTTCTCAAAGAATACATATGATAACACCTGTGAAGAGCCTGGGGGGCAAAACAACCCCTTCCAGAACAGTACTGAGAATTGAGAGAGACAGTATGGTTCCACAGCATAGCTGGGGCTCCTGCTTCTTTCATATTCTGTTTCTTTCCAGGACTCTTTGGTCCTCCTGGAAATCTGGGGGATTATAATAGCTAGAGATTGTGAATGCAGGAGAGGAACTAGAACACTTGGCAGGAGGGAAGTGAGTGGATGGACTCCTGTGGGTGATGGGTCATCTTTATGGTCTAATTTCTAAATTCATTTCCGGTCAGGTGTGTGAGCTCCAGGCTCGCCTACCCATCCACTTTTTTTTGACACTTCACACCTCTCAGACGTTACAAAATGAACGTGTATCTGAGACAGGACACCTGACTCCCCACCCCCTGCTTTGCTTTTGTCACTTCTAATTTGTAAATGTGCCTAGAATTTATTTACTGCTTTTCCACTGGTCCTGGCCACCATTGTCTCTCATTTAGGTTACAGCAACAGTCTCCAAATTTACGATATTTCCTTCCAAAACCTAACTTGTGTTCTATGTGATGGCAAAGGTAACCTTTTAAAACATACATCAGGTTACGTTACTGCCATGAGGAAAACCTACCAACAACTTCTCAACAAATTTAGCATAAAGTTCAAGCCCCTTTTGATGGTCTGCCCCTAGCCTAGCCCTTCACCCCACCCCATGCCTTCTCCCCCACGTGCAGTGTCTTGGGGTCTCGCGCTGAGCTCTTTGCCAGCTGAGGACTTCTTCCTTCCTTCCTGATGAGCTTTTCTCCAGTAGCCCACCACTCAGCCTCTTGTCTGTTTTCTTCATTACCTTATTTATACTCTGTTACACTAGAATTATTTTACTTAGTTGCTTATCGACCTATTCCTTTATGTCTTTGCGTGATAGTACATAATGACTATGAGGAAAGGGACCGTGTTTGTGGTCCTGTCCTTACCGGTAGCACTTAGAGGGAACCCAGTAAATGTTTGTGAATGAGTGAATGAATGGATGACTAATGTGAAGCAGGCAAGATTGAGACAAAAAGACACAGGGTAGGCTCTGCAGAGGAAAAAGCCCAAGCTAAGATAGGAGCAGAATCTATAAAATTATGAATCAAAAGGGAAGTGCAGTCTGATTATCAAATCCCAAAACACTGGGCTGAGGAGGCTGCCTTAGACTTTTCAGGGAGGTGATTTTAGAACAAAAACCTTGTGAGGCTCATTAATTTATCATTTTTCTTAAGGTTTCATTTAATTATTTGAGAGAGAGAGCGAGAACACAAGCAGGAGTTCAGGAGAGGGAGAGGGAGAAACAGACCCCTTGCTTAGCAGGGAACCTGCCATGGGGCTCGATTTCAGGACCCTGGAATCATGACCTGAGCGGAAGGCAGTCACTTAACTGACTGAACTACCCAGCTGCCTGAGTCTCATTAATTAAGAGGTAATATAAGGAAGTCACATAAATGAATGGGAATGAATATCAAGGAGGATCGGAAAATTTGCAAATGACAGTGTCCTAGAAGGCCACCACATGAGGTCTGGATGACAGGAAGTGCTATAGTTGAAGGCCAAGGAAGATCTGCCAACCATCCCCTTTTTGGAAGACCGTAGCTCTTGTCAGTCTGGGTTTAATTCAATATGAACAAAAGTAATCACCATGTTTTTAATTTGGTTTGGTTTTAAACCAAGAGCTGTACCAAGTGCTTTATCCTCCCGACTGTATTTGGGGGATGCTCCTGTTTTACTGGTGAGGGAGCAGAGGCTCCAGAGGCCAAGGAACTGGCTGCAGGGCACACTTGGAGAGGGCAAGAAGCAGGGAATGGAAGTAGTAGTCCTGGCAGCTCTGTTCCTCCCTTCTTCCCAGACCCTCATGCATATTTAGCATCCTGAGCCCTGGGGGAAATGGCCCGACAGAGCCGTTTGCCTTTAGCATTTACTTCTCCATCTTTTACCCTTTTAGGAGGTCCCTACCCAGGCCATCCCTGCTAGAGTCCCTTTAGAAAGCAAGCAAGCTGATAAGTCATTAACACCTTAGCGTGAATTAGCTAATGACCCTACAGGGAAACCACTGACCTTTGTGAGGTGAAACTATTTTCCAGCGGCCTTCTCCTCCCCCTCCAGTCCCAGACTCAGAGCTGCAACTCTTGGGTCCATGCTGGCTAATGAGCATGTGCAGGCAGAGGAGCTCAATAAAGATTGACTGATTTATTGATCAATGGGACTGAGGCTGAGCTTAATCTTCCCTTGCAGCTGCTCCTTTCCTTCTGTATCTCTGGAGAAGGGTGTCCAGCCCCGCCCAACAGCCACAGGCCTTGCCCACCCCACTCTTTTGAACTGGGCCTTAATGGGAGTTTGGTGTGAAGTTAATCAGTGGCAGAGAAACATCTAGAGGGGAGGGGCTGAAACTGCAGCCCCAGTGCTCGATCCTGGCAGGAATCTCCATATCACACAGGAGAAAGGCTGGCCAAGGGCTTCCCCAAGGCCAGAAGGGGACAGGGGGAGCAACCTTAATCCCCCAGAGAAGTAATAAGTCAGGGATGGCTCTGGGTTCCTGGCCTCTGTGTATGAAGCTGTGAAGGAACTGGGAAGGGCTCAGAGACTCTGGCATGGGAGGAGGAAAGGTGATACTGGTGCTCCTGGCTCTCTTTGCATTCAGGGAGAGAAGCCAGCATTGGGGCAGTGGGGGGGATGGGGAGATATTTAGCTGGTGGGTGGAGAGTGCCTGGCATCTGGCATGGAGCTGGGCATGTGGAGGCCTCATGTGTGCCTGTTCCCAGGTGCTGGGGCTGTGGTGTGGCTGTGGTGTGGCTGTGACCAAGACGGTAGTGGCAGGGATGTTGCCCGCAATCAGGAATGTTTATCTTCAAGGCCCAACTGCACATTTTCCATGTAGTTCTGGGAGCTGCACTTTGCAAAGGAGGCATAACAACCAGCACCTACACCCAGTGCAAAGAGGGGCTTTCACACTCTGTCATATGAGCCACCATGGAAATAACCTCATCCTTGACGCAAAGACACCTAGAGGGCACCTGAAAACTAATTTCAAATACTGGTGAAGTTATCACACCAAAGAAAGCTTTGACTTATTCTCTCCCCAGAGGCTGGTGCTCGGACCCATGGGCAGCAGGTGGAAAGAAGAGGGCTGGGTTTCTAAGCCAAAGTCATCTGAAAGTGAACCAGGCACTCTTGGGGGCATGTCAAGCTGCTCACTGCTGGGGGCCTTCCAGAAGAGGCTAAGGGACTGGCATGAGTGTTGTGTAAGGTACTCGAGCACTCGGGAAGAGATTGGGCTAGCCCACCGTGGGCCCCTGCAACTTTGAGGTGTAGGGTTCCAGGAAGTCAGGATGGTAGATGAGAACGTCCATAGAACTCTCTCTGCGCACGGGGGCCTGGGCACCAAGGCCTTGCCTGTTCCCTTATAGGAAAAGACTGATTTTGGAACTCAAAAATGACCTCTCAGCACCAGGGCTAAAGATGACTTCAGAGTTCATTTCCAAATATCTCTAAAATCCGAGGCCTGGAAGGACAGAGACTTTGTGAAAGGAATGTGCCTTTACCTAATATTTACCATGTCTTAGGCCTGTGTCGCCTCACAGCAGTCATGCTCAAAAGCACTTGGCATGTGGCTAGTCAGCACTGAGATGTGTAATATACAGACAAGATTTCAAGTGACCAAAAGAATTTAAAGATATCTTATTTAATATTTTATACTGATGTTGTTTTGTAATGATAATATATATATATATATTATATATATATATGTAAAATTAAGTTTACCAGTTTCTTTTCTTATTTTATTTCTTTTCAGTGTTTCAGAAATCATTGTTTAGGTACCGCACCCAGTGCTCCATGCAATACCTGCCCTCCTTAATACCCACCACCAGGCTCACCCAACCTCCCACCCCCACCCCTCCAAAACCCTCCATTTGTTTCTCAGAGTCCACAGTCTCTCATGGTTCGTCTCCCCCTCCGATTTTCCCCAACTCACTTCTCCTCTTTATCTCCCAATGTCCTCCGTGCTATTCCTTATGCTTCACAAGTAAGTGAAACCATATGATAACTGACTTTCTCTCTGCTTGACTTATTTCACTCAGCATAATCTCTTCCAGTCCCACCCATGTTGATACAAAAGTTGGGTATTCATCCTTTCTGATGAAGGCATAATACTCCATTGTATATATGGACCATATCTTCATTATCCAGTCGTCTGTTGAAGGGCGTCTTGGTTCTTTCCACAGTTTGGCGACTGTGGCCATTGCTGCTATGAACATTGGGGTATAGATGGCCCTTTTCACTACATCTGTATCTTTGGGGTAAATATCCAGTAATGCAATTGCAGGGTCATAGGGATCTTTTCCTTTTTAAAAAAAATGAAACTACTAGAGAATTTAGGATTACATATGTGGCTCACATTGTGTGTCTTTTGAACAGTGTTGCTCTAGACCCAGGGTAAGTATTTCTTTCATTTTTTTTTAGATTTTATTTAAATTCAAATTAGTTAACATATAGTGTATTATTAGTTTCAGGGGTAGAATTTAGTGATTCATCAGTTGTATATAATACCCTATGCTCATTAAATCATGTGCCCTCCTTAATGCCCTCACCCATTTACCCCATCCCTGTACCCTCCTCCCCTCCAGCAACCCTCAGTTTGCTCCCTATAGTTCAGAGTCTCTTATGGTTTGCCTCCCACTCTGTTTTTATCTTATTTTACTTTTCCTTCCCTTCCCCTGTGTTCATCAGTTTTGTTTCTTAAATTCCACATATGAGTGAAATCATATGATAATTGTCTTTCTCTGATTGGCTTATTTCGCTTAGCATAATACCCTCTAGTTCCGTCCACATCATTGAAAATGGCAGGATTTCATTCCTTTAGATGGCGAGTAATATTCCACTCTTGTGTGTATGTGTGTGTGTGTGTGTGTGTGTGTATACCACATCTTCTTTATCCATTCATCTGTTGAAGGACATCTGGGCTCTTCCCACGTTTTGGCTATTGTGGACATTGCTGCTATGAACATTAGGGTGCATGTGGCCCTTCAAATTACTATGTTTGTATCCTTTGGATAAATACCTAGTAGTGCAATTGCTGAGTTTTATATATATATATATTTTTTTTTTTTTTTAACTTTTTGAGGAAACTCCATACTGATTTCCAGAGTGGCTGCACCAGTTTGCATTCCCACCAACTGTGCAAAAGGGTTCCCCTTTCTTCACATCCTCACCAACATCTGTTGTTTCCTGAGTTATTAATTTTAGCCATTCTGACTGGTATGAGGTGGTATCTCATTGTGGTTTTAATTTGTATTTCCCTGAAGCTGTATTTCTGTATTCCAATTAATTTGTATTTCCCTGAAGCTCCACTGAAAAGTGGAGCACTTTTCCATGTGTCTGTTGGCCATTTGTATGTCTTCTTTGGAGAAATGTCTGTTCATGTCTTCTGCCCATTTCTTGACCAGGTTTTTTTGTTTTTGGGGTGTTGAATTTGTTAAGTTCTTTATAGATTTTGGATCAGGCTAAGTATTTCTGTTCATTATCTTATTTCTGTTGATTATCTTCTTTATCATAACTGTTCCATAAGACAGGTAGTATTATCACCCCCATTTTATTTATGAAGACACTAAAATTTAGGCAGCTTGAATATCTTGTCCAAGACCACACAGCTAATAATTGGCTGATGTGGGACTTGAACCTGGGTTCCCCAGACTCTGTGACCACACTCTCCCATTATTTTATGCAGCTATATTGACATCCTCTTTAGGGAATGGCTGCTATGTTGTAGAACACTGAAGGAAGAAGGATCATGAGAAATGGCTGTGGAAATGCTGACAGGGGCTAAACTACAAAATTAAAAATGCAGTGAGCCCTCTGAAGTATGTGCAATAGGGGCAGGGAGGGAAGTGAATCTGGCTCCAGGTTTTTTGACCACAAAATCTGTGCCCTCAGCAAAGGGGAGCTGTCAACCCAGAACTTTGGAAGTGAACATCATTTAGGGAATTTTAAAGTTTCTGAGATGTGTGGAGCCTAGTTAAGATTCTCCCCCTCTCTCTCTCTCTCTCTCTCCCTCCCTCCCTCCCTCTGCCCCTCCCCTGGTTCATGCATGCTCTCTCTCTCTCTTAAAATTAAATTAAATTAAATTAAATTAAATTAAATTAAATTAAATTAAATTAAAATAGACTGAGACTTTCTGTGGGATTATTTGGTAGGATTGCTGAAGGAGCAGGAGGAGAAGGACAATTAGGAGGTATCTTGCAGAGAATTTAGACAGCCCCTTCAGTTCTGCTCAAAAAAACTCGCATAAATGACCATACTGTATTTGGAAGTGTTTTACCTGACACAAGAAAGCATTTTCCTTTCCCCTTTTTCAAATGAGTGTCATAAGGGAAATTTGGAAGGAGTTCTTCATATTTTTCTATACATGAAAAGACCTCTCTCCCTATGCTACCCCAGTGCCTCCCTCGAGGAGAGCCTGTTGCTTCCCCTGGCCTCGTTGTATGCTGGGGGCATCTCCAAGCCAGGCTGTGGTGGGCTGAGGGCTGCATGTTGAGGGGCCCTTGAGGGCTGTGCCTCAGGAAGTTTTCTTTGTGGGGATCATCCACCCTTCAGTCACACTTAGCAAAACAGAAGGTAGCCCAAGGTGGTAGAGGGTGGGGAAATCAATGACAGGCCTTCTGCTGCTCTGAGTTAAATAAATAAGTCCACCCCCCCTGCCGCCACCACCACCACCAAATAACATTCAGTTGAGAAGATTCATGAGACATAAGGTAAATGGCCTGTATAAATGTCTGGCAGAGGGGAGAAAGGAGCCATGGTAATGATTTTACCTGCCCAAAGGGAAGAGGAACCAGAGTTGGAAGGAGAGTGATTGACTTATAATTACACTGACTAGGGACCCTGGGGCTGTGACCACAGAAAATGACTTGAGTTTTCCATAGCCTTAGAGCAGCAACAAAACCCTCAATACCCAAGGCTCCAAAGCAGGTTGACTGCGGTCTCCTCTGGAGCTCTCAGCAAGCAGGGGGCACGTGGAGGGGGCAGTCGGAGGCTGGCCTGTTCAGGAGAATCCGAGCAAGGCTGTAGTTGGAGCTGTTTCAAGGGCCTTCCCAGCCAGGACCATGGTAGTGGGGGAGGGAGGGAGGGAGGGTCCGAAAGGGAAAACGTTCTATGCACTAGCCATAAGGAAAAATTGAGGATCCCATCCTCCCAGCTTCAAAGGAGCCTGGAATGGTGTGGTGGGGCCCAGTGGATAGGACAGATGAATGACTCAGTTCAGAGCACAGTTCCTTCAGCTCTGCATTCTGGGTCTGGGGGAGACATCCGGGAGTGACTTGAGGGAACACAGCTGTTCTTCTTAATGGCCTCAGAAGGTTGGGGCTGCACCTGCAGACTGACCCTTCCAGACCTGGCTGTTGGGAATTTTCCACCCCTTTGGAACTCACTTTTTACATCTAGTGAGTTTCCACCAGTATCATTGTTAGCAGTAAGCGGTGTGACCAATTAGGGGTCAGAGCAAGGTAATGTAGGTCAAGAACAGCATCTTTTGGCCAAAGGCTGCTGACCTAGGTGTCTGTTGTAATCTGTGGATCTGTTCTGGGGGCCTGTGGAGAACAAGGAGAGAGTCCCCAGCAACCAATAGCTCCAGAAAGTCCACCAAAATTCTTACCAGAGTCTTAAAAAGAAGGTGAATTAATAAGCTTGAGTTTTCTGTCTGTGTATTATCCCAGCCCACATAATAAGTCTGCTTTGTAGTGATGCTTCTCCAAGGACCACTCACTATATTCCTTCTGAAGTAAGCAAGCAGTTGCAAGAGAGACTCAGTGAACCAACTGCTTTGAAGGTCCAGCTTCCCTTAGAGCCATCACCAGTGACATGTCCATTGGGCTATGCCAACTCGGCCTGAACAATACACAAGTCCCCCTTTTGGACAAGGGGAGCACATTATTTTAGGCTGCTTAGGTGAGCCTTCTAGAGTTCCAAACAGAGACTGAGCAAAGCTTGTCAACAGCAGCCTTGAAAACAGCTCCAATAAAAGCATCAACGATTGCAATGATTCTCATCATCAATGAGAGCAATGATTTCAAAGCCCAGTACAAGTTGTCCAAATGGCATCTGGAATTAAAGAGGGCTTAACAGTCCTCGCTGTTATCTCCCTCGCTCTGTATCTCCCTCACCACCCCACCCCTTCCTCAGAACTGTGTAGAAAGTCAACTACCACTCCCCACCCCAGTCCAGCTCCGCCACACAGTGTTAGCAAGCAAAGTGCAGAGCAGGTCACAGTATTTCTAATTCAGATTAATGACCCCATTCAGCCTTGTCTCCTTAGCAGGAAATTAGAAAGTGTAGGAAGGAGCAAATAGTGATTCATAATGCGTGACTCTGGGTATTGGCAGTTGTGCTCATTAAGAGCTAAGATATTGTTTTGATATAAAATAATTGAGTCTGACTTATTTATGGGATAAAGTGTTCTCCATAATGCCAGATCCCTCTTGTAAAGCCAGCTAGGTTCCATGCCCACGTGTTCTCGAAGGACGGAAGAAGTGCCCTTTGCCTGGTTTGTGTTTGTGGCAGCTCTGTGGGAAACTGCCCTTTATGGTAATGGTCTGGTGGGGTGCTGTACTTCTCCTACACTCTGCTTTTGCTTCTGTGTCTCTTCTTCCTCCCCTGGGCCAGCTCCTCCACTTTGACCTAATCCTGGCCTTTCATTCTCCAATCTCGTTGTCCACTTCTTCAGGGACCTTCTTTAATAAGGGGGCTTTGTCAACCGTTTGCATAACAGAGTCATGACCTTTTTTTCCAAACCTTTTTCCCCTACTCCCTAACACACACTCACTTCCATTTGATTAACACAGACTTGTGTCTAAGATCAGACCCCCTGTGGACCTCGTGTAAATTCCATTCCTTCCCTACATTCCCCTCCGGACAGCCATGCATATCCGTCATTTCCCTCCTATGTCTCCATAGCTTGTCTGTCACTAAAAGCTCTTCCTTTTTTCCTCTTGGATTCAGCCCTTTTCTTCCATTTGCACACTCAGTATACAAGCTTGGTTCAGGCTCTTGTTTCAGAGGAAGAAATGATTTCTTTAAATGACAATCATGTGGAGCTCAGTCCCTGGGCATGTCCGATAAACCTTACCCTGGGGGGATGCATTCTTTGTGTTTGTCCTCCGGGGGTGTGTCTACTTAGCTCACACACCAAAGTCACGTGGATGAGAACCGAGAAAGGTTGGATGAGCTTTAGAAATAAGTGCAACTGAGAAGTCATTTCCAAACTTGGACATGTAGACTCTCCTGGGGAGCTTTTTAAAAATGCAAATTCCTATTAAATCTGAATTTAATCTCCTATCATTCCCTCTCTTATACGGCCCCCTTCTGCCTCCTGTCTCCTCAGTTCTCCTTGAATACACTGAGCACATCTCTGCCTCAGGGCCTTCATACTTGCTAATTCCCTGTTGGAACTCTCTTCACCTACACATCCACACTGGCTTGTTCTCTGCCCTGGTGGATACTGTCTCCTCAGAGAGGTGAACACCCCACTAAGATAGCATCCCTCCATCTGCCCACTTTTTTTTGGTCTTTCTTTGGACCCCTGGTCACGTTATATATTTGTTATTTCTGGTTGGTTGTCCCTTCTAGATAGTGAGCTCTGTGAGGGCCGAGATGTCTTCTTCTTAGGTTACAGCTTTATCCTCGGAACACAAAAAGAAGCTTCCCATACGGTAGACACTCCAGCAATGTCTGCTGAATCAGTGTATAAAAGATGACTCAGAGAAGCTGAGTTAATCCAGGAAGACTTGTTCTAAAACGGTGCCTCTTAAAGTATGGACTCAGAGTGAGCAACCTCAGCATCACTTGAGAAATTATTAGAAGAGCAAATTCTTGGGCCTCCTGCAGGTTCCTCTAAGTCACAAAGTGGGAGGTGGCCATGTATGTTTCAGCAGGTCCTTGGCGGGGGGGGGGGTCTCTCAGGCTGCCTAAAGCTTGTGAACCACTGCTCTGAGACATTGATTTGGGCCCATGTTCTGTGTGGCATGTTTGGCATAATTATCAAGGCCAAACCAAATCTGTGGCCCTCCCTGACATTTACACTCATCTTAGACTATTCCCGAATTGTTTCAGGTGCATTGGATTAGGAACTGGCTTGTCATGGAGGTCCTCAAGCGTCCAGGAAGAGCTCAGTATGTATGTCAGCTGGTTAATTTTGTACTATTCCTTGGATACTCATTTTTTGGGAGGGGGCTCTAAATTACATAAAGGAAGAGAAAATTTCTATTCTTTTACTTAGAGTTAAGACAGTGTATATTTTATTAGAATATAGAAAAGACATTGCTTAAAAACACTTGTAGGTTGGTTTTGCCTCATTGTTGAGTTACTTAGTAAGAAAGTATTAAAGTAGTATGAACATGGGCTTAAAGGTCAGATTTGGGCTGGATCAGGCTTTAATTTGGTAAAATGGGCAATAATACCTGCCTTAAAAACGAGTAGCACTGACACGCGGTGGGTACTCACGGTCGTTATTAATAGTGATAATAATAACTGGCATTTCAAAAGTATAATATGTAATGTTTGTTATGCTGGTGTGTGTGTGTGTGTAATTATGTTCAGGCAGAAAGATGACAGTGAAAAGTGTATTTTAGAGCAGTGGTTCTCGCAAAGTGGTCCTAAGACCAGCAGCAGCAGTGCAACCTGGAAATTGTTAGAAATGCCCATTTCTGGGCCTCACCCAGACCTACTTGAAATGACTGTCCCCGTGGGTCTGCTACTGTTGTAGTAAGCCACCTAAGGACTCTGATGCATGCTTCTCTTTGGGAACCCTGCTCTAAAATCACACACGTGCGTGCGCGCGCACATTCACACACACACACACACACACACACACACACACACCCTTCCTGTGGGGTGCCTTTTTTGGGAAATAATGCAATAACACATGGAAGAACTAGGGTAGTCAATAACTAGAGAATTCCTGCAGAGGACAAGTGAGCAGAATCTGAGTCATCTGAATTCGGAAAAGAGACCCAGTTCACGGTTTCTGTATTCAGCCCATTCCATGAACTAGCTTCCTGACAGGTCTTTGAAAAATGAGGTCCCCACGAACAGAACAGCTGTCTCTCCCTCGAATGGTTCCCTGGCTGCAGCAATTAAACCGCCGCGGAGCAGGAAACGGGACCTGATGTTCTGTTAACCCTTTGTCAGCTGAAGCCCAGAGGTGATCTGTCTCACTGGAGAGATTTTCTTCTCAACTTCTCTCCTAAAGGGAAAAGCTCCTAAACCATCACCTGGTCGAGTTTTTTTGAGTTTTGAGTTTCATTTCCATGTCTGTGTAATTGAAACAGCGAGATCAGAGGTCAGCAGAGGGGAAAGGTCATTACAAACTAAATGTGGCTGCTGCATCTCTTTGTGCTTCTCCTTGGTGTCATGAAGACAAATAGCAATTGAAAAGAAAAAAATTCTCCCAGTGACACTCTCCTTTCTCCTCACCCTCTGAGCATTTCTTAACGAAGTAGGCTCAGCCCCCTACGAGCCTGATGGTCTTCAGTCTGAGCAGAGCCTCCCTGGAAATGACGAGAATAGAGTCGATGGGGCCACCTGTCTGAGCACTTTTGTCCTGGCGTCCTTAAGGTCAGGTCTTTGCCCCAGCCCAAGTCCTCCCTCTTACCACTTAATGACAATATCAGACAAACACATGGCCTTCAGGGCCAGGCAGGACTGGGCCACTGGGCCACCACTTCCTGGTGACAGTGGTGTGTCTCCCTCTTTGTCTTTTTTTTTTTTTTAAGATTTTATTTATTTATTTGACAGAGAGATAGATCACAAGTAGGCAGAGAGGCAGGCAGAGAGAGAGAAGGGGAAGCAGGCTTCCTGCTGAGCAGAGAGCCTGATGCAGAGCTCCATCCCAGGCAGGAAGCCTGATGTGGGGCTCGATCCCAGGACCCTGAGATCATGACCTCAGTGAAGGAAGAGGCTTACCCCACAGGTACCCCTTCCCCTTTGTCTTTTAAGAACATCCATTTTCTTATTGTCCGCATATGCCTGATAGATTTACTCTGTAAATTTTTGATTCTAGACTGGCATCTCCCACCATCTACCATGGGATTTCTCAGCCAATTTGATGTGAACTTAAGCAAAATGTAATTCGTTTTTTTTAAGCCACATCCGTTAGAACCAGTTACTCTTTATTATGAAAGACAATCCTGCCTTCCCATTTCTCCATTTCTGAAATTGAGGAGTTTTTTTATTTTGGTGAACAAAATGGGGCCACCCCAAAATATCCAAATGAATGTCTCTTTAGAGATGAGAATCCCCCGTACTCACCCGAAGCTGATTTTTGTGAGGTCTTTCTTGTTAAAAGCATAGTGCTTTGCTTGCCAAGTGCCCAACAGCTTTTTCAGATGATTCGATATTATTTTCAAATGTGAGTTTTAGTCACGTAAAGCAGGAAAACTGAAATGGAGTTATAAGAGGTAGAGATATCTGATTTTACAGTAAAATGAGGATTTATTAATCAAATTTGGATTTCTGCTCTGTTGATATAGATGATAGAAGAAAGAATTGGACTCCTGCTTTTAAATGAAAATATGTGTATAAACCAGCCAATATGGACCCACTCCTGTCACATAAGGGCTCAATGAATACGATTTCTCTTCTCCTCTCCCTCTCAGGTGAGCGATATCCCTTCCACATGCCAAGAGACAGCCATGCTAAAGAGTGGACAGGAATCAGAACTGTGGTCAGTGATTTCCCACGATGGCCTGTGGACATCTACAGGCAGGGTGGGCAGGCAGGGTTGGTGGGAAGGTTAGCAGAGTATCTGCAAAACTCTTAAATTCATATGTTTGTGCTCTGTGCATTGCACAGAGATGGATTCAACACTATCTTTCACAGAGTTCTTATTCTTTCTCAAATATCCATACACACACTATTATAGAAATAAAACACTTATTTGTCTATAATCATACAAAATGAATTGTAATTTTTTGGACATGCTGCATTTTTCCCAACTGCTACCAAGGGATGTCTGAGGAATTTTTTTAGTTCAAGATTTCCTTGTATTCACAAACAGGGAGCATTGCTGTTCGATAGCATATGGCTGAAGGGGCTTCCCAGGGTTTCCCAGGTATGGTCCTAAGACTGCGATACTATTTAAAGTGCAGATTGCCTGGCCCCATTCCCTGGCAGTCAGGATTAGGATTCCCCAGGGGAACTGGAAATCTGCCTTTTAAACAAACTTCCCAATGCAAGTTTTTCCCATGCATTGGCACCGGAGAACCATGGACTTAAGGGAATACCTTCATACCACCAGGAATCAACTTCAGAATGTCAAAGCTTTGTGTTTTCTGTTTCACCTGAGGATGGAATCTCTCCTTCCTCTTTAAATCCTTGCATACGGTCCAGAGACTTGCTAGAATATCTATCAATCATGTCAGATAGTCTATTGACAGTTTGAAAGCACGGTATCCCTGCTGGAACTCTCAAACAGCAACAAAAAAATGGTTTTGGATCATCTACAGATGTGGCTTAGTCACATGACTGTTTGCCTGGATCGGTGTGCGCTGAAATGCCACGTAAATGAAATTACAGTGGGCAGAGGATCTCAGATCTGAAATCATTAGTGACTCCTGGGGGCATTCTCCTGATTTGTGTGTATTTAAATATAATCTTCAATAAAATTAGGAAACCTTTACCACCATCTGTGTTGCCATAGCAAAGTGCAGGCACAGCAAATATCTGGCCTATGTGTTAACACCCCCTCTCCAGCTGCATGGCGGCTGGACATGTCTAATCAATTCCAGCAGTCCTTCCCCTTGAACCAAGATAGCTATGCCTCAAAGTCCCCTGCCCCAGGTGACTGTTAGCAGATGGGATGACGGGACGATGAAATCTATTTGCTGCGTCTGGATGGATAAAGGCATAGGCTCTGCAGTCAAATGGGATTGGAAAGCTCAAACCCCAGTTTTGCCACGTGGAAGCTGTGGGACCCAGAACAGGAGAAGTTGGCTGTGGAGGTACTAGGGAGGTCTCATTGTCCTTGTCTGCAGGAGCAGGGTGATGGTCCCCTTTCACAGGATTGTTGCAAAGGTGACAGAAAGAACTCAGGTGACTTGCTTGGTGTTCCTAGTTCACACTGGGTACTCAGTACAGTTTAGGTGCTATGAATTTTAAATACAGCTGGAAAAGAAGCTGGCGTGATGAACACAAGGAGAGATGAGCCCATTTTCAGAGACAGCTTGGGTTCTATAAGAAGCATGAAGAACTTTATAGCAAAGTGCATCTTTCCTGCAACCCCTTCTCTGGGATGATGGCTTCTATGGCCCGCATTTATTGAGAGCTTAATAAGTTCCAGAAAGCATCCTAAGCACTTTATGAGGAGTAACTAATTTAATCCTCACAAGGACCCTGTGAAGTCGATGTTCTTATCCCCAATTTATAGATGAGGCACCTGAGGCATAAAGAGGTTCAGTAACTGACCAGGGAGGCAGTTTGGCTGCTGCTTTTCACAGCGAGCACCCCACCCCCCGGCCCAATGCAAACTCTCAGTCCCCACCCCTGAGCCCCCTATCCCTAAACCCTGTGGGTGGGCCCAGAAGTCTTTGTTTTCACAACCCCTCCTGGTGATTCTGGGCTCCTTACCCTGACAGATGGAGGAGCAGGGGTGAACCTGTGACCAACTGGGGGGCAGCCATAGGGAATTAGAGAAGCCGTATCCTGTTAAGGACCTGTGGATGCCTTTCCACAGACTTTTCATTCCCATCTGTATCTCTTCCAGTTAGCATCCTGGAATTCTGCGTGACTTTTTTTCCTGTTTAGGAGGAAGATTGGTCGGTCTGTGCTATTGTGTAGGAACTAGTGTGAAAAGCACCCAAGTCTCTTTGAAATCCCTGCTCTCCTTACTTTATGCAAAGGTGAGTTCCTGCATTTCCCCCTCTGCGCACCCTTGCCTTCTCCCTGTCCTTCAGTTCGGCTCAATAACTTCTGACCATCAAGGAAGGTTTGGAAGGGGCGCCTGGGTGGCTCAGTGGGTTAAAGCCTCTGCCTTTGGCTCGGGTCGTGATCTTGGGGTCCTGGGATCGAGCCCCGCATAGGGCTCTCTGCTCAGCAGGGAGCCCACTTCCTCCTCTCTCTCTGCCTGCCTCTCTGCCTACTTGTGATCTCTGTCTATCCAATAAATAAATAAAATCTTTAAAAAAAAAAAAAAAAAGAAGGTTTCGAGCCCTCTCTGCTACATGAATTCGAAAGGGTCTTAGTTGGAGGCTTGAAACACATATTAGAAATTACAATAAAAATCTAAATGTGTTAAGGAGCCCAGTGCTAAGGATTGCCCAGTCACTGCTTCACTGAATCTTTGTAAAGATCTTAATGTGGCTCCCATTGTTACCCACCCCCCCACCCCCACCTCCCACCCCTGACCCCGTGCCCAGGAGAACACTACTCACCCTTAGCTTTGGGAGGGATCTCACCTGCCCCGCATGTGAGCCACAAGGCCAGGATTCAACCCCAGGTCTGTCTGACACCCAAACCACTCTCTTAGCCACACACTTTATGAGGAAAGATGGATGGAAATCTGAGGCTGCTGGCGTCACGAAGGTGGAAAAGCCAGAACCCAGCTAGAGAGCAACTGGCTGCTGGGATTTAGGGACTTTTCCTGGTGATTTCATCCTGATCTGCTTTTAGCTCCAGCACATGAGCATGAACCCCAGAGAGCTGTCTAGCTCGTGTTTGTTGCCTAGGTTTCTTCCGACGGCTCTTTAGCTTCAGAAAGATGGGGAAACTGCGCGGACCTGTGTCCTTTGTGGGACGTCCTTGTGGGGTGCTCTGGGGAGCCCACCTCAGGACCCTCCTGTGAGCTGGGAGATGAGGGAGGAGCTATCTCAAAAGACCACGTGTCCTTCCCCAGTGACCTCTGGGGGTAATGTGCACTTTGGGGAAAGAGGAAAGATGGAAAGGGATTCTCTTTGAGCCTGAGCAGGTTGGCTCAAGCCTGTGTCTGTCGCTTTCCCACCACCTCTCTCACAGATTTGTTGGCTTCCGCCAACCCAAGCTGGGAATACAAGAATACCCCGTCACAACACATTAAAAAGGACATAATGAAACCCAGCCATCGGTTGCCCTGTATTTCTGGAATGCAGCTAGCCCTGCTTTTTCTTTTGTTGGCTACACAGACCTTCCCTAGCTTGCTTTTTGCTTCTCCAACTCCAGTCTCCTTCCCTACAGTATTTTAGCGCCCTGTGTTCATTCCAGACTTTTCCTAACAACCAACATTGGACCTTCATCCCCAGACCTCACTCTCGGCCTGCTCTGTGAATGCTTATGAAGTTGGTCCCGGGGCCCATGCACCCCATCTGTGGTGGTGGCTGTCACAGAGTTCTGGTGCTGTGCCAGAGCCGGGAGTTGGAGGGTGGGGTATCAAATACCTTGTGGTGTGGAAATTTCCCAGCTCCCAAGATCTGGACAGTGGATCTGAAACTTCAGAGTAGCTAAGAATCTACTGGGGATTTTGTTAAAATGCAGATTCTCAAGTCCCTTCTCCCTGAACTCCGATTCAGCAGGCTTGAGGTAGAGCCCAGGAATCTGCATTTTAATGAACGGCTGGATAGTTCCTATGCTTCACTTTGGAGAATAGAGGTTTGCTGGAGGCATGGTGGTGTCAGACTGTATCACACTGAGCCTTTGGTTAGCAGGGAACCTGAGAGAGTTTGGGGTGGGTTGGGGGGCTGTTGGGGGGCCGGGGGTGGGGAGCAGTGGTGCCAAACTGATGCCCAAGCTGGGAGCATCAGACAGTACTGTGGGAGTCAGGGGAACAAGATGGCGATGGGCATCTTCATACTCTTCCTCCCCTTCTATCCTTTTCTCACCACCTTCTCTTCCAAAAGGAATTTCTTCACAGGATCTCTTACAAGGAAACTCCATTATATATAAAACAGCTGTCAACAAAGCTTTGCCAGTTGGATCTGAGGGAGTCTGGAGGGCTCCAAGCTGACCTCTCTTCTACTTCCTCCCCTGAGGAAGCACCTAAGGTAGACCCATGGACACTTCAGGATTCCTCCAGGATTCCTTTGAAAACAGCCTTAATCTAGCCCCCATTTTACAGATGAAGAAGCTGAGACCCAGAGAAGTAAAGTGACTCGCACAGAGCTGGCTAGAGACATACCTGGATGACTACCAGACTCTCAGGCCACCGAGATTTTCCAGACAGCTCATTAGAACACCGGCGACCAGTGTGGGGCCCCTAGGAGTTCTCGGGGATGGAAGGGTGAGCTGTGGCCTCATAAATGAGGTTAGGCAAACCTGGATATAGCCTAGTTAAGCAGGTTTCTTTATTGCAGGATTTCACAGCCTCCTGAATATTCTAATGGGAGCTGTGAATCGCCAGGAAAGGTCATGGAGGCAGAATTTTCCAAACTCATTTAATAATACACACTTTCTCTTCCTTTGAAATGCATGTGTCTCAGCGGACACTGTTGTAAGGAGTCCTGCTTGGGGGATTGCTCTCATATACTGTCCTTGCCCTGAGAACAGCCAGGGACGGTCCATAGTCACCAAACACTAGAATCTTCCGAGGGTTATCCGTCACATAGGCTTGCTCTGGACCAGCCATCTCTGACAG
This sequence comes from Lontra canadensis, assembly GCF_010015895.1. Lineage (NCBI taxonomy): Eukaryota > Metazoa > Chordata > Mammalia > Carnivora > Mustelidae > Lontra > Lontra canadensis. Next base: position 587,621 of record NW_022631055.1, on the reverse strand, counting down.
CTCAGGGGCCGCACCTGGGCTCCCAGTCCACAAATGAGACCCATTCCACGAGAAGGAAGCCACAGGCCAGGAACATTTGTCAGCCGGCTGACAGAGTGGGTGTCAGGCCTACTGCTGGATGCAGAAATTCGGCTCTCGGAATCACTTCACCTAAAGGACAGCATTGAGGACATCGGGAGGGCATGATTAGCTCAGTGTCCCGGTGAAGACACCAGGACCGCTACGGGCGAGGATGGAGCCAGGGAAGTGCCACCGAGGAGGCAGTTGTGGGGAGCACTCACCAGCCACCTGCTCCTGGAGCAGACATGGTACCAGGGAAATCCACAGAGCCAAGAGGTTCAGGGGCCCTGGTCAGGAGTCAGGCCGGAACTGACTAGTTAGTCCAAGGGACATTATGCTGGCAGCTGCGCCTTTTCTGCCCTTTTTTGAAGCTGTAGCTGTGATTTGCGGACATTTGCAGTCCATCCTTTGATGGCTACCTACAAGTGAGCAATGTAGGTTCTGTCTGCAGATGAGTTGGAGACTTGGTAAGAAAGGAGGCTAGAGAAGAAGCAGGCACTGAATTAGAGTCTGGGAAAATGGAAAGGGTGGTTCAAACCAACCGTGATTATTAGATCCCTGTCATATAACCTTAGTTCTGAAGACGACCACCCAGAGAGCATTCCCAGGGAGGGTGACCACGAAGGAGGGTGCTTCTCATGGCTGGATATTTGCAGGGTGGGGTGTCCCGGGGTAGGCTGAAAGGCCCTTAGCCCAGGTTAACCTGTATGGCGGGAAATTCACCAAGCCCACTAAGTTCCCATGTCCTGCCTAGTAATCACACACTGAAGATTTGGTTCCAGGTCTGATTTTATCTTACTCTTTAATTTTTTGCATGATTGAGAAATAAATACATGTCCATTATTAGTGAAAGGCACCAGAGTGTATGGTTATGAGCAAGGTCTTCAGAAACTGAGTTTGAGCCCAGAACTCAGAAGCTGTATGATTTGGGGCACGTCCTTTACCATTTCCTGTTTTGTAAAATGAGAAAAATGATGATATCTGGCCCCAAGTAGTTGTCATGAGGATTCAATGAGACCATTTATATAATGTTCTTAGCAAAGTCTCTGACATGTAGTAAGCACTTAGATTTTAGCTATTATTATAATTGTCATAATTACCAACCCAGATGATCTGTTAAAAAATGTTTTTGTATATTCCCTTTCAATCTCCTAATAATTTAATCCTGCATTTATATTTTTAAATAGGTAGGATCATATTAGACCTATGTAATGTCCTGCTTTTTTTAATCGATTTTTGTCCTATGTGCTGAGTTTCTAATGGGTAGAGATAAGGGGACCGGTTTGGGAATAAGAAGTACTGGGTTAGAATTAAGCTTTACCACTTACAGACCCAGCTGCATGGCTTTGGGGAGGCTACTTATTTTTTTTTTTTTTTTTAAGATTCTATTTATTTATTTATTTATTTGACACAGAGAGAAAGAGCAGAAACAGGAGGAGTGGCAGGCAGAGGGAGAGGAAGGAACAGGCTCCCTGAAAGGCAGGGAGCCCCATGCAGGGCTTGAACCCAGGATCCTGGGATCATGACCTGAGCTGAAGGTAGACACTTAACGACGGAGCCACCCAGGCACCCCTGGGAAGGCTGTTTAAACCTGCTGAGACTCAGTTTATCAGCTAGTGTGATCATTGAGTTCCTTCACAAATGGTTATGTTAAGGGAACTGAGTTAACTATAGGTGTTAGTTAAGCTGACCTATGAGCCTGGTGTCCAGAGCAGCTGGTTCTATTGTTTGCAAACTGTTTTTTCAGGAACCCCAAGCGTTCCAAAGATGTACCCTTGGGATCAGCAAGATGGGAGAGCGCTGGGCAACACTCTGTCTGCTTATCTCCATGGTTCAGCCCTCCCAACTGTCAGCTGCAAGTAGAGCCCCTCCCTTCTATTTTAAATATTGAAATTTACACGCAGTTTTATTTGAAGACTGTCATGGTGCTTAAAAACAAATTTGAGTATTGTTGCTTTAGAGAATGATACCTAAGCAGGGTCCATTCCAGTGGGAATATTCCACATATTATAATACTTCGAGGGGGTTAGATATCACTGCAATTAATAGCAGCATGCAGGAAATATGACTAGAATTGCTTGAAAAGGCTCTGTATCCTAATAACTGTTATTAATGGAGGAGGCTTCTCCACTATGGAGCTACTTATCTGGGCTGAGACATTGTATAGAGGTCTGTTATCGCAACTATCATTGTGTTTGCCCTGCATGCATCTTGACCCACCTCCTTGTGGCAACGAAACCCCTAATTTCACTCGGGAGCCCTTTCCGAGTGCTTTAGGGTGAGCATAGGACATAAGGCCAACTAATTAGAATACACAATCCACCCAGCCACAGTAAATGGTTTAGGGGTGACACATGATTAGGTCAGCCAGAATGCATGCTGGGATTTGTACTGGAATTATTGGGAATATTGGGATCCCTAAAAGTGAAGTGAATCTAGAGCTGCTGGTGACCACTTTGCTAATGCCTAAGGAGGCCGCACCTTAAAATGAAGTTGAGACCAAAAAAGGCAGAGCTAAGAAATGGTGCTAGATTTCTGAGGACATTGTCTAATCTCCTGGACCCAACAACGCCTGGAGTCAGTTTGTCCCTTGAACTTCCTGTCTATGTAAATTTCCTTTGTGGTTTAAGTGTGAGATGAGTTTCTGTCTGTTCCATCTGAGAGTTACAGCCTAATCATTGCATGAATCTTGCTGATGGATGTTGGGGAAAGAGAAGAGAGTGGGGCCCTTCCTAGGGGAGCAAACAATATGGAGAGTTGCTACAGAGCTGTGGAGGCCACTTGGAGGCACTGGACCCCTGATGGGGGACAGGCAGGGTAGAGCACAAAAGAGGAGGGAGGTGAAGGGAAAACTACTTCCCACTGTTACCCTGAGATGTGAATACCTGTCCTTTGAATGCCTCACTCCTGGGTATCTAATCCCCTGGACACATTCTGCATCCATTTCCTTGCACATCACTGAAGATCCATCTTACACGGTATCAGAAACACCTTGTAGAGCTCAGCGATTGGGGCTGTGAGTACCAGTGAGGGTGGGAAGTGGAGAGTGGACTGGCCGGAGGGTGCTCTGGGCAGGACAGACGGACAGCAAACGAGCAGTAGAGCCTGGAGGAGATTGTAGATGGGAGAACAGTGATGCTACTCCTGGATCAGAGACAGACAACTCCCAGAGGCAGAGAAGATCCAGGGAAGCAATGTCACAAAATGTCAGAAGTCCCTTCGCATTGGGATCCGTGCCCGTCTTTCAAATCTGGCTGGTTGATTAAATCCTTCTTGTGATAAAAGGCTCAGGCAAACCTCTAGTCACCAGAATTCAGCATCTAAGGGTTATTAGTATTTCTAAAGCTGACAGGTCTGAGTCTATGTTCTGAGTTGTGCACTCCCCGTATATTAAAACAATTAAAAATCAGTCCCATGTGCCCTATTCCTTTCCCCACCTGACCCCCCAAGAGGGTGGTATTAGAAACCTGGTTCACACACATCAGCCTCAAATTTCTTTTCACCTACTGCCATTTTACTGTCCCAAGTGAGAGCAAGCAAGGGTAATCAAGTTCCTGGCAGGAAATGGTTTTCTTCCGTGAATAGCCAGAGTATTCCTGAGTCGCTGTTGCTGAGAGAGGGGCAGGCTGGAGTATACATTATCTGAATGGTGGGCTGGGCCCAGCAGCTGGTTCTTCACGGAGACTATCACTTATTTCCATGGTTCCCAATGGCAGCTTCAATAAGATCTTGGGGAAGGATAACCGGGAATAGAATCAATGTTGCAGCTGAAATAAATGAAAATAAAAATCTGCAAGATCACCTGCCCAGGAGCAGTCTGTGAAAGCAAACGTGCCTTCTGTTAATAGACTGGCCGGTTGTAGGAGGGTGATCCCATTGTTAGGAACTGCCTATTGTCACAGTCCTGATATGGTAACGACTTCTTTTCTTCCCTCTGAAGCTGGATAAATCAGAAACCAAAAATATCCTTAACATAAATCATCCTATTCCAGCATTTGACAGCCTCTGTCTCAAACTCAATTAGTCACTGGGCACAAGGAAAGCCGAGATCATCACAGATTCACACATGTTTAATGGATAAAGCACGACTGGGGAGAGATTTCTTCCGGTTAATCTCTGCTGTTCGATGTTTGTTAGTAGATCACATGGCTATTAAAATAAATAGGACGGTAGAAGTTTCTTTTGGGCAGGGTAAAGCAGATGTGTTCTATTTAAAAAGATTGAATGAATTGTATCCCAGAGAGATATAAAAGAGGCAGAGCAAATGAAAGAGTCCCAGGAGGATATAAAGGGCATTTAATCAAAAAGCTTGTCTCATTGCTTGGACGAGGACCCTTTCGACCAGGGAGCTTATTTCTGAACCCGGGAATCAGCACTGGCACAAAACCGGACCTTTAGGATAGCAAAATCTGGTTCAGATACTTCCGGAGAAAGTGATAGACAAAAGACGTGGTTTCACTGGGACTAGAAAACTTGAACTGCCTGGATCATTCCTACTAATCCTGTTCAGCGATTCTCTAGGTGGTGATGTCTCCACTTCCTGTGTCCTCTTGCAGTAAGAGTGATTGTCATCATTTTATTATACTAAGTGGGGTTTATCGGTGGTTTCTACATGCTGTGCTGCTGATTGGTTCCAGGCTGGAGACGTGAATACAAATCAGGTCTGGGAATTGGTTTTAGACAGTACCTTTCTCTTTAACAATTTGGAATATTTACCTAAGGCCTTGTAATTGCTTTGCTTGTCTAGGTCAGCATCGTCTGGTTTTGCTTCCTTTTTTTTTTTTTTAGTTTATTTATTTACTTTTAGTAATCTCGACACCCAACATGGGACTCCAACTCACCACACTGAGATCAAGAGTTGCATACTCTTCTGAGCCACCCAGGCACCTCCTTTCTTCTGTTCTTAAGTTTGAAAGCGAAGCGACAATGTTTATGCATCGTCGAGGGTAATGCTGTATAAAAAGAGGTTCTTAAGGACACCTGGGTGGCTCAGGCTGTTGAGTGTCCAACTCTTGATTTTGGCTCAGGTCCTGGAGCTCAGGACTGTGAGATGGAGCCCTGCATCAGGCTCCACACTGGGCATGGAGCCTGCTTTAGATTCTCTCTCTCCCTCTCCCTGTGCCCGCCGTTCCTCCACCCCTGCTCTCTGGGTCAATAAAAGAAAAAATAGAGGTTCTTAGGACTATAAAAATCCTCCTCATGGGTTTCTAAGGTTGTTCTGAAAAGTCACAATGGCCCACTGGTGGGTAAGTGCAGGAATCACTCCTTTTTAATATGGAAATACCAAGACCCATGAGGTTGAACAGTTAATGCCAGATTGTCTGAATCTCAGGCCTGACTCCTGGCCAGCTAATGTTGCCCAGCTAAGTAACTGGAAGTGGATTAGATTTTGCAGGGTTAAGGCTAGGGCTGTGAGTTCCTATCAGGGCCCATAGGGGACCCCAGGAACCCAGAGGACAGACCAAAACAACGTCTGTTGCTGAAATCTTGATGATGGAAGAAGATGTTTAAGCATCATGTTTACAGGGGCTAAAAACAGGGATTAAATTCAGAGGTCAGAGTCAAAAGTCAAAATTGAGAAGAAGATGGATCTGAGTATGGCAAGCTGGAAATGCTCAGGATCGGGGACAATTGTCTGACACTGCAGCTGGGCAGGATCTGGGTGGTAGGGCTTACCAAAGGACCAGGACTGGCTCTCCTGGAAGCAAGTCCTCGGCGGGACCTTTCTTTGACAGGATTTTTATGTGCCTACCCAAACTCAGGAAGGGTTGTCATTTGAAATCTAACAAGTTGAGGTACAAAAAAAGAGATAAGAAAATCAGGTACTAAAGTTATTCTCTTTCTTGTTCTTATAAGTATTTTAGATTTGGCAAGATGGAAGACAGGTTAAATAAATCACTTGGCTGTATCAAATTGACTTTCTGTTTCTGAGTCCTTTTAGTCATGTATTTATTTTAGCCAAGGTTATTTGTTCATGGTTTTCTCTGAAAGTATCCATAAGAATTCCTGTATATAAAGAACTAGGGCATCAGTTCAAATGCATGGTCCACTTGTGCTGCCATTTTATTGGCTAATAGTGGCCTGAGGGACATCCGCAATGTGATATCTCTTCCTTCCCTCACACCCATCTTAGTGTTCCCAGTCTTAAAGATCTGAACTTCATTAGTCCATCCAATGGGGGGTGGGGTAAAACTTTCCTCCACCCTCCTAGGGGTCTCGATTTGGGACTGACATAATAGAAAAACAGGAGAAACATATGAATTTTATGTATATATGAATAAAAACTATCACAAGAAAAATGTAGATCCAAAGAAGTGGTTATATACTAGGTTGAACAAAGAGAAGGACTTATGGAAGGATACTATAATATATGGGAAGACTAGAGGAAAGTAAGAGTTATTTTAACAAAGGTCTGTTTTTACAGATTTCTCTTGGCCTTGACTCCCTGTCCCTGGAGAAGAGAATATTTCTTCCTTTGGTACAGAGAGGGCAGCTTTCACATGGGAATTTTATTACCTGTTTACAGGAAGGAAAAATGAAGGTTAGGGTGTCTTTCTTGTACCTACTCTTTCTCAAGTGCCCTTACTCAAAATAGTCAATATGGTAGCATGTTCTGGACTCCTTTATACCCAAACTTTAAAAAAAAAATATTTCCTGCTAGTTCTGTTTTGGGGGTATCAAGAATGGGGGTATGCAAGAAGCCAAAGATTTCCTTCTTTTGTACTAAAGCAACTAAAAGGTCTCCAGAAGGTGACATAGAGCTTGATTCGCAGACCCCCATTCCCATGTGAATGTTGAAGGAAGATCGAAGCCAGTGAAATCAAGAGGCTTGTGAAACTTGAGGTGAAACAAGAGGTCCTTGGAGTCTCCAGTAGTTCAAAGCAAATCTCAGTTCTTTGATAGATAAAATGACCTATGTATCCCCGTTTTCCTGGAAGCTTCCTGGCATTTGCACTGGGATTACCACATGCTGTGATACCCCTCAGCCCCAGAAAAACGGCGACCATTGGTCACTCTATTGGAAGACTGCAGTGTTGGCCCATCTCAGATGTCCTAGGCATCTCTAGATCTCTTCTCTTCCATGTTCCTAAGTTGCTTTGGAAGCTGGTCCTTATCTGTATGTTACTGGTTAACCTCCTAAAAGTCTTGGCTTGAAATTTATGAGTGAAGTTTGATAACACCTCTTCTTGGGCTCCATAGCTCCTGCAAAGAGACTTGTCTTGGTCACTGCTGTAAGCCTGGTACCTCTTTATGGACTCAATGGCTCATGTAATTCACATACTTGTGTGCATGAAGCTGAAAAATGAATATTTGTTGTCCTTTCTGGCTTATGGCATTTGAAGCAATGTATGGCCATCTTTTCTTCTAAAAAATGGGGATAATAATCACATTAACCCCAGAGAGTTGTTTTAAGAATTAAATAAGTTAGTACAGGAAAAGTGCTTAGAACGGGGAGCAGCACAGAGTATATGCTAAATAAATATTAGGAAAAAAGAAAAAAGTTACATAATACGATAGAAATACAGGCTCTTGGTAGAATTGTCCTTGTCATCCTCATTTGCCAATTCCTGTGGCCCAGGGCTTTCAGGCTGTAAAGCAAACATATTGAAAGTTAATATGAAAGTAGTTCAGAATTGGTGAGGGTTTGCCCAAGGAAACCTAACCTGGGAGTCAGGTGGCCTAGTTCCCCTACCACTTAACTGAAGCTGTAGCCTCATATCCTTAGGAAACCAGTAAACTGTGCCCATAATCAGCAGACCATCAAAACTACAAATTGGTGTGGTAGCCCGTGGGTGAGGCTTTGACCACCAGAGGGAGCTAAAGGAACAAATCACTGAAAACCCAACTCAAACTGGATTGGCTGCCTAGGAAATTTTTTAAGTGTTCAGGTAAGCAGAAGTCTAGAAGATCATGCAACTGACCTTGAGGGTTAATTCAGCTGTAAGAAGGAAGGAAGTTAGAGACAGATGTTGATCTTTTCTCCAGGCAGAGAGCAGGGAGTTAATAGTGTGGGAATGGGTTTGTGGCGTCCATCTCTTACCTGAAAAAGTCAGGGCACCCAATCCCAGGAGTTTACGGAAGCTCACAGCAGTGGGGAAAAGAACGTCGCCATAGTAAGCAGGGCTTGAGCTAGGTTTTAGGAGGTGGAGAATAAAGGTCTTGGAACCCAGCACCTGAGATGAGAGCAGGTAAGGATACCTCAGTCAGATTCAAGGTGGTTGCTGGGCAGGCTGGGTGTTACATGTTTGCACATTCCCTTATGCAGTAAAGGGGCTAGATTGCCCCAGAGAAGCCATTCAGGGCTTCCCTTCCAGGAGGGTAACAGGAGTACATGCAGGTAATAACTGATGAGGGTTCTAGCTCCAAGGGTATCAGATAGCCAGGCCGCTCCCAGGAGCTCTAGGCTAAGGGCAACAAGAACAATCCTGGTAACACCTATCTGGGTAGTACTGGGACTCCTAATCCACTGCCAGGCTTGAAGCAGGGTTTGGTTCTTCCTGGATCGAGGCTGGTCAGATCTTTGCTCACTTTCTTACTTTTCTCAGAAGTTAAAATTCAAATTTCCAAGCTCATGTTTCCCAGTGCTAGAGGCCTTTCCCATCTCATTTACCAGCTTCTTTGCTTGCCAGTACCCTAGAATCATCTTCCTACCATAGGGCCCATGCTCTACCCCCTCGCCTCCACCCCATGGCAAAAGTAGCCAGTTGGGAGACAGAACATATGGACTGAAAATAAGGTACTAAGTGGTTGAGTGCTATTCCTTCCAAAATCATTAAAAGTGAATGGTCAAATTTCATTGAGTCTGGAATATTTGCAAATAGCTTTCCTAAGGGGAAATTTAAAAAACCCAAACAACTCTGGAATGGGAAGATGATCCAGGAAGATGGTGCTATTGGGAAGGGATTGTCATAAGGAGGCACTGAGACTTTTTTCTCATGTAGGCTGCAAACTGATCATGAGATTATATTTCTGGAGAGTGATTTTCTAAATGTTTTTTAAATGGCAATGTGACAGCATTATTTGATGAGCTGTGATTTCAAAGTTCCATTGTTTTGAAGGGCAGGACTCAGTTTTAACACACAACAGTCTGGTGTGTCTGGAGCAAAGCATTCTAAGGTGTTTATGACACATTCTATGTAGAACCTAAATGATTGTTTAAATTGTAGAAAAGTCGATGAATATGTTCTGTGGGTGTTTAACATGAAGTTCCTCTTCTTTATCTGTGTTTGGTAAACAAATGCTCTGGGTTGTCTGCCCTTTGCAGGCGGAAGGTAACTGAAAGTTGTAATAGGGTGCCATCTACTGGGGAAAGAGAACAGTAGAGTAAAAAAAGATGTGATGGGGGTCTCATTTGCAGAGAAATGAATACTTACAGAAAAATGAACTTGATGAAGATGTAAAAGCAAACATGGAAGAAGAAGGGAAGTACATTTAGTTTACTCTGGAAAATTCTTTTTTGAACTCTAATGCGCTTCCTTTGATAGGATGCTGTGTTTTACATTAGGTCAAACATGAGTTGTCAGGAGAAACCCTCAGTCTATACTTAATACCCTGAAGCTGTCAAAGGGCTGAGACCTCTGCTATCACCCAGTCCAATGCCCTCAGGTTCCACACGGGAAGCAGGGGCTCAGAGAGGAGAAGAGATGCTCCGTGTTCCTGGCTCCGTGTCCTCCCAGCATCTGGATGGTTTGCATTTAGATGACGGGCTGTTTGACTCAACATAATGACGGAAGAGATATCTAGAAGTTATCCAGGGCCCAAACCATCCTCTCTCTTGCTTGCCAGGCAGACTGTCAGAAAGTGTCATGATTAGAGTTGCTCCTTTGAGTGGAAACTAGTGCTTCTTCATTTGCCCTATGTCTCCACAAACACCTTCACACACATAGGGTTTCTCTGATGAGCTGTTATTTCCCTGCTTATTAGAAAGTGACCAGCAGAGTTAGTGATTTAGATATAATTCTAACCAAGAGAGGGTGATGGGGAGAGCGAGAGCCCTGTGAGAGTGACCATGGCATCCCAGAGGCAATGAGAGCCCGGGAGGAAAGCTGAGTCCCATAAGGCATGTGCTCTGGGCTCCAGAGTTCTGAGAGAAGCAGGTACTTGGAGGGAAGGTCGTGCAGAGGGGACGGAGAACTCTCAAAGCCTCAGAGGTGACTCTGCAAATGGAAATACACCCAATGACAAGTAATTAACTGGGTGCTTAGGGAAACCAGGGTGCTTCCATAGGAGCTCACCCATGAGTCCTGATTTCAGGAGAACACTTACAAAGGAAGGACATAAGTGCTTGAAGCCAGAGAGGAGAGGCAAGACCTCGCTCTCGTCAGAAGTGCTTAGGGCAACAACAACCATAATATGACTTTCAGAGTAAGTCCCGCAAGGGGTGGGGTCGTGCGTGTGGGTCTGCTGCTTGGAGGGATTCTTGTGTTCTGGCCAAGAATATAAAAAAAAATCAGAGCTCCTCACTTGAGTTCACCTTCATTTTTTTGTAACAAAGAATGATCTCTGGGTTGAAAAGCAAAGAGAAATCATTGATGAAAGGGAAAGGAAGCCCAGCCTGGGGGAGCCGAGTATCTCTCAGATGGTACCAGAAACGCCTCTGGATGCTCCCGGTGCTCAGTGTTTTACCTGCGTGATCTCATTTAATTTGGCCAATAACTCTATTCCTCTATGGTTTCGGGCACTGTGTTATTTAGTTACTAGGAGCCTTATACTTAGGGAGGTGAAGTTAATTTGTTGAAGTTCCGTGTCATTAGGAGGAGGGAAGAGGGAAAATCTGGTGGCTCCATCTGCAGCTGGAAAGCCGAGCTCCCCAGGGAGGTCAGGTCTCTGGACAGAGACATAGGACATCCCGGCTTCTGGGAGAACCTGCAGACAGGTAGTGGGGAATCCAAGGATGGGAAAGTGGGTTTTTGGCTTTGAAGTTTGTTTTTGTTTTTGTTTTGTTTTGTTTTTTTTCCTAAAAAAGGAGACTAAACAGAGATTCTACAAACTTCAAAGTAGTGTGTTTGGGGTGAATGAGGGAAATCCTAATATAGACCACTGAAAGATTAGTTTAAACCCCTGGGAAAGGAAGCCTTTGCTCCAAGCACCCCACAAGGGTTGTTTTAGAAAATACAGGGTCCTGCTCTGTGCCTGTTGCTTGGTGGACAGCCTGATAAACAGAGTCCCCCCCTCAAAGGAGTCATGACCAGCAGGGGAGACTGGCACACAGGTGATCTCCACACTGTGGAGGCACCAGCTACTGCAAAGTCAGCAGCACAGTGTGACGGGGATTCCTGGGGGGCTCACACATCGGCCTAAAGGCAGAGGGGCAGAGAAGGATTCTGGGGCAATGCGTTCCTTTTCCTTTCATTGAAAACCTTTTCTGAAGTAAATTTCTGTTACATTTCTAGATGAACTATATGACTATATGGCATTGTCTTTTAGAAAAGCCATAAATGGTCAAATATTAGCACTTTCATAGGTTCTGACCTAACCCAACGTCTGAGAAGTCTAAAAGCAGGACAGACACGTGTTAATATGGAAAGGGCAGGAGTTCTCTGCTCTGCATCTCCCCTCCCAGACTCTTCTCCCCAAGGCTGCCTCCTTCAACTCCTGGAGCCCTTTTTAGCTATTTGTAGCTACTTACTGCCACCTAGTATGCTTTGCTGTTGCTTCTTGTCTTTCCATTTTAACACTCTGCATTGAATTTCTGTTATAAAGATAGGGCTTTAGCTGTCCTATGTTTCTACGATCATAAATGCCTGCATTCCTTCACACTTACACTGCTCTGTTACAATTTCTGGTGAAATCACTATGTTGGCGTTGTTAGTGGGGGTGGGGGAGCCTGTTCCCTGCTCCTATTGTCTTCTTCCAGGAGGTGGGATTTCCCCTACACATTCTGGGTTCTTTCTTGCCCTTCACTTGGTGATTACTCCCTTCTCTCTAGGGGAGAAGGAGCAGCTTCATCTGGATGGTAGATTAGGATCAGTCCTTCTGCCCACTGGAAGCTCTTTGTTGCCAAGGAGCAAGCTTTGCCTGGAGCACTGCCCTGCCTGGGTGGGGAAATCTGCCTAATTCTGGGGTTCAAAGCCAATTTGGCTCTCAAAATGAAGCTACATTAGCCAAATAAACCTTTATCATGAAGAAGAAAAACAAAGCGATCTGAATTCCTACTTTTATTTATCAAATTATTTAAAACTTGGGTAGGGAAGAAGAGAATGATTTATAAGGTTGCTCGGAAGGACCCTACAATTAAATTATAATTATGTACTTCTAAATCTATCCTTTTCCTGTAGAACCCTCTCTTTTCTTTAAAGCTGTTGATTGGCTGTGTTTATTTATTCACTTAGCTCATCCCTAAAGGCCTGAAGTCTGAAAATTCTCTATTAAGTCATCTCTTCAGGTCATTTCTGCACACCTGCCCTCCTCCATGTCCCTCTGACCTTTCGACCTTCCCTAACTTTCAGATTCCTCCTCCCCCTTATTCCTGTCCATCCTGTAGCTCTTGGCTCTCCACTCTCTGGGCTTGAAGCTCAGCTGTCACCCAGGGGCTCTCCTTACCAGCACCCTGGGCATTTTGCTTGCTTCTCTCTGGTGTTGAATTCCATTTTTTTTTTTTTTTTTTTTTTTTAGATGACATGACTTTCCATTTCTTGGTCTACATTCTACACTCACACTTAACTAATGATTTTGCTGACTAAGGAATTCTGTGTTGGACAGAATTTCCCTTAGACTCTGAAGGCTCTGCTCCATTGCCTTCCAGAATCCTAGAATTATGAAATTTCACAGGGATGGAAACCTGGTAGATCTATTCAATTTAGAAACATATTCTCTGATGTTCTGGGAATTTTATTGCAGTCTTTCTTTTTTTAATGTTTATTTATTTGAGAGAGGGGAGGGGTGGGGGAGAAGAAGGGAGAGAGAATCTCAAGCAGACTCTGTGCTGAGTGTGGAGCCTGACACGGGGCTCAATCTCATGACCCTGAGATCATGACCTGAGCCCGAACCAAGAGTCAGATGCTTAGTCGACTGCACCACCCATGTGCACCTGCATTACTTCTTTTATGAGGTTCTGCTCTCTGTTTTCTCTGAACTCGTTTTCTACCCACCTATCCATGGAACTTCTGTTATTTTAATGTTTAACCATCTGGATTGATGCTCCAATTTTCTTGTCTTTTTTCTTATTTCCCATCTCTTTGCCATTTTGTTTTCTTTCTAGGACATTCCTAGACTTTGCCTTTTAATACAGAGCATTGTATTCATTTCTCCTGTTTTTAGTTGACCTTCTCACTCCTCCCTCTTCTGTGTCTTGGGTCCCTTGAATCCAGAGCCTGAGTCCTGAGCCCGGAGTCTGAGACCTGCCTCTTCTGTAGAAAGGAAACCACTTGTTGGTTCTCATCAGAAGGAAAAAAATTGTAAGTATGCAAGGTGATGAATATTAACTAGGCTTATCATTATTTTGCAGTGTATAAAAATATGGACTCATTTATGTTGTACACCTGAAACTAATATAATGTTATGTGTCATACCTCCATTTTTTACATTACATTACAATTTTTTACATTACATAAAAAAATAAAAAGAGGAAGCCATTTGTCTCTCTCCATCAAAGGCAGCAGAGTGGAGGTGAAGGTGGACTTTGTAGCCTAGCTTCATGGGTTTAGGAAGGGGATTTAATTACGTCTTATATAAACTTTCGATCAGCACTCCAGTTTTCAGCCTTATTCCCTACCGTGGTCTTCAGAATTAATTGATGCTTCCAATTTCTTCAGAATTAATTGATGCCTCCACTTTGTGAGCCTTTCTGGAGATTTCCAGAGTGTAAGTATTCTATCCTATTTTCTCCTACAGGCTTGGTTTTCAGCTTTCCTCAGTCTGCTAGGTCAAGGTGATGCTCAGGCACCTACTTTCCAACACCCAAAATTGTGTTGGCATCTTCCATTTGCGGTGCTCTTTTCTCCCATAATATTTGTCCCTGAAGGATTATGTGTTTTTAAAAAATTCTTTTATCACCAATTTTTTGGGATTTCGGGGAGAGATAAATGAGTGTAATATTAGATATTTAAAAAGACCTCTCTCTTCCTCCTTCCTTCACTCCATCACTTGTTAGTTACAACTTTATTAAGATAAATGCACGTATCCTACAACTCACCCATTTACAGTTATTGTTAGTATATTCAGTTATTTTTAGTATATTCATAGATGCAACCATCACCGCAACCCATGTTAGAATGTTTTGGTCAACCCCAAAAGTCAACGCCTGTACCCATTGACAATCATGCTTATTTCCCCCCAATCCCTCCAGCCCTAGACAAAAACTACAAATCTACTTCCTTTATCCATGGATTTGTCTAATCTAGCCATTTCATATCGTGGAATGAGATAACATGTGGCCTTTTGTGACTGGCTTCTTTCACTTAGCATAAAGTTTTCAAGATTCATCCTTGTTGTAGCAGGATCAGAATTTTGTTTCTTTTTATCAATGAATAATAGTCCATTATAATATTGGAATGGGATAATTCATTATCCAATAATATCAATATTATCCATCTAGATATACCACTTGTTATTATCTATCTTTTTTATTTTGGCCATCCTAGTGGATGTGAAGTGACATCTTGTTGTGGTTTTCATTTGCATTTTCCTGGTGGATAATATTATTGAGCATCATTTCATGTCCCTATTGTCCATTTGTATGTCTTCTTTGGAGAAATGTCTATTCAAACACTTAATCCATTTTTAAATTGGGTTACCTGTTTTTTTATTATTGAGGGGTGTGTATGTGTGCGCGCGTGCACACATGCGCGTGTGTATGTAAAATACATTCTAGTCCCTTATCCGTTATATAATTTGCAAATATTTTCTTCCATTCTGTGTGATGTCTTTTTACTTTCTTTGCGGTGTTCTTTTGCAGTACAAAATATGCCCAATTTACCTTTTTTTCCTTCAGCTGTTTGTGCTTTTGGTGTGATAGGATGAGTTATGAAGTATTCCCTTCTCTTCTGTTCTTTGAAAGAATCTGTAATGATTTGGGATTATTCTTGTTTATTTTTTTCTTTTTCAAAAGTTTTTTTTTTATTCCAGTTAGCTAACATACAGTGTAATGTTAGTTTCAGGTGTACAACATAGTGATTCAACACTTCCACACAACACAAGTACACTCTTCAATCCCCATGACCTATTTCACCCATCCCCTATCCCCCTCTCCTCTGGTAATCATCAGTTTGTTCTCTATAATTAAGGTCTGTTTCTTGATTTGCCTCTCTCTCTCTCTTTTTTTCCTCCATTGATTGTTTTGTTTCTTACATTCCATATATGAGTGAAATCACATGGTATTTGTCTTTCTCTGACTGGCTTATTTGGCTTAGCATTATGCTCTCTAGCTCCATCCATGTCATTGCAAATGGCAAGATTTCATTCTTTTTTATGGTTGAGTAATATTATATCATATCTACCTATATATATATGATGTATATATATATATATATATATTATGTATATATGAGGAAGATGTGAGATAGATATATCTATCTCACATCTTCCTCATTCATTCATCAGTCAATGGACACTAGGCTGTTCCCATAATTAGTCTAATGTAGATAAGGCTGCTATAAACACTGGCAGTGTCATGTATCCCTTTGAACATTAGGGTACATCTATCTGTTTGAATTTGTATTTTCCTATTCTTTGGGTAAGTACCTAGTAGTGCAATATCTGGATTGTAGGATAGTTCTATTTTTAACTTTTTGAGGGGAATCCATACTGTTTTCCAAGTAGCTATACCAGTTTGCATTTCCACCTACAGTGTGAGAGGGTTCCTTTTTCCCCTGCATCTTTATCAATACCTATTAGTTCTTATGTTGTTGGTTTTAGCCATTCTGATGGATGTGAAGGGATATCTCATTGTAGTTTTGATCTGTATTTATTTCCCTGATGACCAATGATGTTGAGCATCTTTTCATGTGTGTGTTGGCCATCTCTATGTCTTCTTTGGGAAAATGTCTATTCATGTCTTCTGCCCATTTTTAATTGGATTATTCATTTGAGTATTGAATTTTATAAATTCTTTATATATTATGGATACTAACCATTTATCAGATTTGTCATTTGCAAATATCTTCTCCCATTCCATAGGTTGCCTTTTAGTTTTGTTGATTGTTTCCCTTGCTGTGCAGAAGATTTTGTTTTGATGAAGTCCCAACAATTTACTTTTGCTTTTGTTTCCCTTGCCTCAGGAGACATAACTAGAAGGAAGTTGCTACAACTGATGTCAGAGAAGTTACTGCCTGTATTCTCCTCTAAGATTTTTATGGTTTCAGGTCTCATATTTATGTCTTTAATCAATTTTGAATTTATTTTTTGTTTGTTGTAATAAAATGGTCCAGTTTCATTCTTTTGCAACAGTACCATTTGTTAAAGAGACTTTTTCCCATTGAATAGTCTTTCTCTATTTGCTGAATATTAATTGACCATATAGTTGTGGGTTCATTTCTGACTTTCTATTCTATTCTATTGATCTATATGTGTCTATTTTTGTGCCAGTATTATATTTTCTTTCATTGTTTTGCTAGAATTCACCAGTGAAGATGTGCTGGCTTGTGCTTTTCTTTGTGGGTAGTTTCAAAATTATTAATTTAATCTCCTTATTAGTCTATTCAGACTTTCCATTTTTCTTTGAGTCAATTTCAGTGGTTTGTGTTTTTCTGGAAAATTTTCCATTTCATATCCTTCCATTTATGTGTTTATTTTTGTCTTAGACACCAAGAATAGAAAAATCACAGGTTGAAGCAATATGGTGGTGTGTCCGGGGTTTAGTCTGCTGTATGAGATTATGTAGACTGTAGTCATTTGAGCTATCCTCCTCTAAGTTGTGTGGTGCACAGGTTGTGGGCAAACATGGTGGTGATCTTAAATAGCAGAAGTGTTAAATGTGACATCTTCAGAGACAGATCATCTGGGTTTGAATCCTGTTTCTACCACTTTCCAGAGGCTTTGGGCAAATTACTTAATCCCTTGAACTTTAGTTTTCTTCTATATAAATAATCATACTTTTTTTCAGGGTTTATTTCTGTAAGGATTAAATGACAAAATACATGTAAAGTGCTTAATATAGTGCATATTTCAATAAATGTTATTTCTTATTCAATATCTTTGTAGCCTTCACTAGATACTTCATTAGGATAGAAATGGGCTCTTTTCTGTTTTCCTTGTCTTTTTTTTTTTTTTTTTTTTTTTTTTTTTAGGTAGACTCCCTGCCTAGCATGGAGCCCAACAGGTGGCCTAAACTCGTGACCCTGAGATCAAGACCGGAGTTGAGGTCAAGAGTCAGACACTCAACTGACTGAGCCACCCAGGCACCCCAACTTTTTTCATTTTTATTGCTGAAATTTTAGTACCTATCAGGATACCTGGTTCATAGCAGGATGTCAGTATTGTTTGTTTAATGTTTTCATGTCAAAGAACTGGATTTGAGGGCAAAACACCTTGTTTAGTCATTGACTAGAGTACTCATTGTTAAGGAACGTCAGCTGGAAGAGACAAGAGGTGTGGCAAAGCTAGTTTGACCCTTTTTGGACTTAGCAGAGTTGGAATGGCTTGAATAAAGTCATGGAGCCTATACCTATAACATTTGCATTTGACATAAAGTTATGTGGGAGAACAAAGTTTGGGTAGGCATGAGTTTGTGTGTATACATTCCTGTTCTTGGGTCCTAAAATAACTGAGAAGCACACAACAGAAATATGTGATTAACAACAACATAAACAATTCTAGGGGTTCTTGTCAATAACAAACTCATTATGAATAGAAGCAGTGATAGCAATCTGAAGCTACATTCATTATGAGCAACAAGGGAGAGGACAGGCGCTCACGCGCACACACACACACAGAGATGTATTGTGTTTCACCCTTTTCAGTGTTTTTAGGGGAAACTTCTCTCTCTTTTAATAAACTAGATGTAGACCCTCAAGCAACAGGGAATAGACTTGGAAATATTCTTTTTTCATGACTAGGATAAGTATATTATTTATTATGCTCTTAGTAGACAGGTTGCTGTCTCCTAGGTACAGCAGGTCATCATGATTGATATAAGGATGTTTTCTCCTATCACTGAATTGTCACTGGATGGGTGTTGGCCTTTTTTGTAGGCATGAGTCTTAGGCTCTTCGGATTTTACACAAGGTTATCAATCGTATTTCTAGCTCAGTTGAACTGAAGCATGGAATAAGGATACCTCTTAGTACCCATCAGTACTCAATTACTTTCAAAACCAGGACCAAGAGAAATAATGGAAAACAACCTGAAGGCTGTCCATCCATCTAAACTCTAACGTTTGTCCCTGAATGAAGGCTGTCAGAGAATTAGACTTAGAAAGCATTTTTGCGTAGCTCATGTAAAATTCGCTATTATTTCATTGACTTTGGCATGAGGGCATCAAACTATGTATATTAAAGGTCATTGTAGGAAACATCTTTACAAAGTATGTCTTTGGCTTTACATTATTATTTCCCAGAATAATTGTTTGGATTAAGCCTGGAAGGTAAAGGCCTTCCTGGGCAAATATGATAGAAGAAGTAGTGTTGGGGAGAAACAAGGAGGCATTAGAGGTAAGGAAGCACAGTGGGTAATGTGGGAAATGATGATTATCTCAGTTTACCTGGAGTGAGATAGGCAATTAGTACTGGAAAATAGATTACAGCTGTATCATACTAGGCCAGAGAATGAATATTATTTGGGAATGAACAGAACATCCCCCATTTGAAAGAATACTCTTTGGCAGGTGGTAGATGTGGAATGAGAGATAAATGGACATAATACTTGACCCCCTAGACCTATTATGGGCAGGGAGACAGATAATAATCCAGTAAGTAAAATCCAATAAAGAAATGCTTAGTTTCTCCTGATGGAGTCAAAGAACAGGGTACTAGGAGACAACAGAGTGAAAGAAATCTTTATAAAGGTGTGAACTCATCTCTGAGGAGAGGACATTGAGCCAAAGACCTGAAGGATGAGAGGTGTTGTCCAGATGGAAGTGGGTGAGGAAGAGTATTGGTGCAAAGGGAACAGTAGCTGTGAAGGCCCTGGAGTAGGAATTGCTCAGTGCCTGAAAGGAAGGAGAAAGACTAGTGCATCTGGAATATGGTGAGGGAGGAGAGAGGCAACAGGGAAGATGGAGGAGTAAGCCATGCCCAATCATGTAGAACATACTATTGATTGGGAATTCTTCTAAGTGCAATAAGATTTTTACAAACTTTCTGAAAACTGTATGTGTGGGTGTGTGGGTGTGTGTTAAGATCCATTGGTAGGGTAATTCAGTGGTGCAATTTTTGTGTTAGGACATTTTTTTCTTTTTTTAAAGTAGGGAGAACTGCAAAGAAGTTAAGGCTGGGCAGACTGTTTGCAATATTAAAGTGCAGGAGTTAGAAAACATTTTCTGTGAAGGGCCTAAGAGTAAATATTTTGAGCTTTCAGGACCGGTCTCTGTCTCAACCACTCAACCTTGCTGTTTTGGTGTGAAAGTACCCATAGGCGATACAGAAATGAATGAGTATGGCTGTGTTCCAATAAAACTTTATTCATCAAAAGCAGGTGATGGGCCAGACTTGGCTCTGGGGCCCCAGGGCAGTAAGGAAGAACTGGTGAGGATGAACAGAAAGGATGAGCTAAGAAGGAGCTAGGATGAAGCACTGCTAGAATTTGTGACCAAACAGGGGCTGAGATGGAAGTCATCTAGAGATGGGGTTCAAAGCCTCAGAGACAGAGAGAATGGTGGTATTATGAGGGGTAGTAGAACTCTATGGAAGTCTGGACAAAAAGCTGATTTTAGAAGCAAACGATGCATTTACTTTTAGTTTCTACACAGTTTGTACCAAATTTTCAATTGGTTTTGGCCAGTGTGGAAACATCCAGGAGTTTGGCAGTCAGAAGTGATATCCAAGGCACACATAGGTTGTGAACAAACCATGTGTGGGATCCCTTGTCTCTGTTTGAAGACAGGGGTCACTTCTCTGATCTGGCCCACAAGATGGCTGTGAAACACTGTCCCCTTTACAGTAGAGGAGCACTTTCTGGAAGGTGAAGGTTCAGCTAAAATATGCTCTTCTCTCCAAAGGATTTTGAAAGTTTTATTCTCTTTACAGGGATGCATTTATTTTTGGGTGAATGTGGTAAACCATTCATTGTAGGTGCCACGATAAGTGTCACCAGCTAGACTCCCAGACCTGACACTTATGCCCCACCCGCTTATACTCACCAACCTTTGTCCCACATTTTCCCTTAAGTTCTTCTTTCCAGCTTATCTCATAACTCAGGTGAATGGAACGTGAAACCATCCCTCCAGTGATAGGGACTGCCCTGAGAAGATCTCCAGCCGGACCCAGGGCACCTGGATCAGTTTGAACTTAACCCCTGACTTGTGCCTGCACAGATGGACCAGGGAGTTGCCGCTAGTGTGACCAATGACTACCTTTATCTCATTATAATATTAAAACCTCCACCCAAGGAGGAGCACAAGCCTCATTTACATAACAAACAATGTGTGTATAGGCATGCTTCCTTAAGACACATCCGTGACCTCGTGCCCACCTCTACATGCGATGACAAGGCTTTCCTATCTAAATAGTCATTGTAACCCTAAATAAAAGGAATCCATTCACCCTTGCTTAGGGAGTCATGGCTTTGGAAGTCATTCCCCGTGATCTCCTTAGTTGCTGCAAATAAAGTTTACTTTGTGGGACAGCTCTACCTGCTACAGTTTCTGACCCATCAAGGATCAAACTCACACTGGTTCTGTTACAAAAGGTCAGCAGTGCCTCTGGTTCTATGCAGTGAGTAGCCACCACCAGCTACCACGTGTGATTTGGACACTTTGTCTCCGCCCCAAGACCACTGTCTCCTGGAGTGGATTTCCCAAATTAGGATCTCCCTTAGTTTTAACCTCTTTGTGTCTTAAAATATATTACTATCTATCACACTGATACATTTTTCATTTGTTTATTATTTAAACCCTAGAAAATACATTTGCTTAGTGAAAGATGTATGTCTGAAACATATCTTAAAGCTAATATAGGAGTATATGGGAATCAGGATGTGGCTTTGCATTGGATGGCAGCATGGTTCCTACAGAAGGACCCTGTGATTTGCATTTTATGGGTGAGTTTGGCAAATTGGGGACAATTGTAATCTTTGCTATAGTCCCAGGATTATAAGACTGAAGAAGGAGCAGGACAAGGTCTGGCTAACATCAGGCCTCTTGTACATCTTAGGATAGCTCTCTAGCTAGAGACTTTGTAAACTCTTGCCCCCACCTACCCCTTTCCTCAAAGGTCTGTTTTTTTTTTTTTTTTAAGATTTTATTTATTTATTTATTTATTTATTTATTTATTTGACAGACAGAGATCACAAGTAGGCAGAGAGGCAGGCAGAGAGAAAGGAGGGGAAGCAGGCTCCCTGCTGAGCAGAAAGCCCGATGTGGGGCTTGATCCCAAGACTCTGGGATCATGACCTGAGCCGAAGACAGGGGCTTTAACCCACTGAGCCACCCAGGTGCCCCTCAAAAGTCTGTTCTAAATGCTCCCTATATCCTATACTCCAGTTGGGGTGGCTGATCACAACTGTTACCCTGAGTGGTCATGTCTGAGCCAAGTTATATCTTCCATTTCCTATTCCCTTCTTTTGGGGGGGGGGAACTCCTCTCCCCACAACCCTGGTCATGTGGTCTAAACAAGGACTGGCATCACTTTACATGTCCCTAGCTCCCTGGACACAGTGATGGTCTAGAGATGGCCCTGAGTTTTCCCTTGGAAGTTCTTAAATGGGAGCTGCCCCACTCTGCTGACAGAACCACAGGGAGGCTAATTTGCTGGGATGGTGCCATATCCACGGTTGGGCAACGGAGCCTGTATGCAGACAGAGAGGATAAGGAGCACCCTGGGAGAGCAGCACAAAGGTGAGGTGGGGAAAGCCCAGGGATGTGCATGTTTCCATTTTCTTCTGAGGTCTTTAGGGCTGTGCTCCCTGTCCTGCTCAAAGCTCAGGAGATAAGATTTTTCTTTGATTCTGTGAGCTACCCTCTGAGCTATGATGCAAAGCATCATACAGAGCATTCTTCTGCAGTCATACCATCAAAGAGAATAGTCTCTTCTTTTGCTCTAATGGATGAGTGGAGGGACCACCGTCATGTAGTTTATCCAAATTAGCCTCAAGACATTCAGAATTTTAGACAGGGGCTGTCCCTGAGGGCATAGGTCACTAGAACACTTGGGGCCCATCTTGGGATGAGAAATCACACGTTGTAGTCTGACGATCACTAGCTAAGAATGAGTAAATGGAAGGAAACATCTGGAGTCTTGTCTACCTTTAGTTCTGGTTTTGTGCTGGGAAGGAGACCCTTTTGATTCTCTTGGTTCTCCTTCTAGTGGACCTAGGCCATTGGTCCATTTTTACTGTTCACTACTAGACATTCTGGCTAGTAAACCTTCCCTTTCTTGCCTCTGTCTTAGAACAGAGTGCCCCTCCTCCCCTCACTTTTCCACCTACTGAAATCCTACATAGACTTCAAGCCTTATTGAAGATGTCACCCCTTCCTTGCCTATCTTATTGATCCCATTTAAAATTAACCTCTGCTTCTTTAATTTACAACAGGGATTTTCTAGTTCCCTTAATATTCATGTCTTACTTCTTCTAGTAGTCACAAGTACACTTCTCTTATTTTCATGCTAGCTGGTAAAACATTAGGTCAGGAGATTGGCCTATATAACTTCTAGACCCTTGTAATAATTCTGTAACTTCTGTAATTCTATAACTGATATGAACTTCACAAACTTAGGGTGCAGATAAAGGCATGTCTTCCAATTTTTTTAATGATTATCCTAATACCTTTTATTCCTCTTTATTTTTCCAGGTTTATTGGAATATAACTGACATACAATATCGTGTGTGTTTAAGATGTACAACACATTGATTTGATACACTTCTGTATTGTGAAATGGTTACCCCTGGAACATTAGTCAACACCTCTGTCTCCTCCTAGAAATACCATTTCTTCTTTGTATTAAGAACATTTAATATTTTCTCCCTTAGCTGTGTAGTTAACTCTAATCCCCACACTGTACATTAGGTCCCTTATGGTCAAAATGTTTGTATGTCTTTCTTCCTGGAGATTTCCCCTCTTCCTGAAATACCCAATATGTAGGGAGGCTACTTGCAATAGAAATTTCTGCCATGAGGGTATCTGCATGTAGTTATTGAACACTTGAAATGTGACAATCAAACTAAAAACTGAACTTTTAGTTTTATTTAATTGTCACTAATTTAGATGCAAATTTAAATAGCCATGTGTGACTAGCGGCTATCATATAGGGTAGCACAGCCATAATCCTTGCTCCAGACTTTGTACCCAAGTGGAGTATCACTGGACTCAGTAACCATAGTAGTTGATGCTTCCCATCACCAAATTATGTTGCTTCTCAAAATTCAGGGTTGCACTGCTTTCTTACAGTTGCTGGTTACTTGCTGTGAAGGAGAGGTGATTGAACCCTGCTTTTCCTCCTGCAAATCTTGGGGGATATGATCCTACTCCCTCAGGCTAACCATGGCCACACTGCTCACGGTTGGACTCCAAGATGTCTTCTTATTCATGTTTCTGCACAAAAATACCACCCGGGACTCTGGCAGCAGCCAACTTAGAATCAGGGGTGATTCTGTTGTTCATCATCTCATGGACCCAGAATTAATGACCCTTCTTTGTCTAGGTATCCATCACTTGGAGGCAGATAGCTTTTCTTTTTGAATCCTCAGAAGCACAAAAGAATTGCCTTCAGATTTCTCAAAAAACAGACTGTTAGACAAGGGTTCAACTATGAGGAGTTTATTTTAGGAGGCAATGAGGAGATACTGGGAAGCCAGTAGAGAAGTGAAATAAGGAGGTAAAGGAAGCCACTGAAAGATACATATCAGGTATCCTGGGCAACTGAAGCTCAACCCTCCTGGAGAACGAAAGAAGGTAGTAAGTATAGAACATGCTTCAGAGTTATCTCCACTGAGAGGCCAATAAAATTCAGTCTATCCACCCAGTCCTCATTGATCATTGGCTGAACACTTCTCCTGGAGGCATTACTTCCCTAGCAGACTTGCTCACCCCCAGAGAAGAAAGACATTAGGCAGAGTTAGAAGCATTTGCAGTAAGAAGTCCCTACACTGTAGAGGTGAGTGAGGGAGTGACAATGCATGGTCCAGGGCCCTGGATGAGGGAGTACTCGGGCTTCTTTTTATAAGATTGACTGCCTTAACGGGTGTTGGAGTGCTCACACCTCCCCATCTAGGGACAGCACCCCCCAGAAATTTCTCACAAGAGAAGTAGAATCCACTGCGATTATGAAAGCTGGGTAAGGGCATCATCTCTGATAAGCTACCCCACTCCAACTTGATTTGTCTGTTAGATGGTATACTCACCATTTAATGCACTAAAAACACCAAATAAAACTGGTATGTGGTCTGAAAAGCACAATGAAAATTAATTTGAGGGGCGCCTGGGTGGCTCAATGGGTTAAAGCCTCTGCCTTCGGCTCGGGTCATGATCTCGGGGTCCTGGGATCGAGCCCCGCATCGGGCTCTCTGCTCAGCGGAGAGCCTGCTTCCTCCTCTCTCTCTTCCTGCCTCTCTGCCTGCTTCTGATCTCTGTCTGTCAAGTAAATAAATAAAATCTTTAAAAAAAAAGAAAATTAATTTGAAACCACCTCCATGGGTTCTAACAGTAGCACCAGCTTTGTATACAGGAGAGTGGTTTAGAATTTGAAGATACCTTACGATTTCAGATTTTAAATATACACATTTTCATAAATTCCTGCCTTCCCCAGTTTCAGTAGAAATGAGCAGTATTGTGTTGGCAGAAGGTGAAAGGGATATATGAGGTCCCATATTCACTGAGTGAAAAAACAATTTTTCAAAGATAAATCTGCTCTTAAGTCAGGTGGAATTTAGTGATAGGAGAGCCACTCTAGAGGTGACTTGGTGTTCCTTCATGGTAAAATCTTTTGGCTTTGTTTAAAATGGATAATTTTAGAAAGCTCCTTGGTGACAATATCTTCTAGCACTACTTCCTGGGGCCTGAAGTAAAAGGCCTTTTGACTTTACATTTAATCACAAATTTAATTTGGTCCATAAGCAAAGATTTACAATCTCTCCAGATATGCAGGGTATCAATAATAGAGGGGCTGCTGGGCAGTCCGCTGCTTCTCGTTGAATATTCAGTGTGTGATACGTAGATTTATCTTGTAAATATCACTGCTTATAGCCTTGTAAATTCAGAGATGCATCATCTACAGTTGAGCTTTGAAAATAGAGCAAATAAAGGAAGAATGGATTTTTTAAATGAAAAGATCAAAAAGGATAATTAATATTTCATAACCTTAATTAACTTTTCCACTGCACATTGATTTTTGATGCTACTTGGGGTATAAGGTGTGATTTTTGCTTTCATAGACGAATCAGATAATCTGGTCACAAACTCGAATGTTAAAAAGGTAATGCGAACATCTTGTTTGGCTTGACAAATTAGTCATTAAGTCCCTCAATTAGTTCTGTGCTTATTCTGGGGAAATTGCATTACACAAGTGAATAAGCTTTTAGAATAAGAAGTCATAATAAGCGTGTTGGGTTGGAGCCCACTGGCGAGAGATGTGTGAAGTGGTGGGTTTGGGGGGAAAGAGGAACCCTGCCTTGAAGAGCATGGAATAAACCCTGTGCATTTGCAAGTGTGATAGGGTTTAGTAGATCTCCTGGCATGGTAGATTGGTCAGGGCGTCTGTGCTAGTAGACACTGAATCCTTGAGGCCAGCCAGAATTACCTCCACAAATGTACCCACTGACCCAATAGAGGTGAGCCACATGCACCAACCAAGCAAGAAGGACTTGCCCAGGACCATCCACTTTTGATCATGCCCCACTTTCCCTTCGGCCTCTTTGTTCCATCCTAAAACACCAGCTCCAAGACTCTAAGACTTTAATTCCTACTTCTGAGCAGCTCTCAGATTTAGCTCACTTACCCCAATTTCTAAAATGTCAACTCTTTCTCTCCTTTTCTCCTCCTTGCTCTAGAGACTCCCTGCACCAGCTGAAAACTCCCTGTTCTGTTTTCTATTCTGGTGACTGAGCAAATCCCCAGCTGGGTTACCTCCTGACCTCTTTGGGGTTGAGGTAGGATTTGGGGGGAGAAAGGGAAGGAGGGAGGCAAATGATAAGCTCCAGGATGATGACTAGAACTTCACATTCTTTTTTTTTTTTTTTTTAAGATTTTTATTTATTTATTTGACAGACAGAGATCACAAGTAGGCAGAGAGGCCGGCAGAGAGAGAGGAGGAAGCAGGGTCTCCACTGAGCAGAGAGCCCAATGCGGGGCTCGATCCCAGGATTCTGGGATCATGACTCGAGGGGAAGGCAGAGGCTTTAACCCACTGAGCCACATAAGCGCCCCAGAACTTCACATTCTGCGTGTGCTGCAGAGTCTGCTGGTATCAGAGAGACAAAGTGGGACCCAGTATGAGAATCTTGGAGAGGTGGCCAAGAGCAAGAGACCCAATTCTAATTTACGGGCAGGGATTGAATTTGACGTCTAAATTAGGACATACTATATTTTGCAGGAATAACACACAACCCCAAATCAGGGTTTGAACAGAATTTGACTTAGACGAAGTATCCGGGTGGCCTGGCGTAATGATCCACTCCACACAGCCTCTCAAGAACCCCAGCCAACCAAGGCTTCACTCTTTCAGTGTCTGTGAACGTCTGGGTCATGTAGATGTTGTACTCCATAGTGGGAGAAATTAGGTCCAAGACTCGGGCACCGCCTCTATCTGCCTCAGGGCAAAAGTGATGGATGTCACTAGAGTGAACAAGTCAGATGGCCCTGTAATGTTAAGGAGTCGGGAACTGTAGAAGAGTTAAGTATCATATTTGGTGAGAATTCTAGCTCAGTTACCATGAGATCCATGGGTAAGAATCCCACAGAAGGAGTGATGGAGGGGGTTGCTGCTGAAGAACAGGCCAGAAGTTCGGGGTTGGGGGGGAGGTTGGTGCAGAGGAACCCATCCAAAGGAGAGGTGGATCCAAAGGAGAGGTAGAGGAAGGCAACAGGAGAGCCTCGTCTGGGGGGAAGACGTCTGGCAGGAAGACTCATCTGGCTGGGTTCTCAGGCTGAGTGCTAGGCTGTCCTGGGACAGGCTGGGACTGACATGCAGGATCTGAAAGTTACTTCTAAAGTTCAGTATTTCATGCAATTATGGAGGGAGTATAATAAGTGCCTCCTGACCATAGAGAACGCATGTGGCTTTAAAAGCCATGTGCATTGCTTGTCTGACATTTTGAACTAGCCAAGCATCATCTCAGGAGGAAATGGGTCGTCTTCTGGGAATCTCGTGGTTGAGGGAGTCACCTGTCCTTCTGAGTCCTATGCTTCACCTATAAAAATAGAGCTAAGTTTTGATAAATTTTTGCTACCACTTTTACACTAGTACTTTATGGGCATGACCTTGTGTAATCTTCTCTATAACCCTAGAGGATTGTGACGAGCAAGCCCACTTTACAGGTGAGGCTACTTTCGGGGAGGTTAAAGTCGGATAGCTAGTAAGCAGCAGAGCTGGAATTCGAATCTAGGCTTCCTCTTACTCCAGGGACTCATAGCTGATGGTTGGAATTAATTAGACTATAAGACATCTGGCATTAACTATGAGCTCAGTAATGTTGATTTTCTTCCTCTTCTTTTCTCTTCTCCTTTCTCCTTCTCATCCCTGGGACTCCAGGCAAAGGACTCTTCACTTGCTGGGGATTTCTCTTTTGAGAAGAGCCAGAGAAACACTGACACTGTGATTTTGCCAACAGAGCTGGAGAGGGGAGGGAGAGGTGGGGGTCTGGAGCGCGGGGTACGGGCTCTTGTTTCTGTTCCTCTGCCTGCTTGGGCACTGGGAGAGGTGGACGAATGAGGGGGCCAGAAAGAGTGCTCTGCCTATTTACCTCCCTTCTCCCTTGCCCCACCCCTCTCCCCTTTTGCAATATTTCTGTCCTTAGTGCTCATTCAGTTTGTTTACGGGCTGGAGAAAGTGATTCACTCGGTAATAGAAACATTTCTCCTTTTGAAGCGAAGGAAGCCCTACCAATTCCCAGCTCTTCTCAGAAATGAAGTCATTTTGACGTTCTCAAAAATATGTGACTCCATCAACCAGATTCTGGTTCCTTTCCGAAAAATCAGGTTCCTAGGACAGTGGGGTTCAAGGTCAAGGGCTGGAGGTAGGAGGATGTGGCTCGACATCTTAAAAACAAGATTCTCTCTGTGCTTTTTTAAATTTAGAGGAAAACAAGGGATGCCTCTTTATGGAACCCAGCATGGAGCCTGAGGATATGTCTTTTCTTTTATCTCATTCTATAAATAAACTGGATGACTGCCAGGGAAAAAGTAATGTGGGCTCGGCTCTTAGTGTCTACTACAGTGAATTACTCTAAAAACCCTGGGATGCCACTTGGTACAAGTTTCAGGGTCTTCTTAAGGGCTATTTGGAGTCTTCATGCGTGGGAAGCTTAATACTTTGTCTTTTTTCTCTAGTTTTCACTTAAAAAAAACCCAGCAGACTCGCAGAATGATTTAGAATCTCTCTGTAATCAAATGCTAACAAACACCCACCTCAGCAAAATGTCCTGCTGATTTGCTTATTGCTTGTGGTGTGCTGGGCAATCAGCTGTTTTCCTGGTAATGTAAAAAACAGTGATGATTCACTACCACTAGTTCAACAAGACCAAATTATTTTTTTTCTTATTTTATTTTATTTAAGTTCATTTAATTAACATATAGTGTGTTATTAGTTTCAGAGGTAGAGTTCAGTGATTCATCAGTTGCATATAATACCCTGTGCTCATTACATCACGTGCCCTCCTTCATGCCCACCACCCCATCCCCCCACCCAACCCACTCCAGGAATCCTCAGTTTGTTCCCAATAGTTAAGAGTCATTTTAAAATCTTTCTGATTTTGTCTTATTTTTCCCTCCCTTCCCCTATGATCCTCTATTTTGTTTCTTAAATTCCAGATATGAGTGAAATCATATGATAATTGTCTCTCTCTGATTAATTTATTTCGCTCAGCATGATACCCTCTAGTTCCATCTATGTCGTTGGAAATAGTAAGATTTTATTTTTTTGATGTCTGAGTAGTATTCTATTGTATATATATGCCATATCTTCTTCATTCATCTGCCAATGGGCATCTGGGCTCTATCCATAGCTGGGCTATGGTGGACATTGCTGCTATAAACATTGAGATTCAGGTGTCCCTTTGGATCACTATGTTTGTATCCTTTGTATAAATACCTAGTAGTGCAATTGCTGGGTCTTAGGGTAGTTCTATTCTTAACTTTTTGAGGAACCTCCATACTGTTTCCAGAGTGGTTGCCCAGTTTGCATTCCCACCAGTAGAGTAAGAGGGTTCCCTTTCTCCGCATTCTCACTAGCATCTGTCATTTCCTGACTTGTTAATTTTAGCCATTCTGACTGGTGTGAGGTGGTATCTCTTTGTGGATTTTGATTTGTATTTCCCTGATGCCGAGTGATGTGGGGCATTTTTCGTGTGCCTCTTGGCCATTTGTACCTCTTCTTTGAAGACATGTCTATTCATGTCTTCTGTCCATTTCTTGACTGGATTATTTGTTTTTTGGGGTGTTGATTTTGATAAGTTCTTCATAGATTTTGGATACTAGCCCTTTATCTGATAAGACCTTTGCAGATATCTCCTCCCATTCTGTTGGTTGTCTTTTGGTTTTGTCAACAGTTTCCTTTGCTGTACAAAAAGCTTTTTATCTTGATGAAGTCTCAATAGTTCATTTTTGCCTTTGTTTTCCTTCCTTTTGCAGACAAGATATATCTAGCAAGAAGCTGCTACAGCTGAGGTCACAGAGGTTGTTGCCTGTGTTCTCCTGTAGGATTTTGATGGGTTCCTATCTCACATTTAGGTCTTTCATCCATTTTGAGTTTATTTTTGTGTATGGCATAAGAAAATGGTCCAGTTTCATTCTTCTACATGTGACCGTCCAATTTTCCCAACACCATTTGTGGAAGAGACTATCTTTTTTCCATTGGATATTCTTTCCTGCTTTGCCAAAGATTAGTTGACCATAAAATTGAGGGTCCATTTCTGTGTTCTCTATTCTGGGTTCTGTTGATCTACGTGGTTGTGTTTGTGCCAGTACTGTACTGTCTTGATGATTACAGCTTTATAATATAACTTGGAATCCACCAACTTTGGTGGTTAGTCAGGGTCTTTCCTGGTTCCATACAACTATTAGGATTCCTTGTTTCAGCTCTGTCAAAAATATTGATGGTATTTTGATGGAGATTGCATTGAATGTGGAGATTGCTTTGGGAAGCATACATATTTTAGCAATATTTGTTCTTCTAAACCAAAAAAATGTCCTTACATTTCTTTGTGTCTTCCTCAATTTCTTTCATGAGTATTCTATAGTTTTCAGAGAATAGATCCTTCGTCTCTGTGGTTAGGTTTATTCCTAGGTGTTGTATGGTTTTTGGTGCAATTGTAAATGGGATTGATTCCTTAATTTCTCTCTTCTGCAGCAAGATCATATTCTTAGTTAAAAGTGTAAATTCTGCACTGCTGACATAACTCAGTGACTGAGGTATAGCCCTAGGAAATGCCTGCCTGCACGCAGAACAACCACCAATTTGTTAGTTTTTAGAATTTGGGCCTCAAAGATGGTTTTGTAGTCTCCTATCTTTTCTGTTCATGCAAATTGCTATTGAGGGTGTGGAGGTCTTAAATCAGGGTGGCAAGACTTTGACCATGGGGCACTGTGTCTTTAAAGAGAGGGCAGCTGCTTAAGGATTTAGAAAATCATTCTCTTCCGTCTGATTTGTATATGATGGGGTGGGGCAATGTAGAAAGTATGTCTTTATTTGGGGAATAGGCTAATCTGATAAATCAACAGAAGACCACAGGGGAGCTTGTTATGAGAGAACAGAGGAAAAATAAATCAACTCTGCTAGAATTGGCTCATCTATCAAATTACTTTTTAACCTTAAAGGAAAATCTTTCCCTCCTTCTGAAGGCTTATGCTCCTATTGTCAAAACCATCCACTCGGCAGTGGCCCTTATCACATTCTATTCTTATTGTGAGCGGGATTTTCATGTGTAAGCACCTGCTACCTCAACTAGATGGGGGGTTCCTCAAGCCAAGGGGCTGGGCTTTCCAATCCTTTGCGCCTTGCATCTTCCAGCTTTGAGCTTCCTCCATAATGATGCATAATGAGCCAATCATTATTATGAATTATGTATTATTGTTATGAATTATGATGATCATTATTATGACTCATTATTCATACTTGTTAAAAATTCCATCAAACTTAAAAGTACACAACCTGCTCTCTTTCCCCTGAATTTGTGTAGAGTCAAGACAAGTTTATTTTGACTCAGGACCCAAAGCTCCTGTGTAGGGAATTTTCTTTATAGAAGGTTTATATTTAGGATGCAATTTATTTAACTCAGTGAGAATTTACTCAGCTTCTATCACATGGAGGTTTATAGACTGTAGACAAGAAATAAGATAATATCCAAGCACTCAATGGGTTTATAGTCTAATACATGAATGGCAAACAGATCAGTTTAAATGTATCTATCTATTGATGGTGACTGCTTGGATTGCTGACAAGTATTATAACATGTGGTCTAGATTCAGTAGGAATGAATGCTGTGATCAGTCAGTAATCTACCATTCATTTAGGAATGGAGCATGGTAGCACAAATGCCATCTATTCATAATTCCCAATATGCAGAATGAATTCAAAGTCTAGATAGTAGAAGAAGCTTATATATTTAGTAGAATCCAAGCAGTTAATATCTTAATCAAATTTGGTGCACAGTACCAATAAAATATACAAATTACATGAAATGATTATTTATTAGTCTGCTTCTGCCACCATAACAAAATACCGTAGACCAGATGTCTTAT
This sequence comes from Lontra canadensis, assembly GCF_010015895.1. NCBI lineage: Eukaryota > Metazoa > Chordata > Mammalia > Carnivora > Mustelidae > Lontra > Lontra canadensis. The sequence goes on along the minus strand of NW_022631055.1, from coordinate 555,580 downwards.
ACAACAGAAATTTATTTTCTCATAGTTGTAGAGGCTAGAAGTCCAAGATCAAGGTCCTGGACAGTTCAGTTCTTGTAGGGCTCTTTTTCTGGTTTGTAGGCAGCTGCCTTTTGTATGAACATGACCTCTTCTTTGTGTTTTGGAGAAGAAAGAATGCTAAGGCCCTATAGGATCATGGCATCAGCCTTATAACCTCATTTAACCTTAATTATTTCATCAGAGGCCCCATCTCCAAATACAGCTTTCCTCAGCTATCCAAAAGTAGAGTGTTCCTGTGAAACATTTTGGAAGCTGAAGTGACATGAAGCCTGGACTATACCCCACTTTTGGGAAGTTCTCATTATACCACTTTGCTTTTACAAAACACTTGCATTAGTACAATAACTGCTTTTTTTCATAACAGTGGGTATTTTATTTGGATTTTTTTCAGCTGGTGAAAACAGGTACCAATGTAGGTCTTTCATAAAAGTGAAGTGGTGTAACAAGAACTTTCCAAAAGTGGGGTACACCCATAGCTACACTGGGGTTAGGGCTTTGATGTATGAATTTGGGATGACCCATTCAGTCCATAACAATATGTGATATAAATGAGGTTTATGTGTCATATTTGGAGAAGTGAATATAGACAGGGCAGTGAATGAAGACAGATGTAGACAGGGTTATCATTTTTTTTTTTTTAAAGCAAGACATAAACATTGATTTCTTAATGTTTTTCACATTAGCTGCATTTATGAGTTTTAAACATATCTGATCTTATAGGCTGTTCATTGAAACTCAAGTAATCTACATAACACAACAAAAGATTATATCAAAGATGCCAATAGTTCAAGTTAACAGGTGGTCAGTGGACTTGCAAGTGCACATTTAACAAAAAGTCATGTACTTTTGGAAATCTTAATGGCACCTTAAAATAATAACCAACCATTGAAAAATACTGCTCTCCAAATGTTAACTGCAAACTTTTTGCCTTGGATTAAGTCACCTTTTGTCTAATTACCAGCATGCCTCACTTTTGTATTGATGTGTGTTTAAGAGGCTGAAAAATCACATCTGTTTTATTACTATATCCATTACAGTAGAATTAAAGAATGTGGTTTCTTTTTTGGTACACATTTAGTTTTATTGTAACAAAGCAACTTGCACACTTTTAACGTTTAAAATGGAGCATCATCTTTCCTTTCCAGTGAAACAAAAAGAAAATTTAAAAATAAACAGGAACAAAATTACAATAGAGAATGTCAATTCCAAATAAGATCCTACAAGTTCTGCTGATTCTCCATCGAGTGGCAGGGCTCAAGTCATCATTAGGAGAGAGTTTTATTTTAAAAGTATCATCTTGGGGCGCCTGAGTGGCTCAGTGGGTTAAGCCTCTGCCTTCGGCTCAGGTCATGATCTCAGGGTCCTGGGATCGAGCCCCACATTGGCCTCTCTGCTCAGTGGGGAGCCTGCTTCCCCTCTCTCTCTGCCTGTCTCCCTACTTGTGATCTCTGTCTCTGTCTCTCTGCACCAAATAAATAAATAAAATCTTTAAAAAAAAAGTGTCATCTTAAATTGCAAGGATGTCCATTAAACATCACAATTAAACATGCCAAAGGAGTAGCCATGTTGGCAAAATGCCCACTTAACCCACCCAAACATCTCAAACCCACCCTTTGCTGACTTTCTATAACCCCAGTTTTTTTTTCTTTTTTTAAAGAAGAGAAAGTAGACAGGTACATGTTGGTAAATGCGAACTGTCCATATTCACATAGAGACACAGTGTAATCTCTGAGCCCAATATACAGAGAAAGGAGGAAAAAAGCTAGAATTCTATGCACTACTACACAGGGCCTACCGCCCTCCAGCTTCCAACAGAGCTAAGGGAGCAGAAGGTTTTTCTTCTTTCCCACAGAGCACGGTGATGTTGATTCCATAAAGTTTTTGTTTTTGTTGAGACAGGAAGGGACAAAAATGAATTTGGAACAAAAAGGGGTAGGGATTCTTTTCCCACTATTCTGCTCAAGGTATTTCCCCCCCCAAATAAGCTGAGAACTATGGTATAAAGGGAGAGAAAAAGGAGACAAAAAACAGGGCATATGAGCGCGAGAAGAGAAAAGAAAAAGAAAAAGGAAAAAAAAAAGACAGCAACTTGCTCCCAGGGACAGAAGAAAATTTAAAAAGGAAGGTTGGGATCCATCAGTGTTCCATCAGTCACCTTCTTCTTCATCCTCCGCTCCTTCCTCCCCCTCAACATCATCTTCATCTTCTTCACCTTCATCCTCATCTCCTTCTTCATCAATATCTTCTGATCCTTCTTCTTCTTCATCATCATCTTTTTCTCCTTCCCCTTCTTCATCATCCATATCGGGAACCCAGTAGTACTGTAATGGTTTTGGCCAAGTATCATCTTTGCTGACCTCTCCTAACTCATCTGCGTCTCCATCAGAATGGTCAGTAAACCAGGTGAAGAAGCTCTCTGGTTCCTCATGCTGTCTCTCCCTGCTGGCTTTATTCTGTGTTTGACTTGAACGTTTTGTCAAATCCTTTCCAGATTTCTATTTGATTTCAGTGGACTTTGAAGATGGATCACCACTCTCATTCAGATGAAATTCTTTGGAGAGAACTTTATTTTCGAAGTAAGGGTTTTCATCAAAATAAAAATCTATTCTGTAACCGGATTTAATATCTTCAAATTATGTCACTTCAACTCTTGTCAAATAATGCAGCGCCTCTTTATCCTCCTCCCCAAGCAGTGCAGACACTTGTGGATGGTTGACAAATGTTGTTACCCCCAAATTGAGGATTTGGGCGATCAATTCCGACCTCTTCTGAAAAAATGGTTGGCGGAGTTTGTTATATTTCTGTTCTACTTTCAAAATCTCCTCACTGGCTTGTTCATCAAGTCTGTCTATTTCACTTTGTACTTCATCAGTATGTTCAATTGTTTCTTGCTGTTCTTTTTCTGAGGTCTTGTCGGCCGGGTCATGGTTGGAATTGAGCTCTTTTTTACTGACTTTGGCCGCTGGCGCCAACCTGGTGCTGCTCCGTGGTCCGGATGTGGGGGATCGGGAGGGGGAGGCAAGAATGTGGTTTCTTAAGGTAACATTTGCTGTCAGTAAATTTTAAATCTGGGTCCAGGCTAGCTTTTGTTTTGTGTATGAGGTCCCCCCCCCACCAGAAGATCCATTTACTGAAGTGACAAGATATTAGAATAAGCTATCATCTCTAGGAAAATAGAAAATATATTGGTGTTGGATTTTGACTCCATCCGCTTCTTGCTTATCTACCTATCCATCCAGGGTTTTTCAGAGTAAAAAAAAGGTTTAAATAACATTATGCTTGATTAGTTAAATGAAAGCAAACCTGGATTTTAATATAACTCTCTCACCTTCAAATGGGTCATAATGCCTTGTCAGTTTTTGTCTTGACACGACCGAACGGCGCACTCACAACAAGACAGATTCCCTTCATCTTAATCACAAACAGAATCTTCACAAAATGTTTAATGAATTCTTGGATCAGATCTAGAAAATTATAGGGACTATTTTGTTTATCCACAATCCCACCTCAAAATGTTTTCTTTATAATCATTAACATGGGAATAATGCAGTAGCTCAGAGTAACCCAGTAAAGTATGACTGAGTAATGATTGGAATGCACATGTGAAAAAGATCTGACAATGCCAGGGGTGCCTGGGTGGCTCAGTGGGTTAAAGCCTCTGCCTTCGGCTCGGGTCATGATCCCAGGGTCCTGGGATCGAGCCCCACATGATCCCAGGGTCCTGGGATCGAGGCCCACATTGGGCTGTCTGCTCAGTGGGGAGTCTGCTTCCTCCTCTCTCTCTGCCTGCCTCTCTGCCCACTTGTGATTTCTGTCAAATAAATAAATAAAATCTTTTTTAAAAAATCTGACAATTCGGTAGATAGGGAAGCATACCACTTAAAAAAAACTAAGTGTGGGTGCCCCTAGGTGGCTCAGATGGTTAAGTGTTTGATTTCAGCTCAGGTCATGATCTCAGGTCCTGGAATCAAGCTGTGCATAGGGATCCTTGCTCAGTGGGGAGTCTGCTTTCTGCTTCTCTCTCTCCCACTCCCCCACTCATGCTCTCTTTCTCTCTCTCTCAAATAAATAAATTTTAAAATAAAATAAAAATTTAGTTTGGAAAAATCTTTTCATTCTTTTGAGACACAGTATAACAGGTAGAATTATAACCAGATTCTCAATCTCATTGATGTTTGTTATTATGGTATTTTTCCAATTAAAATTTATACCCTCTAAATATTAGGAAAAAATATATAAAAATCATACATAATTCCACCACTCAATGTTCATTCAATTCATATATTAATATGGAGATATCTACCGTGAACAATTTATGTACATCTTTCCTGTTTTCAAAATTGGAATTGTATGGCATAATTTTAGAATGCTGTATTTGCTTAATAATCTATTATAAACATTTTCTTATTATTACATTTTAATTAAATACAACTCTATCATATGGATATATCATAATTTATTTATCCAGTCCCCTTATTGCTGAGCATTTAAGTTACTTGCAATTTTCTGTTATTTCAATTAACATTCCCTCAAACATTAGCTCATAAAATTTGATTGTATGTAAGTTATTTTTCTTGTGAGAAATTCCTGAAAATGGAAGTTTTGGGTTAAAGACTTTGAATATTTATATGGATCTCAAGAACTATGGGTTTTCAGAAAGATGTACCACGTACCATTTTACATTCCTATTGGTAACTTGAAAACACTCCTTTCTCCATACTTTTGCTAACACAGTGTTATAGGTTTTTTTGTTTTTTTGTTTTCTGTTTGTCAATTTGATAGGCAATGGACATGATATATCATCCTTCTCTACTTACAGACTTACCTCTGGGCTTAGATCAGAAAATAGAATATGGAAGTGGAGAAGGAAGACTTGGCAATTTGGCTCTAAAGACACATTTTAGATTGATGTCTTTTCATTAGTCCATTCGACAAATGTCTTTGAGTGCCTCTTCAAACAAGGAAAATAAGATGTAAAATTCATATCTGACATCTTAGTAAGTAATCCTCAGTTGATGGCAAATTAGTACCATGGTTCACGCCAAGATGCTCCCTCGTTCTGTCATTTCTCTCCTTTCATCCAGATCCCCACTCCTTTTCCATGCTCCTCCATAAACACCTATTCTAGGATGTGTAACATAAATAACAGATATGCTTGCTTCCTTGGAGCATATATAGTGTTATGTGGTTTGGAGAATATGTGTTTTCTAATTTACATAAATTGTATTCATAAATGTTGTTATCTTACATTTTCCACTCCAAAACATTACATTAAAAGCAAATTAAACTCAGTCTTATTGTTGCGAGCATGTTTAGATTTTTCCCTGCAATTGCAGCCAAAGAGTCCATGGTGTCCACCTGAGGTCCCAAGAAGGAAATTGTGCTTGATTCATTATTCTGAGAAGCAAACACACATTTATGAGTTGTTATTTCTTGAATAAAGGAGATCATCATGAATCATGTGGCTACATGTGTCTATAATGGATCTCTAAGTTTCTAAGATGGCTGCAAGACCTTTTAGTAATGTTTAAATTGGTAGCACCCCCTTACAACATCAGTGTTCCTGGGAAGAGTAGGACTGTTCTTTCCATCCTGAGTTTACACCAGTGGGGCATGTGCAGCACACCATTGACTTGAGGTGGGGGCAGTTGGAGTCATATTGTGGTTTCTCGTGGGTAGGTTACCTCACATAGTCTTGTATCTTCAGCATCATTCACAACATCTGGCACATAGGAGGCATTCAAAAAGTATTTGTTGAGTGGATGAATGAAAAGGAATCACTCTGAGATGAATCTTAGAACAATAAGATAGGGAGACATAAACCTTTATTGCCCAAGCTGTGAAGGATTTCCAAGGAAACAGCTCATGGTTCATGATATAGAAAATCACCCATGTCTTGTTCTCCTTTCGTTCTTGAGCATGTAGAATACTACACTTCCTAGCCCTTTCGCAACTAGGTAAAACTGTTTGACTCCCTGTAACTGATGCACTATGCAGGAAACTGGTCTGTGCCATCCCTCTATCCAGGCGGGTTAGAGCTGGTGTGTCAGTCAGTTCTAAACTCTCTCTTCCCTTTGCTGGCCCAGGAGGTCACGTGTTCCAGATCACTCCATTGCGAGATGGTAAAACATTAAAGAGCATCAGACTCTGGGTCGGCGTGGAGAGAGACCACCTCCCTCCCGCTCTTTGCCAATCCACACAGGGAGGGGGTTATGTCTGAAGCAGTGTGGCCAGGGAAGCCCTTATGGAGGTATTCAAGTTGAGACCTGAAATCCTGAGGGAGGAGGTACCTGGAAGAGGAGTATTCTGAGTGGAAGAGGCAGCACATGCAAAGGCCCTAATGTGAGACCAAGTTCGACATATTAAAGGAAGGGGGACAAAGTGAGTCTAGGGCAGAGTGAATGAAAGGGAAAGTAACAGAGATAAGGCAAGACAGATGACCAGAGGTGGGGAGAAAAGGTTGTAAGTCCTGATAGGTCATTCTAAGGACTTGGGCTTTCTCTCTGAGTGACGTGGGGGTATTGAAGACTTCTGCATGTTGGAATGACATGATCTGATTTGAGAATAGACTCAGGGTAGCAAAAGAAGGAGGTGGTCTGTGCAGTTAGGGGGCTGTGGCAGTAATCTAGGCAGAGGGTGATGCTGGCTTGAATTAGGGTGATAGCAGTGGGAACAGTGCGAAGCAGACAAATTCTAGGTATATTTTGAAGGTAGAGCCATTAGAATTGCAGATGATTAGAGGAGGGGTATGAGAGAAAAAGTCAAGAATGAACCTATGGCTTTTGACCCATGTAGGTGGGAGAATGGAGCTGTCATTTGCTGAAATGGGGAGCCCACAGGGTGCGCGAGACTGAGAGTCTGCCAGGAGCTCAGGTCTGGACCGTCTATGTTTAAGGCAGTCACTGGACATGCAAGTGTGCATGAAGGGAGGCTGTGCCAGGTGAAGCTGGCCAGGCAGCTGGACTGGGGAGGGTGACAAGGATGATGACTCTCTTTCCCTAGGAGACTAAGGTCCAGGTTCTCTAAGTGGAGGCTCAAGTATTAAGGGCATTTGTGACCCCAGTCCATGGTGTCTGTTGGGTAGGCTGGCCTGGAACCAAGTTTCCAATCCCTGTGATTAAGCTGAGTTTCTACCAGACTAGCCTTTGATCTAGCAGCAAATGCATCTCTATATGACAACCATCCATTTGGCTATCCAAAGGCCAGAAGTTCATTCACACTCTGTGCCTGAAACGTCATCTGAAAGCCCCATTCTCGAAGCTTCTCTGTCCTTGGATCTGGGCTCATTTCCAGGTTTTCAGATCTCAGGGATGGACTCTGAAAGTATATTGTAAGGCAAGGCAGTTTGTGCTTATTCCTCCAGAATAAAAGATTCTGTTTCCACATCAGAGTCATGTCTGGTTTCTAAACCTGTTACCATAGCAAGGACTCTGTTCTCCAGCTCTCCCTGGTGGCACTGTTTATATTTCTTAGTGAACAACATGTAAACCTATTTTTCACTCACTTGGAACTGCCATTTATTCCAACTGTTTGCTTCATGAAACATTTATACATTGTACACGTGAGCCTTCAACAGGGAACTCTCTTCTTTTTGGAGACACGATAAAGATAGCATTTGTTTGCTTCCCACTGCCCTCAATCATGGCTGTCCTGGCATGGCACGTTCCACTCCTCATGGTTGCACATGCGCCGAGACTTAACAGCAGCCTGGCCGTTGCTGTTAAACAATGACTCATGCCATATGCTACAGTTCTGTCCAAGTGCCATTGCTGGACTCAGGACTCAGTGAATGCTTTGTCAGTGGTTATTTCTGTTTATCTCCCTGTTCATTTACTTTCTTCCTTTGTGGGCTTAATTTTTTATTTTTTAAATTTTTATTGTTTGGTCCTCTTCCTGCTGTTTTAGATTTCCTCTGTTCTCTCATTCCTCACTGAAGGGGAAGTGAATGTGTTGTACAGACCCACGAGTCCAGGGGAATTTCTCTGCTTCCCTCAGTGGAAGGAAGGGTTCAGCATTGTAGCCTTGACCCTCCCTAAGTCATAGAACTCAGATTCTTGTCTGGGGAACCCTGGGTAAAACATTAAAGAGAGGATGCATTCAAACAAATCGTAAGGTAGAATGCACTTTGTTGGGGCATTCTGTGGAGCCCAAACAGTGATCGGTCTAGAAACTATGATGGGATTGAGGGAGCCACAAAGGCAGGACTACGGTGTCCCTGGTTCTGGAGAAGAGGTCATTTCTGACAGTGGTCCTTCACATGGAGGGAAGTTCACTGTGTGTGTGTGTGTGTGTGTGTGTGTGTGTGTATCGTCTTCTGCATGAGTGTGACCACCTAATAGGCTGAGGGGGAGTGGAACGCAGCCTGTGGTCCGCCACGCACCCTGCTTGTGATGGTTAATTTTGTGTGTCAACTTGCCTGGGTGATTATGCCCAGGTATTTGGCCACACGTTGTTCTAGGTGTGTCTGTGAGGGTGTTTCTCGATGAGACTGACATTTGAATCAGTAGAGTGAGTAAAGCAGATTGTCCTCCCTAATGTGAGTGACCCTCATCCAATCTGTTGAAGGCCAAAGTGGAGTGAGGGAGAATTTGCTTTGAGCTGGGACAGCGGTCTTCTCTTGCCTTCGGAACTTGGATTCAGACCGAAACACATACCGTCAGCTCTCCTGAGTCTGCAGCTTGCTGACCGCAGATTTTGGGACCTCCCAGCCTCCATGACTGTATGGGCTAATTCCTTATTTTATATATATGAAGAGTTAAGCACTATTTGAGATGACACTCAAGAGAGGGGTGCCTTTTGCTAATTCCTGCATAGTTTTCCAAAGGCTCTGGCAATTTGGTGGTATGTTGGTGAGCATAGCTGCCTCCCAAAGGCTCTGACAATGAGTATGGAGAGGTGGGAAGGGGGCTGATGAGCGTAATTTTAAAAATTACCCCCACCCCGCCCTGTGCCCTTGTAGCTCAGATTTGTCTGTGCTGTAAAGCTCCTGGTCTCAGCGTGAGTCTTAGAATATGGGTGATTCTTCCAGAGAAGAATGGAAGCAATGGAAGCAATTAAGGGCTTTCAGTCCTCTGCAACGTTAGTGGTGAACCCTGAGAATGCTGTTGCTTGCTGGAAGGAGATTCAGCAAACTAGGGATGAGTAATATCCATAGAAATTACCTGAGCATTGCATTTGGTGAGTCAATGTGTAAATTTTCCAAACGTGTTCCTCTCATTGTATTAATACAAAGAAGTACTGCTGATGCTTGTTATCACTGTCATTGTAAATGTGTGCAAGTAGACCTGCAGAGGGGACCCTCGGATGTCTCTGTGGTGAGGTGGTGGCTGGCGGCGGGGGGGTGTCTGTCTTCTGGCTGAGTGGCCATCCTGCTCTTTCTAGCCTTCCTCACAGGCCTGTGGAACTCTCAGAACATTTGTGCATTCTTTCTGAGTATTTCATTTTTTTTTAAAGATTTTATTTATTTATTTGACAGAGAGAGAGATCACAAGTAGGCAGACAGGCAGGCAGAGAGAGAGGAGGAAGCAGGCTCCCTGCTGAGCAGAAAGCCCGATGCGGGACTCGATCCCAGGACCCTGAGATCATGACCTGAGCCGAAGGCAGTGGCTTAACCCACTGAGCCACCCAGGCGCCCCGAGTATTTCATTTTTTTGAAAAACATAGAACAGTATGATCAAGAGCGTACTCTCCTTCAAGAACAAATAGTAGAGATCCTGGCTGGGACAGATTTTAATTTTTACTTTATTTCTTGAGAAAATGGTCATGTTTACTTGGGCTGAATTATATATTTTAGCCTAGTTTTCTCCTTTCACTGTCCAAAGTCTCTTCTCTTCTAATTGCTGTAAAGGCAAGGATCCACACATACACAAATGCATGTGCGCGTGCACACACACACACACACACACACACTCGCACCACACATATATATCTCAGTACTGTTCTAAAATTTCTAAAAAAGCTCTCAAACTACACATACTCTGGGCACCACAATATCACACAGATCCCTGCAAGAGAGCCTAAGTGTGAGGTCACGTTTGCAGTCCCATCAAAGAAGAACTGTTGTTGGTGATCATTCACAGTGGTGTGTGGGAGGGGGCGGTATGAGGGGAAGGATGCAGAGGGGGGCTGGGGCGGAAAGGGAAAGAGTACCAGGGATATTAGGATGCACTTGAGAGTTCTTTGTGCCTTAGGGAGAAGATGAAAGTCAATGAACTAGAGAACCAATGTTTTGTTTTTCAGCCGCTACCCAAATTAGTTTCTTGATTTCTTGCAATTTTATGTAACCTTGCCTCTGGGGCATTTAATGCAGATTAAAGCAACGTGGTCACACTTCCGACTGGAAAGACCCAGCTCTGAGGAATGGACATTATGTTTATGAGCATGTGAAGAACAGATTCCTAAACCACTTTCTAAAATTTTGTGATCTTCTTATTCACACATCATCTAGGCAGGCTGGCGAAGATTCCTAGGCCCAGAGTATTTAAGAGAAAATGCCAGAAGCAGATCTAAGTCAACCCCCCCAGAACGATCTTTACCTGATGTCACTGCCTACCGAAAACCAGACGCTAACTCCCAAAGTGGCACGCTGTGGGAACAGTAAGTTTAGTAAACATTCCTTGGCCCCAGTTAGCGTGTACCCTCCTCAAGGAAACAGGACATTCAGGAATGCAAGAGTGATAAGCCCCGTTTCCCTGACTCCCACTCTCCTTGGATATGATCAAGACTTGAATATGTCCACAGTGGAATTTCCTCTAAGCTAAGGAATTCCTGAATCCCTCTGGTTCACCGAGCTCCTGTTTGCCATTGGTGTAAGTCAGTGCTTCTCAAATGTTGATGTTCTCATAAATTGCCAGGAAATCATCAAAAGGCAGATTCCCATTGGGTAGTTCTGGAGTAGGGATGGGGATTCCTGGTGTCCAGCAAGGTCTTCGGCAAACCTGATGCTGCTGGTCCCCAGGCCATTCTATGAATAGTAAGGACCAGAGGCTTCATCTCATTTCAGGTGTTTCTTCTGGTGCCACCACTGTGTGGCCAGAACGCTACACCCTACGGCTGCCCGTCTATGGCTGCAAGGGCGTTTGTGTGTCTGGCCACACAAGCCTGAGGAGAGCCCATCTGGTCAACCTCAGGGGCTTCCCGCTTCCAGTTCTTTTACAAGCCCCCAAAGGATGTATGTCACTTTCAGATTCCAAGGACCTTGGAATGAGTTTCCCAGAAAGTCCAATTTCTCCACTGTCCTGAACGTTCTCCCGAAGACTGTGGTGAGTGTTAAATCACTATGTATAGAAGGTAACGTTAGCCTTAAAATTGTATTCACAGCTTCTCATGGGCATACAAGTGGTACGCATGCGAACAGGACTCAGAGGATACGCTCAGGCATCCCCAAGACCCAGAAATGAGTGTGTGGATCAGGCTGTTGTCGTGACTCTCACTGCGAAGAGAATAAAAATTGTCCAAAGCAGGCAGGCACTAGGGTCTGTTCCACATGCTGTTCTACTGACTGATGACATTGGAATCAGCCCTGAAACAACCTCCAGACACACATTTCCAAGGCCTAGCCTCTGGCTAAGTGAATTAGTGGTCCTGGGGGTGGGGTGTATGGATTATTACAAAGCACAGAGCGGTTAGCGGCTGGCAGTGCCGATGAGCAAATATTAAACACCTGCCAGTTATCTGGTCCCAGAGTTACTGAGTATCTTTTGCGTCAGGCATAATACACACAGCTCCTTCCTTCATCCCTCCCCCTGCTCAAAGCAGAAAGTAAACAAACTAGAAATAATTGCAAAGGATAAGTGTTATGAAGGAAACAGGTGGTGAATTCGTGATTAGGAGCAGATCCTTTAGATGACCTGATTAGGGCGGTGTCTCTAGGCCAGTGACATCAGGCTGTGATTTGAAGGGGTAGGAGTTATCCAGCATCTTCGTGGTGCCCAGGCAGAGAGCATCCCATGAGAACATTCCCCTGGGAAAGCACATGCTGTACGAACATCGGTAAATGCTACCAGACAAACGGAAGAAATTTTACGATTCCCTTGGAAATTGTTCTGCAATTAGGACTCTTTTCAGTAGGTGGCAAAGGCATCAAGACTCCATTTCTGTCCACTCCAGAGCCTGTTCTCATGCTTTGCTCACTCTACTGCTAATGCCAAAAAATTGGGTCTCACCAAACACACCAGTGAAGACCCCTACACCACTTCTGGAAGGTTGTATGGAAGATTGGGGGCCCGAGAGCCACCTGTGGAGTCCTTAAACTCCTCCTGTCTCTTTTGGGGAAGGTGATCATGAGGATGGTCGTCCGCATTCATTAACTATGAGTCTGGTCTGAGCCTCTTCTGTAAAACAGATAAGAACACCTGTCCCAGAGCAGATGCCGTAGGACAGTGTGCCTCAACGATGGTTGTTCCTGTCCAGTCACGTGTGGTGATAGCACCTTGGAAGGTTCCATTCTGAAAGGCAGTGAATATACTTCAGTGTTCCAACTGTCATTTATCATTTTTTAGTGAATTGCAGGCATGATAAGCCAACTTCTCAGGTGATACTGATGGTGCCAGGGTTGGGCTATTTGAGAAACTGCCTAAGAGGGACTTCCTAATCTGCCCTCCACACCCTTGGGGCAGCTGATTTCTGTGTGAGGAGGAAAAAACTCTCTTATTGAGCAAATGTGTGAAGAGGCATTTTCACTTGTGAGAAGCTTAACTCTGTCTATTTCAGGCAGCTTAGCAAAAGGACTGGAAATTTCCGGATTGCATGGAGGTGGGTCTTCGTGGGGACAGGCAGGGATAGGCCAGGTCCTGTGGAAGGTCAGACCCATCAGGCAGTCCTGCTTTTAGCGCTTTCTTCCTTTTCTCTACTCCAGGGGTCACGACTTCTCAAAGACGCTCCAAGTGGCAAGGGCAGGCAGCCGTTCCAATGGACATCTGGGATGTTTGTGATCTGTTGTTTTCCCGTACACAGACCTCTTCAGGAGGCCGCCTTTCTTTCTCGCTTTTCCTGCATGTGCACCAGAATGTGGGCATCCCTGAGGCTGAGATTCAGATACTTTACCCTGCTCTGGCAATGGACACTTTACTTGCTAAGTGTGGTAGAGAGCTCCTGGATGAGTAAGACAGTTCCCTGCCCTCTGGGAAATTAAAAAAAAAAAAAAATCAATAGGTATCCAACCAGCAATAAAAGAAGAAATACTGTGATAACTTCAATCATACAGATAAAAAGGAAGTGCTTTCTTATTAAATGGGCTGTATTCGTTTCCTATTGTGACCGCAAATTTAGGAGCTTAAAACAACAGAAATTTATTCTCTCACAGGAAGCCAGAAATCTGCAATGAGTCCTTCGGGGCTCAAATCAAGGTAGCAGAAGGGCCGTGCCTTCTTCTGGAGGCTCTTGGGAGAATCCATTCCTGGACTCTCCTCGTTTCTAGGGGCTGCTGGCATTCCTTTCCTCATCACCCCAATTTTTGCCTCTGTGGTTACATCACCTGCTGTTCCATTTGTGAACTCTTCCTTGTCTCTCTCCTACAGGTATACACGCGATTGCATTTACCCCCAGATAAGTGAGGATGATTGTTCTATCTCAAGATCTTTACCATAATCACATCTATAAAGTCCCTTAGTGCCATTAAAGGGTAGCACTCACAGATTCTAGGGATTATTAGAAGGATAGGTGGAGTAGGGTCATGCACAGCCCACCAGAGGTGTCACTCCTATTCTTCCACTCCCTCCCCCAACCAAACGGTCTATGGCCGTGATGTCCAATATGGCAGCCACTGACTGGTCGTCACAATATTGGCAGTCACAGGTGGCTCCTGAGCCCTTGAAACACGGCTTGTTTGGATTGAGATATGCTGTATATGTAAGATACACACTAGATTTTGAGGTCTTATTACCAAAAAATGCAAAGTATTTCATTGACAATTTTTTTTTTTGTTGATTCCATGTTGAAATAACATGTTGAATATATTAGGTTAGGTTAAATATATTATTAAAACTAGTATTGCTGGTTTCTGTTTACTTTTTCAGTGCAACTACTAGAAAATCTAAAATTATATCTGTGGCTTGCACTTGTGGTTTGTGCTATATGTCTGTTAGTGCACTACACCAGCTACAAGAGTAATTCTCAAACTGCTGCATGGCACAATCAGGTGGGAGAGTTTTTGAAAACTCCAATAGGCAAGCTGTGCCCCAGACTTATTAAATCAGAAGTCTCTAGGGAGAGGCCCAGGCATCAGTCTGTATTAAATTCCCCAAGTGATTCTAATATGCAGCCAAGATTAAAAATCTGTGGGGTAGATACCTGGAGGAGGGCTAATAGTGGAAACTGCATTAATGGTTCAGGGATGATCCAAAGGCTCTGCTCATTTTCTTTACAAACAACAGAAAATACAAGTTTCTGAAGTGTCTTCTGCTTTTGGTTTTCCTCCCTGAGATGCATGCCTCACCTTACCCACAGAGAGCAGATGGGGTGGATGTGGGGAGGGAACAGAGCAGCTGTTTTCATGACTCAGAAGACACCCGAGGTCTCAACGCTCTGAGGGTCAGGCTGCCTGGACCTCTCTCCCTTGGGTGTTTCTGGCAGTTAGATGAATCCTTCCCTGGCAGTTTCTGCTACAGGACCTGGCAGAACCAAATACAAAAAAGGCCAGTGAGCTTCTAAATGTTCGGTTTGTGGGGCCAGATCAGGGCAGAGCACCTTCACAGAGGCTCCCGGGGATAGCAGATTTGGGAGACATCTATCACAGCATCTACCACCGCCAGAATCTCCTGCTACTGCTGGGATCCCCAGCTACGTCCCATTTTCACACGGCTATCGTGTTCTCCAGATCTGGACTCAGAATTAGGTAATGAAGGAAAAATCCAGGGCACTTCATTGAGTTTTTTTTCTTTGCTAAAGGTTTTGTTTATTTATCTGAGGGAGAGAGACAGAGATAGCGAGAAGAGAACATGAGCGGGGAGGAGAAGGAGAAGCAGGTTTCCTGCTGAGCAGGGACCCGAAGCGGAGCTCCATCCCAGGACCCTGAGATCATGACCTGAGCTGAAGGCAGATGCCCAACTGACTGAGCCATCCAGGTGCCCCACACTTCACTGGGTTTTAAAGTATGGCTTGGGAAACTGGTTCTTGGTGGAGCAAGATGGGCTGTTTCCATAGCTGCCTGTTGCCTGCCACAGCGCAACACAGGAGATTAACCATAGCCTTGTGCATGTGGTACCTTTACTTATGTCCAGCTTCAGCAGTGGACGAGCCTATCACCTGAGTGCAGTTTACAGTGATTTGAGGCTAAGGCATTAAACACCGTATGGTCCTATACTTAGACGATTTAGAAAAATTTTCTGAACTGCAAAGCACTCATGTGGGTTGCAAAGTAGCATTCACTAAATGGTCATTAATATTTGCCAAAGGAGGAGATTTTCTACATGTGTTGCAGGTGATGAGGCTTTCCAGACAAGGGGATTAAAAAAATGGAACAAAGGCCTTGAGCAAACCTATTCCCTCCTTCCTTCCCTCTTTTATTCAATACTGACTCTAGGTTAGCAAGCAGGCCTTGTCTTCACAAAGTTTAGGAGCTACTAGAGGGATAAGTCCTCAAAGTAAGACAGAAAACATTATAGGATCTCTGACTGGAAACAAGGCCTCCCTTCCCCTTTTGCCCCTTTCTTCCAATCACATACATACACACACACACACACACACACACACACACACACGTGCGCATGTGACTTTGCAGCAGCTCCCAAGCAGGGAGCACGTGTGTGTGTGTATGTATACACACATATGTATGTGTTTCCAGGAAACTTAGATAAAAAAAAGGGGATTAAGAGGGGGAAATTTGAAAGTTAGAAAATGACAAAAGTCATGTTAATTAACAAGTCCTATTCTTTAAGCCGTATTTAAATTGCTGAGAATGGGCCACAGATTTAGATCTGACTTCCCAGCAGCCAGTGCAAAAAGAAATGTACACCGACTGTATAATTCACAGTGTCTGTACGATTAAAACTAATGAGCCCCAAGGAACCACGTGGATTAGGGTGTAACGTCATAATAAGGCATATGGGATATACTCGGCAATGTCTTTGACAACATTCTGATTGCCTCAAGGAGTTTCACAGGGCATGACAGAAGTTCACAGGGTTTGGAGAATGTGAAAAAGAGATAGTATTCAATTCTAGCTAGAGCTAAACTATTCTGCTGGGGTTGGGCTGGGTTGGTATGAGCTTCCACCTGTAACATCCTGTAGTTCAATGTTCTGTTTTAGGTTCTGGGCTAGAGGTATGCTAGAGGTAATAGGAGTGGAGAGGGACCCTTACTTCTGCTTTCATTGGAGAAGTATGGGCTGATGCCAGGGATCTGGAGGAGAAGAAGCTGGTAGAAGGATCCAGTGGGATTCGACCAGAAGATAAAGGCAGATAAGGCCTTCCACACATGAGAGAATAGCACCAGGAGACACAGAGGAATGGGGAGTTGGCACTGGTAATGTAGGATATGAGGCCAGGTGTGATGCAGGCGGAGGCAAGAGCCAGACTGCACCTGTCTTACGCGCTCTGCTAAGGAATGTGACTTTGTTCCGTGGAGTGGTCCGGAGTTGCCACTGAAGGGATTGGGGGGGGGGGGGGGGAGCTGTAGCTGCAGACTGTTGCATTCATGCTGCACAATGTATCTGGCCAAAACTTAGGGGCTTAAATAGCTGTCACACACTCTCAAACACAGGTGTGAGAGTCTTCGAGGGGAAGGAGGCTCTACTTCAGGGTGCAGGTTTGTAGGATGCCTGGGATGACACCGCATGGGGCTGAGCCCCAAGGAAAAGCAGCTGCCCAAGGTCAGCTCTTCTGCCAGTGATATGTGGGAAGTACAAGATGGTGAAGGGACAAGCAGAAGGGATCCACTCAGGTACGCCCACATTCCATTAGCAACACCAGCCCACGGCCAAGCACATCATCCTTGGGGAAACTGCCCCCCTGCCTGGGAGCTGCTGCAAAGTCGCATGCAGAGAGTGGTCTGAATCAGACTGGTGGGCTGGCAAGAACTCTGCACAAGGATTTGATCTCCGTTGGAGGTGAAACAGCTGGACTTGACTTTGTAGATAGCTCCCTGGGGCAGCTGTGTGGAAAGCAGATTCAAGACAAGTGACACTGGTGTCAGAGGGACCAGTGAGGAGGGTCAGGTGAGACCTAGTGAGGGCCTGGTCTGGGTGATGGTGAGTGGTGGATGGAATGGAGGTGGTTCAAAACGACCGATGAGATAAAACCTCCAGGGCTTATGGACTTAGTGTCGTTTATGGCTGGTTTTTAGATACACAGAATCTACTGCTAGGGTTGCATACCAAACTGTTAGTTGTCCATCACATATCATGTGTTCTTATTTCTTATTAAAACAACTCTGATTTTACTTGGGGGCATTAATGTGCTTATCTTTTTTTCATGTGTGGAGCCCAATATGGGGCCTGAACTCATGACCCTGAGATCAAGACCTGAACTAAGATCAAGAATCAGATGTTTGGGGCACCTGGGTGGCTCAGTCGGTTGAGCATCTGTCTCTTGATTTCAGCTCAGGCCATGATCTGAGGGTTGTGGGATTGAGCCCTGTGTTGGGCTCCATGATCAGTGGTGAGTCTGCTTGAGATAACCTCTCTCCTGCTCCCTCTGTCCCTCCCTCTGTTTGCACATTTTCTCTTTCTCAAATAAATAAATAAAATCTTTTAAAAAAAGGAGGGGGGTTGTGCTAAGGTGCTTAACTTTAAAAAGTTTCCTAGCTTCCCTTATAGTGGGGAGGTGGTTCCATGGCAAGCCCTGGCTATTAGGATACAAATGAGATTCACTGTGTTATATTACCAGGACACATTTTAAAATGGCATGTGTCCTTTTGGCATTTGGTCCTATCTTTGTCCTGCCCCAAATGTAGATGGATGGCTGGTACTCCAGCAGCCACCTTGTTGCCAGGAAATAGTCATGCTAAGTATGGCTGAGCAGAGAGAAGGAGTCTAAGTTGTTTTAAGATTGTATTTATTTATTTGAGAGAGAGAGGGAGGGAGAGAGGGAGAGAGAGAGAGTGTGAGTTGGGGGAAGGGGTAGAGGGAGAGGGAGAAAATCTCAAGCAGACTCCACACTGAGTGCAGAGTCTAACGCAGGGCTTGACATCACGATCCTGAGATCATGCCTGAGCAGAAACCAAGAATTAGTTGCTTAGCTGACTGAGTCACCCAGGCGCCCCAGGAGTCTTAAGTTTTTGATGATACCATAAAGACATCATACCAACCCTCAACTGAATGTCGGTTGTGTGAGAGAAAATACATGCCTTCTTTAGGTGATTGCGTTTTGAGCCGTCTGTCTTTAGCAGCCAAGTTCCCGATACCACCATGACCTTAGCAACATGAATCAAAATCATTCATTCCATAATTATCCTGAATCAGTGACCAAAATTAGAAATATCAAAACTTCATCACGTTGATCTAGCCCAGTAGTAAGTAGCTGCTAGGGTATAGAAGTTTATGGAAAATTTTTCTTTGCTTTCTTTCTTCCTTGACTTCTCCCCTCATGTCTTGTTCCTCCACTCAGCCATCTATCTGCCTTCCAATAGCTTCTTAGTGGTTAACTGTCCGAGAGAATTAGCAACGAAGAGCGCTGGCATTGGATTTTGGAATTGGACTCTTAAAGAACAAACCCGGTGGAGGAAAAACCACCCAGATGTGGTGGTTCCTGTATCCAGAGAGTGGGCTAGGCAGTTGTAGTATCAGTCATAACAAAGTGGCGTTTCTGTAGGTAACTTGACAAAGGACTTCATGTCTATTACCTCGTTAGCTGCCGGAGCCCCAAGAGGTAAGATGATTTGTTCAAGCTGACAAATTAACAAGGGACAGGGACAGGACTTGTATTTTCCCTTTCTGTGTCAAAAGAGATCTCAGGAACTGTGCTGAAGAGAGCCTTCTGCCCACATGAGAGACGGGGAGGTGTCAAAGACAAGTTTCACTTGCAGTTAAACCCAAGGGGAGAGAGACTGAAATTTACTCCTCTGTCATAAGAGGCAGGAGGGTGTTTTTTTTGTTTTTGTTGGGTTTTTTTTTGGTTGTTGTTGTTGTTGTTTATTTTTTAAGTAGGCTCAATGTCCAGCCAGGAGCTCAACTTGGGGCTTGAACCTAAGACTCTGAGATTAAGACCTGAGCTGAGATGGAAAGCCAGATGTTTCACCGACTGAGCCACCCAGGGCCCCAAGACACAGTAGGGTTTTTAAGCCCCCAGGGTGGGCTACTGGGAAAATACTGGAGGATACTGGGAATGGGAAGGGGTGAGGGGAGTTGGTTAGTGTGATTAGACCATTTATGTTTGCTAATTGGCACTTAGTGAAGTTAGGCTCCACACCTTTCAGAGAGAAGGAGAGATGGGGCGGGGGTGGGAGGGGGCTGTCTTCCTTGATAATTACATTTCCAAGGGATGGCTTCCAGGTCCTGGAGCAGGACATTCCTGGGTGGTGAAACAGGTGAGAAGCTGGGAGGTGATTTACAACTCAAGGCAGCAGAGAAAGAATTCACAATTGCAAGTTTGCTAAAGGAAGTGCTCTAAGAAAAGGGAGGTCAGGGACGTATAGTCAGGAAGAAACCTGTCTAAAGTTTATAGTCAAGCTGAGGGGTACTTTAAGGCCATCTGGGTCAGAGGGCTGCACCCTCTTTCCTTGCTCTCCAGGAAGCTAGGACCCAGAAAGTCCCCATCTGATGCTCTGTTAAAAGGTGGTAGCCTTATCAGGGAATGCACAGTGACCTGCAGGTGGAGGGACTCTGATTCAGAGCCTCACCCTACCTCTGAGTAGGTACTACCTCTGCAGAGCCCCTCTGCACCCTGGCTTTCCGAAGCCCTCTGGGGGGAAGTTCCTGCACTTTTCTGGCCGTGTCTCCATCCTGGAGAGGAGAGTACTCATCAAAATGATGTGCCCAGGACAAGTGCATCTTACTTCTTCAGGCAAGAAACAGATGCTTTCCGCTCTGGTTTGATTTCACGCAACAGGAGGGTAGAACTGGGGAGGTGGGAAAGGGAATTTTGCAGCCCAAAGATAGGACCCGGGGACAGGGAACACCCACTTCCAGAAATTACCATCACAAAAAAACCAACCCACTAAGAACTGACTGCCAGCAGCGGAGGAAAATGGAATTCTCCCTGGCAGCTGCTTAAGGGCTGTCTTCTGCTCAGAGGGGAGGTGACTGTGTTGACCTTAAAAATCTAGGGCTAGGGAATCTGGAGGTGAAGGTATTTTATTTTCCCTTTAAGGCTTTGATGTTTTCAAATAAAACTTAAATGATCCAATTCCGGCCCCTGAAGCTCTTCACAAAGTAGTGGATTTTTAGAAAAGACAAGGGCCTGGGGGCGGGTGGTCCCTAAAGAGTAATGCCCCGAAGCAAAGCCTTTCTTTGCTCTTTTCAGAGCACTAGGGTTTTCTTCAATGTTCCTTTCCCACCCCACTTACACTCCCCCGGCCCCCCCCCCCCCCCCCCCTTTTGGCCATCGACCTTTTCTTCCATTCTCCAAAGTAGAAATCGACGGTTATCCTCCGGGTTGGTCAGTCTATCTATATGATCAATCTATCTTATTCTTTCTATCTAATGTATGTATGTATGTATGTATGTGTGTGTGTGTGTATGTATGTATGTATGTATGTATGTATGTATCTATCTATCTATCTATCTATCTATCTATCTATCTATCTATCTATCTATCTATCTATCTATCTATCATCTAATCTATCTAGTCTTTCTTCCCTGACCTCCAATCACTGCAAATACCAAGTGTCTCTCATTTTGGTCGCGCGTTGTTTCCCAGCAGGGTCACAAACCCGGCGCGCAGGGGGCGGAGGAAGGAGCTCCATCCGCCACATGGTGGCGCGCGCGAGCCTGCGAGAGCCGGGCCGCTCGGCTTCTTAAGCTTCTCCCGCATCCCGCCCCACCCGCGCCGCGGCGCTGCAGGAGCCGCGCCCCCGACCTTCCCCGGCGGGATAGCGGGGAGAGCGCCTCGGGAGCCCGGGAGGCGATCTAGCGGCAGTTGCGTCCCGTCCGCGCGGGAGGTGCGGGCGGCCGCGGACGGCCCCCGTTGCAGGCTCCTCCTCCTGCGGGTTCAGCCTTTACCCCTCCACCCTCCACCCCTCCTCGGCGTGGCTCGGCTCGGCTGCAAATTGCAGGCTTTCCCCGAGCAGCCTAGGAGCGGCGGCGGGCGCAGCGAAGGCGGCGGGAGGAGCGCAGCAGGCGGGCCGCGCCGAGCTCTCGGGCAGCGGCCGTGGCGGCGTCGCTCGAGCAATCCCGGAGGCGCCGCGGAGCCCGTAGCGTCCTAGCTCGACTAGGAACGCAGTGAAGCCGGGGCTGCAGCTGGGCGAGGGGGAGGAGAGTGCGCGCGTGTGTGTGAGAGTGTGGGGGGCGACGGTCTCGCATCGGAGCGGAGGAGAGGGCAGGGGAACCGGGGCGCGGCCCCCGGGCGCCCCCGCTGCTCCCCGAGGTTTTCCCGCGGCGGCGCCCTCTCCCCGGCGCCCCTCACCATGGACTCGCGCCGAGTTGGGACGCGCCTCGGCAGCAGCGCGCGGGTAACTGCCCGGCCCTGGTGCTGCGCGGGCGCGCGCGCGGGGATGGCGAGGTAGGATGGCCGCCCAGCGCGACCCCTGCCGCCCCAACCCAGCGGCCGCCGGGCGGTGCAGCTGACTCGCCGGAGCGCATTGGGGTGTGGGCGGAGGCGGCCCCGCCGCGCCCGCGCCTTCGGGAGTCGCTTTGCCTCTTCCACCCACTCGCACCTGCCACCGCGCGGATACCATGTCGAAGGCGGCCGGAGGTCCGGCGGCGGCGGCGGCTGAAAGTTGTCCCTCGGCCTCTGCCGGCCCGTCCGCCGCCGCCGCGGTGGAGGACCTGTCCAAAGTGTCGGACGAGGAGCTGCTGCAGTGGAGCAAGGAGGAGCTGATCCGCAGCCTGCGGCGCGCCGAGGCCGAGAAGGTGAGCGCGATGCTGGACCACAGCAACCTCATCCGCGAGGTGAACCGCCGCCTGCAGCTGCACCTCGGCGAGATCCGCGGGCTCAAGGTGAGCGCGGGGCCGGGCGGGGAGCGGGGCGCCCCAGGGAGGTGGGGCCAGGCAAACTTTCCCACCCTCCGTCAACAGGTGATCCTCCCCACTCTCCCGGTCACCACCCCCCGCTCCCCTTCCACAGCCCTTTGGAAACTTTTTTTCGAACTTTGGAAGCGTTTGGTCTCCTCTTCCCTGTTCGGGGCGAGCCAGTGTGGACCTCTCATTCGGGGTCTTCTGTGGCCGGAGGAGCGGGCGCCGAGGATGCTGGAAAGTAGGGAGGGGAGTGATGGGCATGCAGAACCTTTATTTTCCTGGAAAACCAGTGGTTTGGGGAGCCGGGACACAGGTAGGGGAAGGGGTGAGCGAGGGAGTGAGTCCAGGGCATCTTTGTCCTTGGGGGTTAGGGTTATAGGTGCTCTGGAGCGGTGACTGCTCCGGCGGATGAGGAAAGGGCGCCAATGCTGGGGAGAAGGGCTGGCGGGGTGCCCAGGGAGAAGTCGCGGGCGCCACCTTCGGAGCTGACGTATGTCACCCAGTGCAGAGGACCTAAAGCTCTGCCTTCACATTTTCTACCTGCTCCTGCGCTTTCCTTCGCTCCTATTCAGATGGCGTCATCTGGGGCTTCTTGGCCCCCTTGCCCCCCTTCACACCCGGTTTGATTATAATTTCATCTAGTATTGAGGGGGGCGAAGGGATTTGAAAGGTACCACCCCGGCTGTCAGCTTTGACGCTTTGGTTTTGGAACCAGCCTTCCCTCTTTGCTATTAGGAAAAAAAAAAAAAAAAATGAAAAAGAAAAAAAGACCGAAACCCCACCAACTTCTCTTCTCCTTGGAGAGCTTTGAGTGTGGCAGCAGTGTGCCCGCCCGCGGGGCTGCAGGAGACGGGGTCTGGGATCCGCCCTGCCAGCGCACCGCCGCAAACTTCCTCTCCTCACTGCTTGCGCGGGTGCCTGCTGGTATTCCTTCCTCTCATTGTTCTGCTTTTGTTTATAGGAAGCCAGACACAAACCAAAACACTGCAGGGACATCAGGGAGCAAATTCCTGCAGGCACGGGCTGTTCTTGTCCCCTTCCACTCCCACCCCACTAGGGCTGTAGACACTTTCTTAATTGCTTCAGTGCTCCTGCTCTGGGATTCTGGGGCAGAGAGGTGTGGAGGGACAGAAGGCCAGAGGCTCGCCTGGGCGCTGGGTCCAGTGCAGGTGGAGATGGCCTTCCCCAGGGCTCCAACTCACTGTCCTCTAGTTCCTAGAGTGGGTGCAGTTAGAAAGATCCCACAGTCAGAAAAATCCCAAGGCTTCCACTCTCCTTTGGTTTAATTCATTACTCGAGTATTACTTATTAAGTACCATACTCTTGGAGAATTACAGACAGGCTAGTATAGTGAAAGATCATCTCAGAAGTGGGTTTGCATCTAGAATCCTCATTTGCCAGGAGGGTGAGCTTGGGTAATTAATTTATCAGAACCTCATTTTACTCATCAATAAAATGCAAATGATAAAAACCATCTCCTGGGGTTTGCAACAAGACATTAGGATAATGTAGGAGAAGCTTTAATTCTGGACTTGACTACAAGACAGTGGTAGATACTGTCATCAGGAGAGGGCTTGTAGATGTATAGGTGTGCGCCTCCATGATGGGGTTTTTTAGGCAAAGCTGGACAAAGGTATAGTTCATAACCCTCCAGTTTAATCTTCTTCCATGGTTTGAACTATAATGTAGCTTGGAAGAGTTTTTAATTAAGTAATTAATTTCCTAAGGATTTTAATAGTATGGAGCATCAACATAATAGTTCAGAAATACTTGAAGGTTCTCTTGGGTTGTGTGGATTGTCTTAGTGTGTGTGTGTGTGTGTGTCTATGTGAGTGGTGGGGGAGGCTTGTCTTCTTTCTGGTAGCTTCATTTAGAGAAATACCTATTAGGCCAGCGAAGGGCAGTTTCACCCCAAGTAGGAGAGTCTCCTGGTCTCGATTCATGACCTGGCTTAAAAAGACTTTTCTATCCATCTCGTTATCAAGTTCAGAAAGGTGGGGCTGGATCCTTTTTTATGCGGCCTCTACTCCTTTCCATCATCCGGGGCCAGGTACAACATCATAGCCCCCAAGGCCTCTGGGCCAACCCTGAGGGGCTGTGGTGAAGCCTGGCTGAGGCCAGCCTTCTCCCTTCTATCCATCATCTTAGCTCAGAACATCCCTGGACACTCTCGTGATGCACTAATGTGGTTGACTGAGTAAATTATATGTGCAGTCAACTTATTTTGACTTACCTAGAAGGAAGGATTTTTTATTTTGTTTTTGGCTCTGATGGTGTGGGACTCCCAATTGAGGGCCTTAAAGTTAGGGTTATGAAGGCCACAACATTTTTCTTTTTTATGTTCCTTTCTGTGATCTGCTTTTGAAATCGTAATGAATATTTTCAGGGCTACTAGGTACTGTGGCTGTAGAGGTGGGGAGATGGGAACACTAGGTCTTTCCCTTGAGGGATCTGTGACTGGGTCCAAGTCCCGGCTGACTTGTCTGTGTTTAAACATTTCAGAGGTAGAGCAGTGTGGGGCAGTGGAGAGAGAAAGGATTTAGAGTCTGACAATTTGGGCAGCATGGGCAGGCTGTTAACCTCTCCGAGCTTCAATGTTCTCATCTGCTAAATGGGGATGCTAATTCTGGAAAAGGTTTGATGAGAATTTCATGATACATTTGAAGTTAATAGCTTTCTCAAGGTCACACAGATATACAGTGTTTAAAATAGGCTGACTTTCTTTTCTTTCAGCTAGTTGACATTCTCTGGTTAGAATGTGTGATCCTGCAAGGGTGGAGAAGGGGATTCTGGTTCTGATCTTACAAGGAGTTGGATTCTGAGAACCATGTCTGTGCCCTGAACCAATGCTCAGGTTGCTCTGACCTGGGGTTTCAGGGGATGGGGGCAGATTTGGGGGAACCGGCTCTGTAGATTGGTTATGCATCATGTTAATGTTCCTCTCTGCTCCCCAACACACGGATTCCCGCTCCCTGCAATGAAGAAAAATTACAAACTAGAACAATTCTTTAACCACAGAGAGAGTACTTAGGAGTCTTACGTATGAAATTTTGAGTGGTAGGCCATGAGGTGGGTTGAATCTTTTAAATGTCCACTTTAGACAGATGGATAACATCTGGTAGCCAGTGTCAATGTTCAAAGGACACTTTGTGTTCTGAAAAAGAAAGCCCAAATCTTAATGTGGGAGATTTGAAGAAGCTGGCTTAGAAGGTGATTATCAAATCGGTTGCTTAGCTTTTCCACAGAAGGGAAAGGAAATAGCTCAGAATTTTATTCCCAAGAACATTATTTGCTCTTGGAAGAAGATGTGGTGATAAAGAAAGCTAAGTAGGCCGTTACCCCTTTTACCCCAGCCGGAATTCTGGGAAGTATATGCTTCCCTCCATTTGGAAAGCCATTAACTCCACAAAGCACCAGTGTATTTCCCAGTTCTGGAGAAGTGAGGAATAGCTGTGGGATAGTCGAAAGGAAGTATTTTCAGACAGAAGTTCATTGAGATGGAGAAGAATATGACTTGAACTTTCTATGAAATGGCAGGATTAAACTAAATGTCGAATAATTATTGAAGCTTAGAAAGATTAATTTTTTTTTTAAGTCTTATTGTCTCACAGTCTCCACAGCTTCTGATTTCCCTGAAAGCATCAATGTCAACAGACCCTTTACTCGCTTATGACATGTACTCGAACCTTGCAGGGGCTTACTGAGACAATAGTAAGAAGTCCTCGGTAGCCAGAGCTATATCCTGTTTTGACCACAGGCCTATGGCTTTTAAAGCATTGGTCAGTCCACAAACACGTATTATTTACTGTGCGCAAGGAGCCATGCCAGGCGCGTCAGCTACACAAAGGATGACTTTAGAATGGAGTCTGCCCCCAGAAGCTAGGGCATCTACATTGGAAAAGGAAAAAAAAAAAAATGATGTCCAATGAGTCCTCCAGCTATGGTATCTTAGAGGCATTAAGCAATAAGTGGGAAAGTTACTTCATTTATTTGTGATTGTTGCCACCACGGCAGCCAGAAGCTGTTACAGGGCTAAGGGAGACTTCTCAGAGGAATTTCTCCTCTTAGGTAAGTTCGTGTAGGGAAGAGGACAGTTTCTTCTAGTTGGGAATCTGGGATACAAGCAGGCTTCATAATTAGCTGACAAAGAGGGAGCTCAGGAGAAAACCTTCCTGGCTTGGCCAAAGGGTTTATTCATCTTCCTGGTAAAAAGGAGAGGATGGGATTGATGCAGGAGAGAGAACATTCAGGGAGTGATTTTGAGGCTCAGTCTGGCCACAGAGAACTTGGCTTGGGTGGGCGAGGAAAGATAGAGGAAGCGGCAAAGGCAGGGGAGGCCACGTGGGGGGTGTTTGGAAATGGCCAGGCCTGAAGTCAGAAAGTGATAACGAGAAGAGACGGGCATCAGAAACAAGGAAGCCGATAGGATGCCAAGAGTTAGAACTGGAGTTAAAACCACACTGCAAAATCCTCTTCTTCATCTGGGTGACTTTCACCTTGGGCCCCAATACCGTCAGGGGATGCTGGGTGTGGGTGGCAGATGTTTTAGAGTTTATTTTCTCACCAGTGTCAGTCAAAGGGTTGGAATGAACCTGAGTTTACTGCGATCAGGTCTCCTCTAAGTGCCTCTAGTTCTGGGTTGGATGACGGAGTCACAAGACCAGAGCTTTTCTGGCTTTGGAAAGCAGGAGAAATCTTAGGTAACAGTCCTGGAACTGCCCCTGATTCATGGCCACCAAACCAAGGTGCTTCAAGAAACGGTCCCTTTACTCGATGTGTGACTGGAGAATAAAGGGGGACCTCACAATGTGTTTTCAAAGTTCCTTGGTTCAGGTACCTACAGTGGAGGTGCTATGTTCTGGACACACAGGTGGAGAGAATAGATGGGGTTTCCATTCTCGGGACCAGGGTCTGGTGAGTTCTCATAGCCACATTCAACCATATGTGATTGAAATGACTGCCACAGGGGGAAAGTCAAAGGGGGTAATGGTAGAAGTGTATAAGACAACTTCTTTAGATAGTAGTAGTCAGGGATGGCTTCTGGGGAAGTGATTTATAAAGTGAGGCCATTAAGTTGTACAGAAGGTTAGGGGAACACATTCCAAGTGAAGGAGGGGAAGGGCTTGTTCCTTGGGCCCTGAAACCAGGCCAGTGTTTGTGGGGCTCAACTGGGGGTCAAGGGATAGGTCCCACTTTCTCCGCTGCTGCCATCTGTGTAAGCCACTATCCTCTCCCTCTACCTGGACCAGCCTGGTGGACTCCTAACTGATCTCTCCTGGCTTCCACCTTATCTTGTCTCCCTTTTTTCTCTCCATCGCCCCCTCCTCTGGTTTGTTTTCCCACACAGAACGATGGTGATTCTTTATAAAATGAACCTCTTGTGTCACTTCTCTATCCTCAGCTCACCACCAATCCAGAGTCTTTCCTGTGGCTGCCAAGGCTCAACATTACCCAGCCCCGACACCCAAGCTCCTGGGTCTCCTCTCTCCCACCTCCTCTCCCAGCTCTGCTCTCTGTGCTCACCGTGCTTCAAGCACACTGGCCTCACAGCAACGTCAGCCATGTTTGTCTCAGGGCAGCATCAGCCATGTTTGTCTCAGGGCAAATCCTTCCCCTTCTCTCTGCCTGCAATCCTCTTCCCTCACATGTTTGCTCCTTCATTCCACCCCGTCTTGGCTCACATGTTTTCCTTCTCAGTGAGGTGCCTTCTCTTAAAAAATAGTATTTTTGAGCCTGCTTCAGTTTTCTTCCCAGCACTTTCACAACATGCCATGTCAGTTTTTCCCGCCAGAATGAAAGCTGTAGGATGTCAAGGTGTCTGCGGTGTCCACTGATACATTACTAGCACCTGGACTGGTACCTGGCACATACTAGCTGCTTACTAAGTCCTTGTGAATGAGTGGACAGACCACCATTTGTGCAGGAGAAATGGGCCAGGTTAAGAGGACTGGGGTCTTGGGAGACTTGAAGGATTCTGCACTTTATTCTCAGGGCAGTGCGGTGGTTTTTAGCATGCTAAGCATGGGGGTGACAAGATGAGTTAAATCTCAGAAGTGTAGGGCTCAGAAGAGCTGTTTAGTTCAGGAGTGAAAGGTGAGGCAGAAGCAGCCAGGCACAAGCACAGGCGCTTAGGAAGAGCAGCAGGTTGAGTGGAAGCTGCGTTTGCTGAGAGGGGCAGTTTGAGGAGGGGACTTTGAAAATCCCACAAGAGGGCCACCTGGGTGGCTCAGTCGGTTAAGCGGCTGTCTTTGGCTCAGGTCATGATGATTCCAGGGTTCTGGGATTGGGTCCCCCAGGGGGCTCCTTGCTCAGCAGGGAGTCTGCTTCTCCCTCTCCCTCTGCTTGTGCTCTTTCTCAAATACATAAATAAAATATTTTTTAAAAAAGAAAAGAAAATCTCACAAGAGCTTGGTGTTGCTTGTGTTTCATGTGGGATGCCTGGGAGATGAGCAGGGGGTATGCCAGTAGGGCTCAGATGTGCGGGACAGAAATGCCGCTGGAGGCCAGCTGTGCTGGTCCCCTGTGGGAGCCGGACTGTTGGTCCTGTGTCAAGGGCTGAACACCGGGCAGTGCTGTATTTGTGCTGATGGGAGTCCTGTTGCCTCAAAGCTTTTAAGCATTTCTCAGCTGCCGAGCAGCCATTTTCTTCCAGGAAGGGGGTTGGGCAGGGGAGGGGATCCTTGGTTTTAGGGTTTTCTTGCAAATTATGTGGCTACTCCCTGGATATTGGCCTTGGGCAAGTGAAGCTTTGTGAGGTCCAGTCTCCTCCTCTTTATTTTTTTTTTTTAATTTTTATTTTTTTAAAAGATTTTATTTATTTGGCGATTCACAGACCTGTACCCCTGGGGATAAAAATATATTATATGTTTATTAAAAAAATAACTAATCGAGATCTTATAAAATGATAGGAGAGATATATTGGAAATTCAAACAGAAATTCTGTGATTAAAATATAGTTTTCTTCTTAAAAAAAAAAAAGATTTTATTTATTTATTTGACAGACAGATCCAAGTAGGCAGAGAGGCAGGCAGAGAGAGAGAGGGGGAAGCTGGCTCCCCGCTGAGCAGAGAGCACAATGCGGGACTCTATCCCAAGACGCTGGGACCACGACTTGAGCCGAAGGCAGAGGCTTTAACCCACTGAGCCACCCAGGCACCCCCAGTCTCCTCTTCTTTAAAAGAACCGTGATAATCATCACTTCCCAAGTGGTTTGTGAAAATCCGATGAGATAATACAAGTAAGCCCTGGGTGGGGAGCATAACCTAGACCCATTATTGTGATTTTTATGACAGTCATCAGCGGCCTCTCAGCTTCTCACCTCTGCCCCTCACATCACAGAGAATTCACCTATTCCTGTCTCCCTCCCAGGAGGTCTGGGCCTGAGGCTGCCTCACCTGGGTACCGCCCTTGAATGGCTGTCTCTCTCTTTTCAGGATATCAACCAGAAACTCCAGGAGGACAACCAGGAGCTGAGGGACCTCTGCTGTTTCCTGGATGATGACCGGCAGAAAGGCAAGAGGGTGTCCCGGGAGTGGCAGAGACTGGGCCGCTACACGGCTGGGGTGATGCACAAGGAAGTGGCCTTATATCTGCAGAAGCTGAAGGAGCTGGAGGTGAAGCAGGAGGAGGTGGTGAAGGAGAACATGGAGCTCAAGGAGCTCTGCGTGCTGCTCGACGAAGAGAAGGGCGCCGGCTGCGCGGGCAGCCGCTGCTCCATCGACAGCCAGGCCAGCCTGTGCCAGCTCACCGCCTCCACGGCGCCCTATGTGCGGGACGTGGGCGACGGCAGCAGCACCTCCAGCACCGGCAGCACCGACAGCCCGGACCACCACAAGCACCACGCCAGCAGCGGCAGCCCGGAGCACCTGCAGAAGCCCCGGGGCGAGGGCAGCCCGGAGCGCGCCAAGCACCGCAGCACCAGCCCCGAGCATCTGCAGAAACCCCGAGCCGCCGGAACCCCGGATCACCCCAAAGCACTCAAAGGACCCAGCCCCGAGCACCACAAACCCTTGTGCAAGGGCAGCCCTGAGCAGCAAAGGCCCCCGCACCCCGGGAGCAGCCCCGAAACGCTGCCCAAGCATGTGCTGAGTGGGAGCCCGGAACACTTTCAGAAGCACAGGCCGGGGGGCAGCCCGGAGCACGCGAGGCACAGCGGAGGGAGCCCCGAGCATCTGCAGAAACACGCCCTCGGCGGGAGCCTGGAGCATCTACCCAGAGCCAGGGGCACCAGCCCTGAGCACCTCAAACAACATTTTGGGGGGAGCCCCGATCACAAACACGTGGGCGGAGGAGGCGGAGGCAGCGGCGGAGGCAGCAGGGAGGGTACTCTCCGAAGACAGGCGCAGGAGGACGTGTCACCCCATCACCGGAGTGTCTACAGTGGCATGAACGGTGGGTCAGTACGTGCTGGGGAACCGCTTTGGCTGGGGCGACTCACTAGATTTATGAGCCATGAAGGGCTTTCCAGACACGTTGGGAGTGCAGGCGCTGGATGGAGGGGTGGCTGGGGAGGGGAGGTAACAGGTGCTTCCGAGGCTCGAGGCTCTGAGTGTTTCCTCGCCTCGATTTGTTTTGGTTTGTACTATTCTCAGCAAGCCTGGCGAAGACGGGGGGTGAGGAGTTAGGGGAAGGAGAGGAACGATAATTCCAAGGGACTCTGAGTGGTCAGGGTGAGATGTGTAGGGATTGAAGAGAAAAAGAGAACCAAGCTAAGCCTTTCCGGTCTTGAACTTGGGTATTTTCCTAGTGTGTGCCGTTTCCTACAGGGGTTCTCATCCAACGGTTGACCCAGAGGTTTTTGAATCCATTTAACAGCTTAGTGCATAAAGAAATGAATTTTATTATGAAGAACATTGGAAAAGAAATATGGTATCCCTCAGCAAGCTCGATGCCCCATTGCCTGAATGCCTGTAGCTATCAATGCCTTACCTTAACTCAAGGATTTTATCCGTGTGTTGGGGCACTTCCCTTTGTAGGAGAAACACATCAAATGTTTCCTTTCACACTCTTGCAAAACCCACCACCCTCTCCCAGATTCCCTGAAACATACTTTGAACAGCATGTTTTTACACTGAGAGATAGCCTCCCAAATGTTTAAATGTTCCTCTTGAAAATTTTTGTACAGATGTATTTGGGCGCTCCTTTGGTTTCCAAAGTGTAATCTCCACTGCATTTGGTGACACGGCCCTAAACCAGACCCTAAACCTTTCAGAAGGGGTTTACTTTCCTGTATCTTGGTTCTAAAATCATTTTGAACTCCAGAAAGGGGGAAAAGAAATCATTTCTTAAGACCAACAAACAAAACCCCCTCCCAAGCTTTTCATGTTACTTATGGTTGAGTTAGAACTAAAAGGTTTGTTTTTATAAACTGTGGGGTTTTTTCATCCAAGATATCTGAGGTTTTCTGCTTTATTTGAAAGCTGCTACGTAGTCCATGCACAGTCAGTTCTGAGCAGTGATGGGGGGTGGCCAATGTGAGCAGTGAGTGACGGGAAGGGGTACATTTTCAATACTGTACCTGGGGATTTACCTGTTGGAGCCCATTTCATCCTAATCCTTTTCTCCTAGTGCTGAATATTGACTCCTGAAGCTTGGCTTCTATGCAGCCAATGCTCTTTTTTATGTGCAATGGAATTGGAAAGATGGGGAAGATGGGATGCTGCTGCTTTCAGGGTTGGGCTGGAAAGCAGAAGGTGGGAGAAGCCAAGTGACCTGGGTGCAGAGGCCTCCTGGCTGGCTGTTTGGGCTTTTGTTACATTAACTACACCCTCCCTCCCTCCTTCAGGGACTGGCCCAGAAGCTGCCCTGATTGCTGTGGGCAGCGGCGGCTGTGCACTTCTCACAGGAGGTGAAAGTCATTTAAAAAGATATTTTAGTCGCATTGCCATGGATGAGGTGAGCCACTAGCCATGAAGGGTTTCTTCAGGGAGCAATGGGTTAACGGCAAAGTTCAAGTTAATGACTATTCCATTTCTCCATTACTTTTTAATGAGCATGAGAAATAAATGCGTACACTGTTTAAGGGAAACATTGTATCTGGAACCAAAAAAAAAAAAAATTACTTAGGGGCCAGGTAGTTCACTTATGAAACAATTTTTTTCTTTCCCAAAGTGTTCTTTTAAGTAAAGATTTCCTCTAGTTTAATCAAGACATGCTTTAAAGGACATGAAAAGATTTCAAGTGCAATTTTTAAGAAACACCTTGCATGAAGTAAGGTATATTTCTAGATGAGGTTGACATTACATCATGGCTTGTTGTTGTCTGATTGCAGATAGACTTTGTGATCTGGCAAATGATTTTTAAAATTTAACCATTTTATTTAGTTAAAAGTTTGGTATAGCAGAGATGCATTCTTTAGAATGACACTGTATTTAGTTGCTTTTTTTTTTTTTATACTGTATTTAATTCTTATGTTTACGGCAGGTTTTCTGATAAGTGACAAATCTTCTGGCAGTTGCTATCCTCACCAAAGTGTATTTCTAGTGCATTTGCATTGCATTTTTATTTCAATAATTAATTAGAAAATGAAGTGGCACATGAGGTGTTTATGGATCGTCAGCCTATAAATTTGGGCCTGCATGTATCCCACCATTACAAATTAATTTTTGATATGGATGGTAAGACATGACTTGTCATATTTTTAATCCCCCCACACTCTGGTTGAATCATTGGCCTAGAAACAAGTAGGAACCGATATCAAGATAAACCCCAAATTATAGATCTGCTGAGTCATGTACAGTCATAATCTGTAGTTTGTGTGAGATAATGAGTGTTTTTGGATGAACACTTGGAGGTTTTTGAGTGAAGGGAAAAAACAGGGAAAGCCGGTGGAAGTGTGTCTGCATTGTGGCAGAATGAAACTGAAAAGAAACACATATTGGCCGAATACGGTCTTGTAACGTTCCCTCCAAAAAGACGCACATACACACAGCAAGGGAGCATTCGTGAAAACAATTACTGCTTTAGTTGACTGTGCCTTGGACATCTTTAAATCTTGTTACAAACTCCGTGGAGGAGGCAGTTGAAGACCTGGGTATCCAAGAGTTTCCTTTGGTTAAAACAGCTTAATTTCCAACTGGATACAAGGGTGAATTTGGGGATATTTTTCCTTTCTTAAAAAAGCTAAGACTGGGGGCGCCTGGGTGGCTCAGTGGGTTAAAGCCTCTGCCTTCAGCTCAGGTCATGATCTCAAGGTCCTGGGATCAAGCCCCACATCGGGCTCTCTGCGCAGCGGGGAGCCTGCTTCCCCTTCTCTCTCTCTCTGCCTGCCTCTCTGCCTACTTGTGATCTCTGTCTGTCAAATAAATAAATAAAAAATCTTAAAAAAAAAAAAAAGCTAAGACTGTATAGCCATGTTTAAATTAGCAGCTGGCTGAAAAACAACAAAATCCAAGGCAAAACAGAAAAAAACCCTCCAAGCTGAATAACATGCTCATGAGTGCATTCGCGTTTTTAGAAGTTATGATTCAGCTGTTTTTCAGTTTGCAGAGAATTCCATGTGCGAAGAGGAGGTAGATTCAACACTTTCATCTAGGCATTAAGGCATTTGTCTGTTCATTCAAGTCACTTGCTGTGCACCAGATTTGTAAATGAAATAGTTGAATAGCCACTTTTATCCAGACATGTACCCAAATAGAGAGTCTCCTTGAGAACGGGGGATTTGCTTACCTGATCCCATTGAATTCCAAGGTTGGCT
The DNA here is from genome assembly GCF_010015895.1 of Lontra canadensis. Classification (NCBI taxonomy): domain Eukaryota; kingdom Metazoa; phylum Chordata; class Mammalia; order Carnivora; family Mustelidae; genus Lontra; species Lontra canadensis. The sequence goes on along the minus strand of NW_022631055.1, from coordinate 521,798 downwards.
CAAACTTTCTTAGTTGAAAGTGTTCCCTCCCACAGAGAAACCAAGGCATTTCACTTCCAGATATCAGTTGGCAGATCCGCCCTAACAGGGAGTTGGGCGATGCGGAGAACTCAGATCCTTCCAGCAACAGCTGCTTGTTGTTGACCTTCCAAGCAAACATGATTCTGGTGATCAGAAGCCCATACAAGTAGTTCACCCATTGGGCATTATGAATCCAGTTGAAAAGGTCATAAAAATAGCTTTATTTTTTTTTAAAGTATTTTTTTTAAGACTTTATTTATTTATTTGACAGAGAGAAATCAGAAGTAGGCAGAGAGGCAGGCGGAGAGAAAGGAGGAAAGCAGGTTTCCGTTGAGCGGAGAGCCCAATGCGGGGCTCAATCCCAAGACCCTGAGATTATGACCCGAGCCGAAGACAGAGGCTTAAACCACTGAGCCACCCAGGCGCCTCAAAAGTAGCTTTATTTTAATTCTAGGGGCACATATTGCTGATTATCAGCAACTGAGAAGGGATGATGAAAAGAAACGTTACTCTCTTTTTTATCATCCATCTAAAAAAATTGCTTAGCTATCTTGGTGGGTGTCATTTACTTTTCAGACCTAGAGCATGTTCTAGTGACCAGTAGCTTCACACTCTCCTTCATCATCACCCTAGCCAGTGAGAGCCCCCATGAGAAAATAGACAGGGTCCATGAATGTTCAGCTCCCTCCTGAAAGCTTCCTTCCTTCCTTTTGTGAGGGTATCTCTAGAAACAGAGCAAGCTGTTTCTCCCCCCAGTTCTTTCTCTAGAGCAGTGGTTCTCAACAGTGGCATCACTCACATTGGGACCAGATAATTCTTTGTTGTAATAGGTTGCCCCCTGCATTTGAAGAGGTTTGGCAGCACACGGGGCTTTCCCCACGAGCAAGCCCTAGTTATGGCAAATAAAGCTGTCTCCAGACATGGTCCCATGGGTTAGGGAATGGGTAAGATTGCCCCTGATTCAAAACCACTGCTTCAGAGAGAGCAATGTTTTTCAACCTGACTGCAGATTAAAATCACTGTGGAGCTTTGAATAATCACCAGCGCTTGGGCCCCACAGGCAGATGTGTATTGAATTGGTCTGGCCCTGGCTGTGTTGCAGAAGAGCTCCTCAGATGATCCTAATGACCAGACCAGGTGAAAGCCATTGCCTTATGTGAGTGCGTGTTGTATAAGATGGGTTGACGTGCCTTACGTGGTGAGGAATCCAAGTTTCTTGGGAAGAAGAGAGTTAGCGTCTTTCCTTCTCTTGTCGAATTCTGAGACAGAGGGACTGAGCCCAGCAGGTACTATGAAATTTCATTCCTTATCTCCAGCCCGAGGTTCTCAGATAACACCTTTGGGGAATGGGTTGAAAATTTGAGTTTTAGGTGGATGGGGTTTTTAGGTTAACTTGGGGAAACACTGGCATATGTGTAGTTCAGAACTACTTTTTAAAGCCTTCCCACCCAAACCAAAAGGGAAGCACATGAATTTCCAACCCATTTCTAGCGAGTGCCGATGGTGCGTGTAGATTGTGTGACGCCTGCAATGCTAATGAGTACTTCCCACCAAGGATATTACGTGTCACATCGCCTAGTTCATAAGTTTTACTCTGAGTTTTCAGATTTCTTCTTATTCTCTGTTGAGGTTATTAATGAGTGAACAAAAACCGCTGATAACACAAAATGACCTTGTTGACGAGGGGGAGGATAACCCGTGTGTGGAAGAGCCCAGCAGGAATTCTCTGAAGCAAAGTTGTCAGTAAATTAAGTAGTGGGGCACTATAGCATGAGTAATTGCTCTCATAAATCTTTTATTTTGCTTAGAAAAAGTCAGAACATCATTTATGAATGAATTTGGACAATAGAAATTAATGTCTCTGGGGAGGAAAATTTCAGGCGGTTACAGAATACCAGAACTGATTTAAATTGAGGACCCTAGAGTGTTGGGTTTTCTTGTGTGAACAGACATGTAAGTGGTTAAAGGAGAAGATGATGTTTTTTGATCGTTAAGCTTCAGTATGGTAATTTGGTAGCCTTATACACACTTCGATGGGACATCAGTTTAAGAAGTTCTGAAAAATAGACTCAATTATCATACTGTACCTGTGTGTGTGAAGCATAGTGCATTTTTCATGACAATACGTGTTGGTTTAATGACCTAGAAAGCTTAATACTGGACATATAGTTTAAGAAATTGCTAAATATCTAAGAAGTGAGCTACCATTGGAAAACCTAGATGACTTAGAAAGGTATTTTTCTGGTGGAATTTAAGGTTTTCAACTCCAGTGACAGTAATAAAGCTATGAAAATTCTTTAAATCTAGGGGATCATTTTCCTTTTTGCAAAGGAGAGCATCTGTATCTACAATCTATATATGTGTGTGTATATATTTCTGTAAATAAATAAATTTTTACCTGAACGATGGCAAACATTCAGTTTGATTCTGTTTAGTCAAACCAGTGTCAGCTGCATCTGGCCTCCAGCCTCCATCCACTCGAGGAAGCCAGTTGTTGCTATGAAGTCCCGAACCCCTTCTAGCTGATGGCATTCATGTTCCTTAGACCCCGTTGAAGTCAATTAAATGTTTGTATTTTTGGTTCATTGCCAGAAGATCTAACAGAAAAAAATAATCATTAAAATAGTGATGCATTTACTTTCTTAATGGAAGTAATTTAAAACCAAGCAGGAAAACGTGCAAAGTTACAGTGAGTATTGGGTACCTTTTAAGAAGCATCACAGGAGTACAAACAGAGGAGTCTGATAGAGGGCTCTCTGCATTCACTCACAGTGATGATAGATTATTCTGGAAGCATCGGTGTAGGGATTTAGTCAGTCAAGCTCCACTGGTCAGAAAAAAGAACGTGAAGATAAACTTTGCCAAAGTTTTAAAAATAATAAAGTTTTACTTGTGTAATCCCATTGGCCAGTGTTTACTTGATGGTGTAAGTTTTCCAGACAAACTTATGACCTTAGGCTCTCAAACTTCGTGAACTTTAGCCACTTCTGATGCTTACAGCCTCACAGTCTTCTGTTGGAGAGAACCATGAGTCATTACATCAGATAGCCCCACATGCCTATTCTTTCCTTGCTCAGTGTTTACTTTCAAATAATAGACTTCCGGTCACTTCAAGCACCCGCCTGCCCATGGCAGTATTCCTTGCTGCCCTCAGCAGGCATGACTTTAACTTTCTTTCTCATTGCTGTTTCTAAATTCTGTTCTTTGTGCTGGCTGGTCATATACCTTGGGAAAGTGGATAACCATGTTGATTAGAATTGTTTTTTAAATCGGAGTGAAGAACCTTAAATTCTCCTGGCTGTAAAATGCATGAGCTATAGTGCATGGTCTATGGGTCCTGCATCATTAAGTACTTTGGCTTTTCAGGGCTCCTCTTGGCTTATTTTCTGGGTCTTGATTATATTTGAGATAACTGCTATTTCTGTAATATAAGAACTCAGAAGTGTTTGCTTTTTGGGTACTTGGGCACAACCAAGTTTCCCTTAATACTATCTTAGTCCATAATGTTTATGGGGAAAACAGTGTTCATTTGAAAAATGTTCTTGAATTTGATTCTAGGAAATAGTATTTTACATTCTGAATAAGAAATTAAGACTATTTCATGTTGTGACAAGAGCAGATTTTCAAGAGTTCTAGGAAATGTGAGATTCAGTAGCAAGAGTAGACCTTGGGACACTTGAGAATACAGGCATGAAATCTCAGCTCTGTTTTAAAAGTTTCTAGTCTGCAGAAAAATGAGGTTCTGGTTACTGCTGCCCCTGACATAAACGGCCTCATCTTGAGAGTGCTGTTCACGAGTTTCCGATAGAAAAAGTGGCTTCTCTTTCTGAGATAGGGCATCCTTAAGAGAAGAGAGGCAGAGGTGTTAGAGAAAGTGGCAGAGAAGTCGCAAGTTACATTATCACTCTTAGGAAGGCAATACTGGTTTGTCGTCCTTAAGATAAAAGACAGGAACTGGGTTATTCACACATGGCTGGGTGGTCATTTATAGTTCTCTCCTAACAAAGAGGGATAGTATAGAGCTTCTGTACCTGAATCCTAATGGAAAGTGATGGAAGGTCTTGGGATGCGGTCTTGGACATGGATTGGAACTAGGCATTGATTTAATTACCAGGTAAGGGAAAACTTCAGGTTTTTTCCTTCAGATCCTTATTTGGCCTTTCTGTAAGTCAGGATATGTTAGGGAGAAGCGTTGGGTCTGGTGATTCTCAGACTATTTCAGTTTTTTGTACTTGTGCCCATACCCACGCTGTAGTTTGTATTCTAGTATGCGTATTTAATAGAACATTAAATGGATTGACTTTCACTCTTGGATGACTATTTTTATACCCCTTCACTTTCATTTTCAGGTACATAAAAGAAAGTGGTGAATCTTTACATTCTAAAACCCTGCAGATAGAGGTGCCTGGGTGGCTCAGGAGTTAGAGCATCTGCCTTCGGCTCAGGTCATGATCCCAGTGTCTTGGGATGACCCCCATATCGGGCTCCCTGCTTGGCGGGAAGCCTGCTTCTCCCTCTCCCACTGTCTCTCTCTCTCTCTCTCTCTCTGTCAAATAAATAAAATCTTTTTTTTTTTTTTTAAAGATTTTAAATTTTATTTATTTATTATTTATTTATTTGTCAGAGAGAGAGTGAGAGAGCACAAGCAGGCAGAGTGGCCAGGCAGAGGCAGAGAGAAGCAGGCTCCCTGCTGAGCAAGGCGCCCGATGCAGGACTTGATCCCAGGACCCTGGGATCATGACCTGGGCTGAAGGCGGCAGCTTAACCAACCCAGCCACCTGGTGTCCCAAATAAATAAAATCTTTAAAAAATCTTGCAAACAAGATATTTATAGCACTAGTTTTGCCAGCTAATACAGTTGAGGGATAGAACGTTTTGGTTAACTTTTGGCCACAAACTCAAAGTCTCTGATGCTTCCTCAGTGAGATGACTTTTCTAGTCCAGTGTGCTCATTATTGCATTAAATTTTTTTTTTTTTTAAATTTGAGAGAGCATGTGAGAGGGTGAGCATGAGCAGCTCAGAGGGGTAGAGGGAGAAGCAGGCTCAATATGAGGTACCATGTGGGGCTCCCATCCCAGGACCCTGGGATCATGGCCTGATCTGGAAGCAGATGCTTAATTGACTGAGCCACCCAGGCATCTCCTTCCTTCCAATTGTTAGAGGGTCTTTTCACTTTTAGAAGAAATCCCTGATTTGGAATGTGTATGGCTACAGCTCCCTGAATGCCCATAATTGCTAGTTGGTTCATAAATGATGAGAAGCATGAATTGTATGTGGGGGTGTGGTGTGTGCTGCCAGTAAAAAAAAAACAAAAAACAAAACCAAAACTAGGAGATGAATTTTCATGTAAATGAATATTTACATGCAAATGTACACACACATATACATACATGTGTATGTTTTTGATTGAGAATGGATATCTTCATGCTGACAAATAGAAAGAAATTGGGACAGTGTGGTTGTATTTAGTTCAGGAAGTCAGAATCCTAGAATTTAAATCTGTAAAGTACTCTGTATTTTATCCAGTTCAACTTTCCCATTTTTGAAGGAGAAAATTGACTTCCAAGAGAAGTTCAATGAATTCTCCAAAGCCGGTTGCCAGTTAGCAGAAGACTAAAATCAAGCTGACTCACAGGGCACAGAATTCATTTTATAAGGAAGACCTTTAATCTTATAGACTTGAAGTAGGGGTAGTGTTAATAGTAAAGATCCTAAAGGCACTAGAGAACCATTCTTCCTCCAATGCTATTGGAAATTTCCTGAAAACCAGAGCCCTGCAATGATAAGAATGAGACAAGGTGAACATCCACAGACTCGGGCTTGGCACACTTGGTGGTGTAGCAGGTGACTCGTACCTATTGCTTGGGAACCTCTGATTAGGCCAGATGGGGTACAGGGTTCACAGCTCCATGGACGGCTCCTGAAAGGTGGTCTTAGTAGGAGTAGCCTGGTCCTAGCCTCAGGCTAGCCCCTTACTGCCCTTTTTCCTCCCACATGGACTCTTCCTCACTTTAAGGCCATATTCCTTCCAGATAAATATTCTTGGGACGATGGACTGACCTTATTCCTGTCCTCACCTTATTCCTGTCCTCACACATCCACTTGCATTCACAGCCAAGACTCTGTGTGTCTGGAGAAGTGTCAGCTTCTGGACTGCAAGGAGCAGAAGGGAGAGAGACCAGGAGCCAGGGGGTGGGCCAGATGGCAACACCAACTGCTCTCAAGGAGTTGTGTTTTTTTAATAACTCAGCTTGCTGCAAACAAAACTAATTAAGCCAGTTACTCTGATTTATGCTACTATAGGCAGAAGTAGAGTACACTTACGTTACACTTTTGATAGCATTTAAAAGGTCAGAATATCTTGAGTTGCAGATTCCTGTTCGAAGGAGCCTGGTCTGCTGAACCACTCTTGAGAATTCAAATGAACTATGCTCATTAATTCAGCATCTCTTCTCTTTCCCTAGACAGCAAGTGCCAGTTCACCCAAACAGAGTAAGAAGACCTTGCAAGGCAAGTTAATAGTCTTATCTGCAGATGATGGATGAAATGCTGCTCCCAGGAAAGTGAGCTAAGGTCAGTTTAGGGTAAGAAAGAGCAGGAACTAGCAGACAAAGGCAGTGTGAGGGTCAAGGCCATGAAGATTCAAAGGGTCTGTTTGGTAGCACATGTCCTTAACAGGCACCTGTCTTAAGTGTTGCTGGACAGGGCTTATTCCGGGGACCAACCAAAATTGTCCTGGTCATGGAGCCATGGGGGAAACTGGCTGAATTTATCTGCATGTTTGACATGTGAGGCTACTTTGGAAGAGCGTACATTTAGCATTAGGATCAATTAGGGGTCTAGAAATCAACATTATCCAGGTGGTTTGCCATGAACAGCTCCCGCAGCATCATGATGCTCACAAGAAACCGTTTAGCACCATCAAGCTTTTCAAAATCTGCTGAAGAGAAGTCTTGAAAATTATTTATTTCTATAGTGTCCCTTGAACACTTACACTGAAGACCGGTACTTCAGTCCTTCTTGCCATACCACTCTGTGCCATGAGGCTATCACCCTTAATCTCTTTGGCTTGACCTGGCGCATTCTCAAAATGGCCCACTTTGGGGTTGGTTGGTCTAGTACATAAATCTGTCTTTGATTGAAACCTTTTTCTCACCAGAGTCTATAGCTGTTTATACAAGAGGCATTCATTTTAAAAAGAGAGCTAAGCTGTACTATCACACCTATTCACAAAGCTAATTTGGTTATTTTTCTATTTGTAGGTATCTATTGGATTTCACCCATATATTAAAGTAATATGTAGGTGACCATCCTTAAATTGGCAAATGTTGATCTTGAAATTGGTGTATGGCATAAAAGCTTTACAGCAGTGAAAGGACTTTATAAACCTTCTTTAGCCAAATTCTATTTTAAGTGTGAGTAGAAATGATAGGTCTTCTAATATGTGTCTATAAACACTTAAAAATAAAATCTCTCATGGAGTTAGAGTGCAATGCGCTCACCTTAAAAGGCATCAAGACACCTGAAAGAATGCTCAGCCTCACTGATCAGGCAACTGCGATTCAAAACCACAGTGAGATGTCCCCTCACACCTGTCAGAATGGCTAGTATCAAAACGACAAGAACTAGCAAGTGTTGGCATGGATGTGGGAGGAAAGCACCCTCGTGCACTCTTGGTGGGGATGTAAATTGGTGCTGCCACTGGAAAACGTATGGAAATGAAGTAAGTCAGACAGACAAATAGATATTTCATATGTGGAATCTGAAACAAAACAAATGAATCTACAAAAACCAGAATTATAGATAGAACAACCTGGTGGTTGCCAGAGGGAAGGGGGAATGAGAGGATGGACCAAACGGATGAAGAGGGGTGAGGGATAGAGGCTTCCAGTTATGGAATGAATAAGTCCCAGGAACAAAAAGTTCAGCAGAGGGAGTACAGTCAGTGGGGTTGGAATAGTGTTTCTCTACAGTGACAGCCACGCTCTGGGGGAGCAGAGCATGATGAATGGAGAAGTTGAATTGCTATGTTGTACCCGTGAAACTAATGTTAACATCATGTATCAACTATCCTCAAAAGAATTAAAAAAAAAAAAATTGGAAGAGAGTTACATAAGTACACCCATAGAGAAAATGACCTCAAAGTTGTTCACATGGAGTTCCCTGGATTGTTGAAGTCCCCACAAATTCAGTATAAATTAAAAATAAAGGCATCAATTGCCTAGCTGCTGATTTGGATATATAGAATTGACTTTGCTACTTTTTTGCTATGTGACCTTTAGTCCACCACTAACTTCTGTGGGCAATAATTTCTCCCTCAAGTGAGGGGCTCCCGATAGAGAACTTGTAAGTCCATAGTCCCAGAATTTAAATTTTCCAGATACATAATAGACCTAAAAATAAACTGGGAATTGCCAACTTTTTACTTTTTTAAGGAGGGGATTCTAAAATAATACTCCTCATCTAACACCATCATCTCCTAGAAGATCATTTGGACATTTAAAGCAGGAGAAAAATTTATTTACTAAAGGTCAGTCTTTCTCCCAAAGGAAACAGCTGGCAACATTGTATTGCTGCATCTAGCACAGAGTTCAGATTTAACAGTGCAACCCCAGGTACATTTCCAGTATCCAGTACATTTAGGGACTTTATTTTTATCCCTGCTATTGCAGGAAATCCGGTTTCACTCAGATTATGTAGATAAACAATTCTCATAGTTAATGGAGTTTCACTGAGGCACGGTCTGTGTGACCCAGTGGAAGCCAGGAATCACAATCCAGGTATTACTACCAGATTCTTGCCTCCTTTCTCCCCAGGACATGAAGAAAGAGGACCCATCAGCCTGCGGGGCTGGTCAGCTTAGATTGGGGGTTCCCTTCTCTGTCTGCTACCCGACCCGTCTTCCTCCAGTGGTTGTGCTGCTGGGGCTGGGCTCCTAACCAAGAGCAGTGAGGATGGTATCCAAGAGGGCATCTTTGCTCAAGAGGAAACTTTTCTGTGCATGGCGCAGCATGAGGACCATTGAGCTAATGTGCTCTCAGCACCGTTCATTGTGCCTTGTAGGGCCCTTGTCAGAGTTGCAGAAGTTCTCCTAGCAATGTCAGAGCAGACCCGTCCCCTTTGAAGTGGCCACACTGAGGAGTCTGAACAACTTGTTGGTGAACAAGGAGCTAAAGAGGCTATCTTTAGGAGGTGACTTGGGCTTTGTACAGTTCTAAAGTCCCCTGATCTCTGGTTTCTCCTGTTAAGGAGGGTCTCCAGGGGCGAATGGCTGTGTGTGAATCACATGCTTTCTGTTGGGGTCTTACATGTTTTCTCTCGCTGCTTAGTGGAATAGTGCTCTGGAAAGTCAGGATGAGGGATTTCATTTTCTACTCTACAGTAGACTGGATTTTTCTCAAGTTTCTTTGCTATCTCTGCCCCAGGTGGAAGAGTATGGCTGTCAACTAGAGTTTCCAAGAGAGTAAACCAGTGACCAGTCCGTGACACCAGGCTCTTCACATGGGGTTATGTCCCATCTAACTGGATTTCAGAGGTCTTTCTCTGAAACCTTTGGACAGAATGAAGACATTTTCTCCTTCATTTTAATCCTTTTACTTTATAGCTGGTGTTTGAATGAGTTTGGAGTCGGGCTCTTGAATGAATCGGGAGGGTAACGTTAAGTGTGGGGAAAGGCAAAAATCTACAGCAATTTCATTGTAAATCACTGCCTTGACTCATCAGGCAGCTACAAGAAATAAGCAATGCCAGGGATAATAGAGATTTATTACAACAGATTAAAGGCTAATCAGAGTGTGTCCTGTGATAAACAACATAGTAAAACAAACATAAATGACAGGGAAAGCATGAGTTGATGGAAGACTCGTGAGCGTGTATGGCAATAGAAAGCCAAATTCCGTTCATGGCTTACTCACTTTGTATAGTTCTGCACTGTTGCGTGTGTAGATGGGAGATGGTGGGAGAGAGCATGCACATTGGTTCAACAGCTAATGTGTGTTTCATGTGGGTGCAGCATGGTGATAATGAGTGAGGCAGAGCAGGAAAGCGACTCACCGCCCCTTCATGCTAGGAATTTTGACATGTCCATAAAGGAAGGGTGGAAGTGACCGTGAAGGTATATGACTAAGAACCAAATAGAATGAACTCTTGGTGCCATGGGTCTTTGTGGGTCTGGGAGATGGCTTGTGGGCTGCCCTGCCAGCGCTGGCTGCCTCCAGAGGGTAGTTGTGAGCTTGAGTCCTAGGGAGAGCTTGGATCTGGCCAAACGGGCACGAGGTGGCGGGGGTTGGGGGTGGTGTTTGGGGAGATGAAATTGAGCAAAAAGTTTTGGAGAGATGATGAAGACGTGAGTAGATCTGTGCTGGTGTCATTGTTAGAATGTGGCAGATAGTTTTAGGAAGTAAATAGGAGCTAGACAGTATTAAATGTTGTGTGTGGGTCCTTCTACTGGCAGGGTTCTGTCCAAATGGGGAGAAACGTCACATGTTCTTCATTCTTTAAACCTTGTAATTAAATTAAGTGGACCTGGAAGGCTGGTTTCTTAGCTTGGAAAAAACAAAAACCAAACTAAACTCTTGGTGGGATTTTATAACTCAGTTTAATTCTAATGGTTTTTCTTCTTAAGTGTTCATGGGCTAAGCGGCTTATGATGATCGAAGCTCTATATACGCAGATTTATGCCGTCATAGAAAGCTCTTCCATTATTTTGTCTTTTTCTACTAAAGGTTATGCTGAATTAGTACTTCTTTTTAGTGGAGGAGTTTTACAGTGAGTGTTACCCGTTAAGAAAATCCATCTTCTGACCACTCTCTTTTGAGTCAGTAATGAAGATATTATAAGATTTGGGGGAAAATATGGCCCAGTTGCCGGAAGGCAGAAAGATAGCGCTAAATAAAAAAAAAAAATCAATAAACTAATTCTGTTAAAACAATAAAGAGAGAAAAATTATCTGGAAGCCTGTTGACCCTTTGGTTTGTCGAGATAGGAAAATTAATGTAATCTAGCATTTGTATTTCATTCATTTTGATGTTTTTCCACTTTGGTATTGTGACCTCATTTTTAGCCTGTGGTGTTGTATGCTAGGTCTCAGATCATTTTCAAAGCCCTAGCAGGTCTGTGGAGCCTCTTTGGGAGCAGGCTGAAGTGACCGGGGGGGGAATAGACAGGCTCTGCCACCCCTTTCACCCCAACCACTGGCACCCTTCAGCTGGGGCTACCCTACCATCACCTGCTTTGTTCACACTTAGCTTTTACTTAAACAGATTTGACTTTTTAAAATTGGGATATATTTGGTCCAACCCAGAGACCCCAAAAGCGAACATTTGGACCCACCAGCCAGATTTCTGGACCAGTGTATAGATGGACCCCCCAACACCATTTCTGGATTCTTCTTGTCACCCGATGTGTGTACTTGGTCACATCTGTAAGGGCAGGCGTGGGGATTTAATTTAACTTGTAGGCATGGGGATTTTCTTTATCCGTGGTAGACATTTGAATTGGCACATCTTCGAAATCATGGACATTTAGGTTCTCCTCCTTGGTCTCTATCATGTGTTTTTGTTTTGTGGTGCCTTCTGGGGCTGGAGAGGAAACAAAATAGAAATTCTGTAAAGGAAACCCAGCTTTTGCTGACCTCTACCTGTAACTGCTGAGGTGCTGATAATTTTTTTTTTTTTTTTTAAGATTTTATTTATTTGACAGAGAGACACACTGAGAGAGGGAACAGAACCAGGGGGAGTGGCAGAGGGAGAAGCAAGCTTCCCACAGAGCAGGGAGCCCTACTGGGGCTCCATCCCAGGACCCTGGGATCATGACCTGAGCTGAAGGCAGATGCTTCAGCTCTGACTGAGCCACCCAGGTGCCCAGGTGCGATAATTTTTAATTTTTTTTTCTTAAGAAAGTAACAAAATTTGCTACATAAGAATAACAATGTTTATCCTTGAAGCCACCGGAACAACTAGTTGTTTCCTATTGCACCTTCCCTTTTCCTTTCTTTGTTATGGAAATATCTGGGCAGGATTTCTATTTTAATAGATTAATTAGGTAAATGTGAGCTTTATCATGACCTTTTTGAAAAGGTTGAGTTTGAGTTTCCTTTAATTGCCTGTCTTATTGGAGTTCTTTATAGGAAGGTTTATTTAAGAGCTAGTTTTCTTTTTTTTTTTTTTTTTTTTTAAGATTTATTTGAGAGAGAGAGAGAGTATGTGCACATGTGCATGCACACAAATGTGTGGGGAGGGGCAAAGAGAGAACCCTCAAGTTTACTCGCCACTGAGCAGGGAGCCCGACCATGGGGCTCCATCCCAGGCCCCTGAGATGCTGACCCGAGCCCAAATCAAGAGTGGGATGCTTAGGGGTGCCTGGGTGGCTCAGTGGGTTAATCCTCTGCCTTCGGCTTGGGTCACGGTCTTGGGGTCCTGGGATCGAGCCCTGCATTGGACTCTCTGATAGGTGGGGAGCCTACTTCCCCATCTCTCTCTGCCTGCCTCTCTGCCTACTTGTGACCTCTCTCTCTCTGTGTCAAATAAATAAATAATCTCAGCAATGACACTTAAATGACTGAACCACTCACATGCCCCAACACCTAGTTTTTAATAATATTCAAGATACTGAATCTTATTAGTGCAGAAAAAATAAAATTGCTACTTTTTTTTTTTAAAGATTTTATTTATTTATTTGACAGACAGAGATCACAAGTAGGCAGAAAGGCAGGCAGAGAGTGAGAGAGGAGGAAGCAAGCTCCCCGTGGAGCAGAGAGCCCGATGTGGGGCTCCATCCCAGGACTCTGGGATCATGACCTGAGCTGAAGGCAGAGGCTTTAACCCACTGAGCCAGCCAGGTGCCCCCAAAATTGCTATTTTTATCTATAAAATATAGTTTGGTTCTGGGTGTCTCCTGTCCATTGTACACACACACGTACACGCAAACATATGCCTCATCTCTTACCAACAGATACCTGAAATCACCAAAGATACAGCTTCACTGTTGCAGAGTGTCTTGAAGCAGCGGGATACATTACAGCAACACTGGGTCCTTTACCTTCCCTGCTATCACTGCTCCCGGATTCCTGGGTTAATGTAAATCAAGACAAGCCTGGATTGATTCGTAGAATTTTAGAATTTATTGGGCTCATGGTGAAGCCCTTGCTGTGAAGTCAAGCAATGTTCTTGAACTCAGCTTGACTCAGAAGCTTTCACAGTGATTTTTATAGTCTTGGAGATGACCAGCAGGCTTTCCACATTGCTCTCCTCCAGCCTCGCCTAGAACGTGTGACAAAAGGGATATGGAGGAGAAAGGAACCTTATTCGGACAGCTGGCAGCCTTGGCTCTTCAGGGTGTTTCCTCCCATCTACATGTCTACTCTTGGCACTTCATGGTCTTGCCTCCACTCCTAAATTCTGAAGAAACCAGAATTCCTTTGGTACCCCATATCAAATCTCAGAAATTCCTCATTTATAATCCAGACCGGAGATAGCTGGTATTCTTCCCCTGTTTTAAGGGCTTTCGTGTGCATGGGGTCTAATGCAGGTAGAAAAGAAGGGGAAAGATCTTTAGGCCATGGTGTCAGAGTCTGGCCCTTTCGAGCCATCCTTCTCTGAAGGCCGCCTGACCAGCTCACAGAACGGTGGTGGCTTTGACTTTGCAATCTGAGTTCATATCCAAGTCATCTTTAATATTCAGTCCTGATAGGGTAATTATATCCTAACTCACTCGTGCAGATGGCTATGGTACAGTGATTTCACAGAAAGTAAATAGAATGCTAATTTGTTGAATGCAACCTATTTGAAAGTAAATATTCTTGCCTAGTCTCATGTGACCTTTTTCTTTGCTTCTTATAAAGAAAATTAAAACAGACAAACAAAACCCTAGTCACTTGCAAGATTAATTTAGGCCTGGGTGGTACTTTGTAAAAATTACAAAGATGCAAATAAGAGTCTGTTCTTTTCCTTCTTTGGAAACTCAATGCTGGCTTGGATACAAGACTCCCTACTAAGTAGTTTAAATAAGAATGGCCTTTTCAGGTTGTTTAATACTTCTATTTTGAGCAGAGGTTTTAATTTATGGTGAACTGTAATGAACTACCTGTAGTGGTTGGTCCCCAATAGATACAGAAACTTGGGAGAATTGGTCATTTCTATTTTAGGGACTTAGTGACTTCTAGACATTACGTGAACTTAGATTAGGTTGTGGCTTTGTGTTTTTGGAAGTGCCAGAATGCAGTGTAAGGGAAGGTTAGACAAGTCATCTGTTGAAATGGTTCCTTATCCATCCATTCATTTAAACATTTATTTTTTATTGAGTTGCTGTGGTGTCCTCTGTGCTCATCTTTGTTTCACCCTTGAATTCCTGGTCTGCTCTGTGGGTCTTGGATCCCAGGAGTGCCCCTTGAGCTCCTATTTATGATTTCCAAACTTGTCCTTGGCTTTTGTTGTCCTCACCGAGGCTTGAGGTGTTAACCTAGGACCTAATCTGTTGGAGATTGAAAACCAAAGAAAATCCGGGAGTGTTTTTTAGGAATATTTTTGGGGAATTGCTCAGCCTTTCCTAGAGCTGACTCTTGCTTGGTGTTCCCCAAGGAAAAGCAGCAGCCATAGCTGGTCCGGTGCAAAGGGGTGATGGCAAGGTGGTCTGAACCACTGCCTGTGTGCTCTTTGAAAGTGGCTGTCATCAAGGGTGCCTCTCTTGGCCTCTATGTAGAATCTATATACTACATAAAGAGTTGCAAACTGGTGGGCCAAGGACTAAATCCAGTCCTAATCATGTTTTGTTTGGCACACCTAGTGTTTTAGGAATTGAAAAATTCCCTACAAATCTAAGCTTCTGACTTTTTTTAATTAATGGAAGGATCTCCAGACACTGGCCTTGCTCACTCTCAGGTCAGCATCAGTGAGAACAGTGCAGGGGCTGCCTTTCCCTTGAGGGACTTTAGTGTCCTCCTGCTGTGTAACAGACCATCTTGGCCCCAGGAGTTGTAAGACACAGACCTTTTCATTATGTTCATGGACTCCGGGAATTGGAAATGTGGACAAGACATGGTGGGCATGGTTTGTTTCTAGTCCATAGTGGCTAGGGTGTCAGCTGGGGTGACTTAAATTTGGGAAGCCAGAATCACCTGGAGGAGTAGTAAATTTACATGTGTGCCTGGGCCAGGAGAGCTTGGAGCTCCTTGGGAATCCCCCAAATCAGTATACAGTGTCCAGGCTTTCCATGTGTTCTTTCTAGGCGTGTTCTACAACATGGCATCCTTCCAACATGGGGACTCTTGTGATCCAAGATGAAGCTGGACAAGGCAAGAGCCACAGGGCCTCTCGGGACCAAGCCTTAGAGATCGTGCTGTGTCACTTTCTTATATTCTACTGGCTTGAGCAATCTCTAGTCCACCAAGATGGAAAGAGGAGGAAGGGCCAGATACTCCACCTCTTAGTAGGCTAATTATACAAAAATTGGCAACTATGTTTTGAAAGTAACAAAGGGAGCGGACTGGTTCTGTTTGCTGTTCTCTTCACTCCCTATTACATTGTATCCAGACTGCTTTACTGATTTCTGTTACCTGACTGTCCCTGAGGGCATTTGAGTTAGAATGACCGCTCTTCCTTGGGACTTCTAAATTTAGATGAACTCTTAACTAAAACTAGAATTTAGAGTTCATCTTCTGTCAACATTTATAATGGTAAGTGTTCCCTTTAGGGGAATGAGTGGAAGGCAACGTGGACTTGTGCTCCAAACATCTTTTGGGAATTGGTGTAAGAGTTTTCGCTGGGGGAGTTAACCCCTTGAGGTAGGATTCATGCTCCTCTTGGCCATGCTCTGGATTTGCATTTGCAGAAACGGGCTCTCTTACTCATGTGTTCACTGCTTTATTTCTTCACTTTAGATATGTGCATTTCCTCCTGCATTTCCTTATTCTGGAGACTGTGGGTCAAACCATTTGTTTATTTTTTAAATTACTTAAATATCCTGTGGATGTCATTGTAAATAATGTCATTGTAAATAATGAAATCTTAACTAGGGGTGCTATACTACAAGGAGTGTTAGAATTAAAGCAACCATGGTTTAAAGAGACACTTAAGGAAAAGTATCTAGAATTCTCATCTTTTTCACCCAGCTCTGTCCTTCCAGTGAAGGTATCACGGTTGTCCTGCTTAGGGTACTGGGGTACTGGCATTACCCCATCCCCTCCCTTGCTCATCATCCTGGACTGTCAATAAATTTGGCAATTTATTCTCCTAAATAGTTTTCTATCTGTTCCTTGTCCACTGTCACTGTCTTAGCTCAGACCCACGTAATTGGGCCACATGCCTAGATGTTCTGCTAATCTGTAATCTCTCCCCATTCCATTCTGCTCTAAGAGTGATCTTCCTAGAACATTCATCAGATCATGTTAGTTCCCTGCTAACACATGGACAGTGGCCTCACTATGCCTCTGGAAAAATCATTCTGTTGTAAATGGCACAGGAGGTCCTACCTGATCTGGACCCAGTTTAGCTCTTCGACCTCCTCTCCAGATTGCTTCTCCCTGCTCTAGTACATTCCCACCCTAAGTTGCTCCAGTCATAACTGGCCACTTGTCTCCAGGCACTTTCTGGATACTGCCAGCTGAATCCTACACTGGGAGCCTTGGCCCATGTTCTGTCTTTTCTGTTCTGTGCTAAAAGTGCCATCGTTGGCTTTCTATAGCATCCCAGAGCCTATATCCATTTTAATATTTCTTTTTCACCTACCTTCCAAGTCTAATTCAGATTTCTTGAAGACAGAAACAATCTCTAGTCCCTACGTATTGATGTTGGGCATAGGTAGACTTTGGGTAAATGTTTATGGGATGGCTGCATGACTGAACCCTACCAGTGATTCCATGCTGGAATTATTCTTGCAGAATAGCAGTCTATTTATAATGGGGTAGAGGACCTTACTGTGGTTTTGTGTCTGACGGGGAATGAATCCTTCTCTGTGCCTTTCATACTGAAAGGGAACGTATAACATTGATTTGGGAGGAGAACAAGGAAAATCTTCTAGATATGTATCTTGCTGATATAGTTGTGTATATTACAAAAGTAGAAAGTAGTAAATGTAGCCCTCTCTGGTAGATGTCAAGATGTCCTTTGCGTGCACCTGCATGTTTCCCGGTTTCCTCTGTGAGCAGCCCGCATTTCCACTAATAAATTCTCCCAAGAGCATCCTGTATGGTAAATAGGACACGAATTCGGAACCAGACACACTCTGCAAATTCTGGTTCTAGTTTCTTCCTAAGCTACGTATTCTTGGAGACAGCTTTACTTCATTTCTCAGCGCCTCCCTTTACTTGTAACAGATGGGTAGCCGGCTAAGAGTAGCAGGGCATAAATGCTAGGTCCCTTCCTTCCTCCAGAGGGGAAATAATAGTGCACCTAGTTTTGTGTTGGTTTGACAGTTGGAAAGCCATCTCACTCACGTCCTAGCTCCTTATTATGTCATTTTAATCTCAGCAGCTTAGGAAATGGTGAGCCTCCTACTGCAAGTTAATTGTTGCTAACTGAATGTAAAGAGCCTACAACATCACAGAATCAAGGGAATGAGAGGGTTAGACCTGGCGACTGACTCTGCAGTCTGGGGTAGGGCTCTACAATTTTTTCCAGCCAATGACTGTTAAATGAATCACCTTGGTTGCTCCTATTTATAAAAAGAAGAAATAAGCATTTGAATGTGCTTTGCGCGTGTCCAGAATTTCAGTTCAAGCTCACTGCTTTGTCTGGGCCCCTGTTGTCTGCTATGAGGATATTGGGTTAATATTTTACATTTACCTGTATTTCAGTCCCCCCTTGTAGATTTAAGCTCAGGAGGCTTGGGCAACAAGGGGGCATAGTAGCAGCCAGGGCCCACATTCGTGTGTTATGCAGACTTGAGATTTGGCTGTGATTGGCAGCAGCTTTCTTAGTTCTGCCAAGAGCTGAAGCTGAAATTACCTGTGTTTCAAATAAAAAGTCTTCTAGGAACAGCCTTTTTCTCAGAGGTTGGAGGAAGAGGAGAGATAGATGACTTTTGTCTGACTATCCAGACTCTAGGATGTAGGCCAAATGGGGATTGAGCTGCCTCTTAAAATTTTTATTATTATGCTCTCTAGGAACCCCTTGAAAAGAGACTAATGCACTTTTAATGACTGGATATTAAAGATATTTATATCAAGTATAAAAAAGTTGCTGTTGAAGTGATTTTTTTTTTCTTTCTTGCCTCAACTCAGACACAGAAGGAGCAGTCTAATAACTGAAAATAGAAAAACCAAAAATAGTATATTCTCATAAATGTGACCTGATCATGTATGACCCAGTTTGGGTAGGGCAACCCTTAGCTTTGAACTGGCATTTTGG
Source organism: Lontra canadensis (assembly GCF_010015895.1). NCBI lineage: Eukaryota > Metazoa > Chordata > Mammalia > Carnivora > Mustelidae > Lontra > Lontra canadensis. Next base: position 503,435 of record NW_022631055.1, on the reverse strand, counting down.
TGAGGAGGGTTCACAGTGAGCTGCAGTGTATGGCCAGTGGGTGGGGGAGGCCAAGATGTAGCAGCAGATATGTTCCGTGAGGCTGGATAGGCTTTGGGATGTGGGCTCGACTGACAGTATGTGGTGATCTCAAGTGCTCTCTTCAGACAAGACTACACAGTTAAGGATGGTCCCCTGTGAGAAAGCTGAGTCTTGGCTTCTCCTTTCTACTTGTCTGGGCTCTGACAAGTTACCTTACCTCTCTGGGCCTCAGTTTTCTTATCTGTAGAAAGAGGAGAGTAAAAACTTCTAACTTCTAGGGATGTTGTGAATATTGAGTCCATGTATAGAAAACTTTGAGACTGATATCTTCCATTGGTAGGTGCAGTATAAATGTTTAATGAATTATTAGGATTTTCCATTGATTGCCACAGGACTTCAAAACTGTAGGTGAGCATCTCTACAAAGATAAAAGACTTTATCTTTTTATCTTTTTTATCTCTACAAAGATAAAAGACTTTTCTTTTTATCTTTTAACAAAGACAAAAGACTTTATCCAGATGTTAATTACCTAGTGGGTGAATTTTCTTTCAGTTTGCTGGCCAAATTCCTCTATTTATTCCCTGGATGATAGCTAGTATCTAAGATGGCCTGAAGATGGCACAATTAAAGGGAAAAAAATGGGAAAGGAGGAGTTGGTGTAAATCATGGTTAACAGTTGAATTTATCTGTGGTTTATCTGTGGGTCAAAGGCAGACCTGAATTCAAATTCAGTTTGAGCCTTGAGTCCAGACTTCAAACTATATCAAAGTGAAAAGTGATATGCCTACTTCCTTCCCCCAAGAAAAATGACTTCATTGTTTTTATAAAAATGGCACATTATAATAAAAAATTTCCTAAGCAGCCCAGAAAGTTAGGAAAAAAAAAAAAAAAGAAAAAAAAGCCAAGACTGTATTATCCAGAAATAAACACACTTACATTTGTGAACCTTCTACATCTCTCTCCAGGCATAATATAAAGAAAGGTAGATGGACAGAAATTATTTTATAAACTGAGGTAAGTCTACACTCTCCCAACCCCCCTCCTGCCCTGCCTTTTTAAAGGGTTGCTTCCCCCCCCCGCCCAAGCAGTCCCTAGCTTTTCTTTATAATGAAGTCTATACCATCTCAGGCCATGAGTACTGGGGGTAAGTTTAGCTTAACTGAACCCATACTGTATGTATGCTTTATTTACAAATGATGTTGAACATTTTTTCTGTGTTGGCCACTCGTAAGTCTCTGGTGAGAGGTTTGTTGAGATCTTTTGCCCATTTTACTAACTGAATTGTCTTATTTTTGAACTTTAAGGGTTCTTTGCCTTTTTTTTTTTTTTTTGTAAGATTTTATTTATTTGACAGCGAGAGAGAGATCACAAGTAGGCAGAGAGGCAGGCAGAGAGAGAGAGGGGAGGAAGCAGGCTCCCTGCAGAGCAGAGAGCCTGATGTGGGGCTCGATCCCAAGACTCTGGGATCATGACCTGAGCCGAAGGCAGAGGCTTTAACCCACTGAGCCACCCAGGCGCCCCTTTGCATATTTTGGAGACAGTTCCTTTACCGATAGGTGTTTTGCAAATATTTTGTCCCAGTCTGTGGCTCGTTTTTTCATTTTCTTAAGCAATGTCCTTTGTGGAGCACAGTGTTTCAGCTGTAATGAAACCCAATGTAACTTGTCTTCCTGTAACTTGTCTTCCTTCATGGATCCTGCTCTTGGTGGTACATCTGACAATTCATGGTCAAATCCAGGGTCACCTAGATTTTCTCCTATGTTATCTTCTAGGGGTTTTTTACTTTTACATTTGGATATAGGTTCCATTTTGAATTTTTGTGAAAAGTTTAAGGTTAGCGTCTTTTTCTTTCTTTCTTTTTTTTTTTTTTTTTTTTTTTGCATACAGAAAGCACCATTTGTTGAAAGCACTATTACCATTGCTTCTTGTCAAAAATCAATTGACTATTGATGTGTCTTCAAGCTTTCTATTCTGTTACATTGATCTATATGTTTGTCCTTTTGCTAATTCTGTACTGTCTTGACTACTATAGCCTTGTAATTATAGAAGCCGAGTTTTGTGAGTCCCTAAATTTTGCTGTTCAGGGTTGTGTTGGCTCTTCTGGGTCTTCTTTTTCACATAAACTTTTTCACATAAACTATTTGTTGATGTCCACAAAGAGTTGGCTGGATTTTGATTGGGATGCCGTTGAACCTATAGATCAGGTTGGGAAGAACTGATGTCTTAAGGAAATCAAGTCTTCTAAATCCATGAGCACAGAATATCTCATTACTGTAAGTGGTATTGTTTTGAAGTTTCAAATTACAGTTGTCCATTTTTGGTATATAGGAAAGCAATGGACTTTTATGTAACTGTAATGGAGATCAGAGGCTCTCCATGTGGAAAATATTTACCACCTAGCACTTTGTGGGAGAGATTTGCTGACCCCTGTTGTATAGTAGTCCACTGCAGGAATATTCCACAGAATATGTACACATTCCACTGATGAGCTTAAGGATGTTACTGGTTTTTGACAACTTTTTTTAAAAAAGATTTTATTTATTTGAGAAAGAGTGAGAGTGGGAAGGGGGTGGGGCAGATGGAGAGGGAGAGAGAGAACCTCAAACAGACTTTGCACTAAATGTGGAGCCTGACGTGGGGTTCGGTCTCATGCCTCTAAGATCATGACCTGAGCGGAAATCAAGAGTCAGAGGCTTAACAGATTAAGCCACCCAAGTGCCTCAGTTTTTGGCAATTATAAAAAAGCTGTCCTGAATTTATGCATGTATTCTGATGCATGTAAGTGTATGTACCATTGCTTGGTGTGTCTTTGAAGTGAGGTCGCTGAGTTGTGGATTGCGTCTGTCCACAGCCATAGTGGGTAATGCCAGAGTGGATGTTTGCAGCTACAGTGTCATCAGCAGTGGAAGAAACTCCCAGCACTCCATAGGCTTGCCAGTAACCACAGTTTGTAGGACTTAAACATTTCTGTTAGTGTGAGAGATGTGACATGATCTTTCATTTAGGTATTGATTTGTTCCTTGACCACCAGCGGGACCTATATTGGAGTCTTTTTCTGCATGCTCTTTTTCCAAAGCACTAATTATATGTATGTTGTCCCCCCCCCCCGCCCTGCATTCCTTTATATGGTGACTTAATCCTCTCCATCTTTTTTTTTTTTTGATTTTTTTTTTTAACATCTTGTCCAATATTTTATTAATGAAGAAAAGCTGAAATTCATAACAAATTTAATTTTCAAACTTTAACTTTGGCTGCATAATGAAACAGGGACAAAAATTATTAAACATTATTATATTGAATATTATATCTTCCTTAGCACTTTAGCTTACATTTTATTTCTCCCTTTTGTTTTTACTTTTTTATGGTAATGCATTCTCATGATTCAATATTCAAGGTACATTAAAGGGTATTTGATAAAAGTATTTCTCCCAGTGCTGTCTGTGAGCCATTGGATTGTCCTCCCCAGAGGCAACCAATATTTGACTTGTAAATTCTTCCTAGATGTTTTTTTTTTTTTTATAATTTTATTTTTTATAAACATATATATATATATATTTTTTCCCCCCAGGGGTACAGGTCTGTGAATCTCCACGTTTACGAACTTCACAGCACTCACCATAGCACATACCCTACCCAATGTCCATAACCCCCCCCAACCCCCCTCTGCCCAGCAACCCTCAGTTTGTTTTGTGAGATTAAGAGTCACTTATGGTTTGTCTCCCTCCCAATCCCAACTTGTTTCATTTACTCTTCTCCTACCACATTAACCCCCCATGTTGCATCTCCTCTCCCTCATATCAGGGAGATCATATGATAGTTGTCTTTCTCTGATTGACTTATTTCGCTAAGCATGATACCCTCTAGTTCCATCCACGTTGTCGCAAATGGCAAGATTTCATTTCTTTTGATGGCTGCATAGTATTCCATTGTATATATATACCACATCTTCTTTATCCATTCGTCTGTTGATGGACATCTAGGTTCTTTCCATAGTTTGGCTATTGTAGACATTGCTGCTATAAACATTCGGGTGCACGTGCCCCTTCGGATCACTACGTTTGTATCTTTAGGGTAAATACCCAGCAGTGCAATTGCTGGGTCATAGGGTAGTTCTATTTTCAACATTTTGAGGAACCTCCATGCTGTTTTCCAGAGTGGTTTCACCAGCTTGCATTCCCACCAACAGTGTAGGAGGGTTCCCCTTTCTCCGCATCCTCGCCAGCATCTGTCATTTCCGGACTTGTTCATTTTAGCCATTCTGACTGGTGTGAGGTGGTATCTCATTGTGGTTTTGATTTGTATTTCCCTGATGCCGAGTGATATGGAGCACTTTTTCATGTGTCTGTTGGCCATCTGGATGTCTTCTTTGCAGAAATGTCTGTTCATGTCTTCTGCCCATTTCTTGATTGGATTTTTTGTTCTTTGGGTGTTGAGTTTGCTAAGTTCTTTATAGATTTTGGACACTAGCCCTTTATCTGATGTCGTTTGCAAATATCTTCTCCTATTCTGTCAGTTGTCTTTTGGTTTTGTGAACTGTTTCCTTTGCTGTGCAAAAGCTTTTGATCTTGATAAAATCCCAATAGTTCATTTTTGCCCTTGCTTCCCTTGCCTTTGACGATGTTCCTAGGAAGATGTTGCTGCGGCTGAGGTCAAAGAGGTTGCTGCCTGTGTTCTCCTCAAGGATGTTGATGGATTCCTTTCTCACATTGAGGTCCTTCATCCATTTTGAGTCTATTTTCGTGTGTGGTGTAAGGAAATGATCCAATTTCATTTTTCTGCATGTGGCTGTCCAATTTTCCCAACACCATTTATTGAAGAGGCTGTCTTTTTTCCATTGGACATTCTTTCCTGCTTTGTCGAAGATTAGTTGACCATAGAGTTGAGGGTCTATTTCTGGGCTCTCTATTCTGTTCCATTGATCTATGTGTCTGTTTTTGTGCCAGTACCATGCTGTCTTGATGATGACAGCTTTGTAATAGAGCTTGAAGTCCGGAATTGTGATGCCACCAACTCTGGCTTTCTTTTTCAGTATTCCTTTGGCTATTCGAGGTCTTTTCTGGTTCCATATAAATTTTAGGATTATTTGTTCCATTTCTTTGAAAAAAATGGATGGTACTTTGATAGGAATTGCATTAAATGTGTAGATTGCTTTAGGTAGCATAGACATTTTCACAATATTTATTCTTCCAATCCAGGAGCATGGAACATTTTTCCATTTCTTTGTGTCTTCCTCCATTTCTTTCATGAGTACTTTATAGTTTTCTGTGTATAGATTCTTAGTCTCTTTGGTTAGGTTTATTCCTAGGTATCTTATAGTTTTGGGTGCAATTGTAAATGGGATGGACTCCTGAATTTCTCTTTCTTCTGTCTTGTTGTTGGTGTAGAGAAATGCGACTGATTTCTGTGCATTGATTTTATATCCTGACACTTTACTGAATTCCTGTACAAGTTCTAGCAGTTTTGGAGTGGAGTCTTTTGGGTTTTCCACAAATAGTATCATATCATCTGCGAAGAATGATAGTTTGACTTCTTCTAAGCCGATTTGGATGCCTTTAATTTCTTTTTGTTGTCTGATTGCTGAGGCTAGGACTTCTAGTACTACGTTGAATAGCAGTGGTGATAACGGACATCCCTGCCGTGTTCCTGACCTTAGCGGAAAAGCTTTCAGTTTTTCTCCATTGAGAATATTTGCGATGGGTTTTTCATAGATGGCTTTGATAATATTGAGGTATGTGCCCTCTATCCCTACACTTTGAAGAGTTTTGATTAGGAAGGGATGCTGTACTTTGTCAAATGCTTTTTCAGCATCTATGGAGAGTATCATATGGTTCCTGTTTTTTCTTTTATTAATGTGTTGTATCACATTGATTGATTTGCGGATGTTGAACCAACCTTGCAGCCCTGGAATAAATCCCACTTGGTCGTGGTGAATAATCCTTTTAATGTACTGTTGAATCCTATTGGCTAGTATTTTGGTGAGAATTTTTGCATCTGTGTTCATCAAGGATATTGGTCTGTAGTTCTCTTTTTTGATGGGATCCTTGTCTGGTTT